>NW_024070187.1:76562637-76981020 GCF_014754425.2 Oryx dammah
AGAAGTGAGAAACAGGTTTAAGGGACTAGATCTGATAGACAGAGTGCCTGATGAACTATGGACAGAGGTTCATGACACTGTACAGGAGACAGAGATTAAGACCATCCCCATGGAAAGGAAACTCAAAAAAGCAAAATGGCTGTATGAGGTGGTTTTACAAATAGCTGTGAAAAGAAAAAAAGCAAAAAGCATAGGAGAAAAGTAAAGATTATTCCCATCTGAATGCAGAGTTCCAAAGAATAGCAAGGAGAAATAAGAAAGCCTTCCTCAGTGATCAGTGCAAAGACAGAGGAAAACAACAGAATGGGAAAGACTAGAGATCACTTCAAGAAAACTAGAGATACCAAGGGAACATTTCATGCACAGATGGGCACTATAAAGGACAGAAATGGTCTGGACATGACAGAAGCAGAAGATATTAAGAAGAGGTGGCAACAATACACAGAAGAACTGTACAAAAAAGTCTTCACCACCCAGATAATCACAATGGTGTGATCACTCACCTAGAGCCTGACATCCTGGAATGTGAAGTCAAGTGGGCCTTAGAAAGCATCACTACGAACAAAGCTAGTGGAGGTGATGGAATTCCAGTAGAGCTCTTTCAAATCCTGAAAGATGATGCTATGAAAGTGTTGCACTCAATATGCCAGCAAATTTGGAAAGCTCAGCAGTGGCCACAGGACTGGAAAAGGTCAGTTTTCATTCCAATCCCAAAGAAAGGCAATGCCAAAGAATGCTCCAACTGCCACACAATTGCACTCATCTCACATGCTAGTAAAGTCATGCTCAAAATTCTCCAAGCCAGGCTTCAGCAATACGTGAACCATGAACTTCCAGATGTTCAAGCTGGTTTTAGAAAAGGCAGAGGAAACAGAGATCAAATTGCCAACATCCGCTGGACCATGGAAAAAGCAAGAGAGTTCCAGGAAAACATCTATTTCTGCTTTACTGACTATGCTAAAGCCTTTGACTGCGTGGATCACAGTAAACTGTGGAAAATTCTGAAAGAGATGGGAATACTAGACCACCTGACCTGCCTCTTGAAAAACCTGTATGTAGGTCAGGAAGCAACAGTTAGAACTGGACATGGAACAACATACTGGTTCCAAATAGGAAAAGGAGTATGTCAAGGCTGTATATTGTCACCCTGCTTATTTAACTTTTATGCAGAGTACATCATGCGAAAAGCTGGGCTAGAAGAAGCACAAGCTGGAATCAAAATTGCCAGGAGAAATCTCAATAACCTCAGATATGCAGATGACAGCACCCTTATGGCAGAAAGTGAAGAGGAGCTAAAAAGCCTCTTGATGAAAGTGAAAGAGGAGAGTGAAAAAGTTAGCTTAAAGCTCAACATTCAGAAAACGAAGATCATGGCATCCAGTCTCATCACTTCATGAGAAATAGATGGGGAAACAGTGGAAACAGGGACAGACTTTATTTTTTTGGGCTCCAAAATCACTGCAGGAGGTGATTGCAGCCATGAAATTAAAAGACGCTTACTCCTTGGAAGAAAAGTTATGACCAACCTATATAGCATATTCAAAAACAAAGACATTACTTTGTCAACAAAGATCCATCTAGTCAAGGCTATGATTTTTCCATTGGTCATGTATGGATAGGAGAGTTGGAATGTGAAGAAGTCTGAGCGCTGAAGAATTGATGCTTTTGAACTGTGGTGTTGGAGAAGACTCTTGAGAGTCCCTTGTACTGCAAAGTGATCCAACCAGTCCATTGAAAGGACTGATGCTAAAGCTGAAACTCCAGTACTTTGGCCACCTCATGCAAAGAGTTGACTCATTGGAAAAGACTCTGATGCTGGAGGGATGGGGGCAGGAGGAAAAGTGGAAAACAGAGGATGAGATGGTGGGATGGCATCACCGACTCGATGGACATGAGTTTGAGTGTACTCCGGAAGTTGGTGATGGACAGGGAGACCTGGTGTGCTGCGATTCATGGGGTCAGATAGAGTAGGACACAACTTAGTGACTGTACTGTACTGAATAATATGTAAATGTAAACATGATGCTAATTATCAGTAAACAAGATCAATTATAGTTCAATTCAGTTCAGTTCAGTTCAGTCTCTCAGTCGTTTCCAACTCTTAGTGATCTCATGAATCACAGTTTGCCAGGCCTCCCTGTCCATCACCAACGCCTGGAGTTCACCCAAACTCATGTCCATCAATTTGGTGATGCCATCCAGCCATCTCGTCCTCTGTCATCTCCCCTCCTCCTGCCCCCAATCCCTCCCAGTATCAGGGTCTTTTCCAATATGTCAACTCTTCAAGGATTAAAAATTAATTGGATTTGGAGAGTTAGGAAAGTATTTGATTTAGGAAGCAAACTGTTATTATAGACTTGAAGTTGTAGAGGTTAACTTACCCATACTCACTTCATTTGAAATAGGTTATATAACTAAGGCACTTAAACTTAATTCAAATAAAATTTTATAAGACCCTCAAATTGCATAACATAAACATGACATTTAAACAGACATGGAATATAACATTTTGTTTTTAAAATATACAGCATATGGAACAAAAAGTAGTGAAAACATGTGAAAGTGAAGGTTTTCTTTCCAAAGTGTTTGCTACTAGGAACATCTTATAGCAAATATGATGTGTGAGATCTTCAGAGTTTATTTTTCACAAAAATGCTGTCTAAATACTTATAAATCAATTGAAATACTATGAAAGGGTATTAGTGTATTATAATCATTAATCTTATGAAAGCAGAAAAAATAATCAATTGTGTAGAAAGTACTTAATCCAAATATTAAAATTTTCACATAATAGTACCTCAACAAACTGTGTTATTAGTAAAGGGAAAAATGTATATAAAGTTTAATGTTTTGTTTTATTTTTGAGTAATTTCTCAAAATTCCTCCTATCTGTGATAGATCACAGATCCTGTAAATGTTGTAAATTTTATTATATTGTTTAAAATGTTTTCAAAGCCCCGCTATTAAAGCCAAATTATTTTACACAATTAAATACTTATATAGTAGACTCAATATGTTCCCTTAACAAATCCATATCTTAATCCCATGATTAGGTGTTTATAATTGGCAGAGAGACTTTGCTGATTTGATTGCAGACTTTGCAGACTTTGAAGATCTTGAGAAGGAGACATTATCCTGGATTATCCATGGAGACCCAATCTAATCATAAATGTCCTTATAAAAAGGAGGCAAGACATTAACAGATGAGTGGATAAAGAAGTTGTGGTACATATATACAATGCAATATTACTCAGCCATAAAAGGAGTGAATTTGATTCTCTTCTAGTGAGGTGGATGAACCTAGAGCCTGTTATGCAGAGTGTAGTAAGCCAGAAATAAAAAAAAATCATATATTAATGCATATATATATATATAATCAAGAAACAAATGGTACTGATAAGCTTATTTGCAGGCAGTGATAGAGACACAGACATAGAAAAGAGACTTGTGGACATAGTGATGAAGGTGAAGATGAGACAAATTGAGTGAGTAGCACTGAAACTTATGCATTACTATATGAAAAGTAAATCTAGTGGGAAGTTGGTATATATCAGAGGGAGTTCAGCCTAGTGCTCTGTGACAAACTAGAGGGGTGGGATGGGGTGGGGTGTAGGGGGAAGTTTAAGAGGAGAGGGACATATATATACTTATGGCTAATTCACTTTGTTGTATGGCAGAAACCAACATGACATTGTAAACAATTATCCTCTAATTAAAAATAAAATTTAAAAAAGAAAGTACTAAGTAATATTCAAAAGAAGAAATATGATAGCAGAAGCAGAGATTGGAGGGATGTGCACTGAAGATGGAGGCAGTTGCTACTGACCAAGGAATGCAGGTGTCCTATAAGAAGCTGGAAAGAACAGGGACATAGACGTTCCCCTTGAGCATCCAGAATGAACACAATTCTGTTGACCTCTTAAATTTAGCCCTTAAGACCCATTTCGAACTTCTGACAATGTATGTTGTTTAAAATCACCAAGTTTCTGGTATTTTGTTATAGCACCACTAGAATAGTAAGCATAACCTGTTACAATTTTTTTCTGACATGATTAACATAGTTGGAAAAAGAAAACAATGTTTACTTATGATGGAAACTAGCGAGACAGTTTTATTTTCTGAATAAAGATTGTGTATTTCTCTAATGATATTTTTAAAAGATAAACATGGAAACTGTCTCTTTCATGGAATGGCTGAATATGAGATGCACAACATGTTGTTATAGATAGAAATCATTTTAATTCTATGAATATAGCAAGCCTAAAGCAAACTAAAGTCAAGTTAATGGTTCGAAAAATCAATTTTAATGTATTACATATATCTACTACTTATAATAAGCTGAGCACCGAAGAACTGATGCTTCTGAACTGTGGTGTTGGAGAAGACTCTTGAGAGTCCCTTGGTCTGCAAGGAGATCCAACCAGTCCATTCTGAAGGAGATCAGCCCTGGGATTTCTTTGAAGGGAATGATGCTGAAGCTGAAACTCCAGTACTTTGGACACCTCATGCGAAGAGTTGACTCATTGGAAAAGACTGTGATGCTGGAAGGGACTGGGGGCAGGAGGAGAAGGGGACGACAGAGGATGAGATGGCTGGATGGCATCACGGACTCGATGGACGTGAGTCTGAGTGAACTCCGGGAGTTGGTGATGGACAGGGAGGCCTGGCATGCTGCGATTCATGGGGTTGCAAAGAGTCGGACACGACTAAGGAACTGAAGTGAACTACTTATAATAGGCAGCAAAAATATTAAATGGGTGAATAAGTGGTTTATGGTAAACATATGAGCTAATCAGATAGGGTGAATAAATGCAGTGAGTTTCCATTTAAATTTTCTTGTACTTTAAGCAAAGAAGAATTTTTCACAGTAACTGAGTAATACTTGAATTAAATCCATTATTCATGGACTTCCAAGTCAACTCTGCATGTATTAATTTAATTCCATTTTATCAGTACTTAGTTGCTCAGTCATGTCTGACTGCAACCCCATGAACTATAGCTTGCCAGCCTCTGTCCATGGGATCCTCGAGGCAAGAATACTTGAAGTGGGTTGCCATTTCCTTCTCCAAGGGATCTTCCTGACCCAGGGATCAAACCCTGGTCTCCTGCATTGCAGGCAGATTCTTTACCATCTGAGCCACCAGGGAAGCCCAATAAAAACCTAATTATCTTCAAAATTTTGCACAATGTCTAAATGCCCCCAATATTATATATATGTTTGTTTTCTAACTTCCAAGAAACCATAATCATCTCATAATTGTCATCCTTAGAGTAATCATATTAACATTGAATCAGAAAGGGAAAGGAACTCAATATTCCTTTGTTTTTATAATTGTGTTTTAATAATATATTTTGTCCTCTTTGTGGTAATTGCTTTATACTTCAATTGGAATAAAAACCAATGCAGGATAGAATAATAAGTGATATAGAGACAAAAGAAGTGGTTCCTTCCAAGTGTTCTTCATGGCAATGACATATTTCTAATTATTACTTAGGCACATGGCAGGTCTTGTCACATTTTCCGTTCCCTTACCAGTTCTCTCAAGCATGAGACTATAACAGTAAGAGTGAGAACCTTAGAATTTATGTTCTGATTTTGCTAATTAATAGCTGTTTTCTAGTGAAATGACTTTATTGCTCTATGAATGAGTCTTTTCACATAGAAAGTAGGGATCATAATCAAGTCACATAGTGTCTGTGAAAATTAAAATTAAATATACATAAAAAGGTTTATCCAGTGATGGCCATATTAAATTAAATTCCCAGTATATATATTAAATTCTGAGTATATCATAGCTATTAAAATTAAGATGGTTGTGACATTTCACCCATTTCTGAAGTTTTTTTGACAATCAGTGCTAAGAGTGTACTTGGGCTTACAATTGTTATGGTTTTAATTTATCCCAGGAAGCCCTGGGTATCCTAGCCATCTCTATTGCTCTAGTCTGTCAGTATGGATTCACAGACAGGACTTTTTGTCTTCATTCTTGTTCTTTTTTTTAGATTTTGAGTCCTTCTTAGAACTAGTTACAGAGCAATCTGTCCTATGATTTAGCTCTTGAAACAGTGCTATTTTATGTGGTTGTTCTCTTTGACCCCAAAGTGGTACTAAGACACATCAAACAAATTTTCTCATCTACCCTCAATTCTGTGCATTCTTTCAGCACATATTCCCTACTCTGCATCCTCTTTAGACTTAACCTTCAACAGAAAATTGGATTAAAGATTTACTGAACATGGTTCTGCCCATCAGAACAAGACCTAGTTTCCCCCTCAGTCAGTCTCTCCCATCAGGAAGCTTCCATAAGCCTCTTACCCTTCTCCATCAGAGGGCAGACAGAGTGAAAACCCCAGTCACGAAAAACTAACCAATTTGAACACATGGACCACAACCTTATCTAAATCAATGAAACTATGAGCCGTGCCATGAAGGGCCACACAAGATGGGTGGGTCATGGTGGAGAGTGCTGACAAAACATGGTTCACTGGAGAAGGGAATACAAACCACTTCAGTATTCTTGCCTTGAGAACTCCATGAAGAGTATGAAAGGCAAAAAGATAGGACATTGAAAGAGGAACTTCCCAGGTCACTAGGTTCCCAATATGCTACTGGAGATCAGTGGAGAAATAACTCCAGAAAGAATGAAGAGACAGAGCAAAAGCAAAAGCAATACCCAGTTGTGGATGTGACTGCTGATGGAAGTAAAGTCCAATGCTGTAAAGAGCAACATTGCATAGGAACCTGGAATGTTAGGTCCATGAATCAAGGCAAATGGGACGTGGTCAAACAGGATGGCAAGAGTGAACGTCAACATTCTAGGAATCAGCAAACTAAAATGGACTGGAATGGGTGAATTTAACTCAGATGACCATTATATCTACTACTGTGGGCAAGAAGCCCTTAGAGGAAATGGAGTAGCCATCATAGTCAACAAAACAGTCCAACATGCAGTATTTGGATGCAATCTCAAAAATGACAGATTGATCTCTATTCATTTCCAAGACAAGCAATTCAATATCACAGTAACCCAAGTCTGTGCCCTGACCAGTAATGCTGTAGAAGCTGAAGTTGAATGGTCTATGAAGACCTTCAAGACCTTCTACAACTAATACCCAAAAAAGATGTCCTTTTCATTATAGGGGACTGGAATGAAAAAGTAGGAAGTCAAGACATACCTGGGGTAATGAGCAAATATGGCCTTGGTGTACAGAATGAAGAGGGCAAAAGCTAACAGAGTTTGCCAAGAAAACACACTGGTCATAGCGAACACCCTCTTCCAACAACAAAATAGAAGACTGTACAAATGCACATCACCAGATGGTCAATACTGAAATCAGGTTGATTATATTTTTTGCAGCCATAGAAGGAGAAGCTCTATACAGTCAGCAAAAAACAGAACCAGAAGCTAACTCCGGCTCAGATCATGAACTCCTTATTGCCAAATTCATACTTAAATTGAAGAAAGTAGGGAAAATTGCTTTATCTAGGGAGTAGACAGAGTGCCTGATAACTATGGATGTAGGTTTGTGACATTATACAGGAAGCAGTGATCAAGAACATCTCCAAGAAAAATAAATGCCAAAAGGCAAAATTGTTGTCTGAGGAAGTCTTACAAACAGCTATGAAAAGCAGAGAAATGAAAGGCAAAGGAGAAAAGGATAGATATAGCCATTTGAATGCAGAGTTACAAAGAATAGCAAGGAGAGATTTTTTAAAAAAGCCTTCCTCTGTGATCAATACAAAGAAATAGAGGAAAACAATAGAGTGGGAAAGACTAGAGATCTCTTCAAGAAAACTAGAGAAAACAAAGGAACTTTTTATGCAAAGATGTGTACAATAAAGGATGGAAATGGTTTCGACCTAACAAAAGCAGAAGATATTAAGAAGAGGTGGCAAGAATACACAGAAGAACTGTACAAAAAAGATCTTCATGACCCAGATAATCACGATGGGTTGGTCACTCACCCAGAGCCATACATCTTAGAATACTAAGTCTATTGGGCCTTAGGAAGCATCACTATGAACAAAACTAGTGGAAATGGTGGAATTCTAGTTGAGATATTTCAAATCTTGAAAGTTGATGCTGTGAAAGGGCTGCACTCAATATGCCAGCACATTTGGAAAACTCAACAGTGGTCACAGGAATGGAAAAGATCACTTTTCATTCCAATCCCAAAGAAAGGCAATGCCAAAGAATTCTCAAACTACCACACAATTGCACTCATCTCACACACTAGCAAAGTAATACTGAAAATTCTCCAAGCCAGGCTTCAGCAATACGTGAACTGTGAACTTCCAGATGTTCAAGCTGAATTTAGAAAAGGCAGAGGAACCAGAGATTATATTGCCAGCATCGGATGGATCATTGAAAAAGCAAGAGAGTCCTAGAAAACCATCTACTTCTGCTGTATTGACTATGCCAAATTCTTTGACTGTGGATCACAACAAACTGGAAAATTCTGAAAGAGATAGGAATACTAGACCACTTGCCTGCCTCCTGAGAAATCTGTATGCAGGTCAAGAAGCTACAGTTAGAACTGGACATGGGACAGACTGGTTCCTAATCAGGAAAGGAGTATGTCAAGGCTGTATGTTGTCACCCTTCTTATTTAATGTAAATGCAGAGTACATCATGAGAAATGTTGGACTGGATGAACCACAAGCTTGAATCAAGATTACTGGGAGAAATACCAATAACCTCAGAAAATGAGATGACACCACCCTTATGGCAGAAATCAAAGAAAAACTAAAGAGCCTCTTGGTCAAAGTGAAAGAAGAGAGTGAAAATGTTTGCTTAAAACTCAACATTCAAAAAACTAAGATCATGACATCTGGTCCCATCACTTTGTGGCAAATAGAAGGGGAAACACTGGAAGCAGTGACAGACTATATATATATATAGGCTCCAAAGTCACTGCAGATGGTGACTGCATCCATGAAATTAAAAGACACTTGCTCCTTGGATGGAAAGTTATGATAAACCTAGACAGTTTATTAAAAAGCAGATACGTTACTTTGCCAAAAATGGTCCATCTAGTCAAAGCTCTGGTTTGTCCAGTAGTCATGTATGGATGTGAGAGTTATAAAGAAAGCTGAGTGCCAAATAATTGATGCTTTTGAATTGTGGTGTTGGAGAAGTCTCTTGAGAGTCTTCTCCCTTGGACAGCAGAGATATTCTGCCAGTCCATGCTAGAGGAAAGCAGTCCTGAATATTCATTGGAAGGACTAATGCTGAAGCTGAAACTCCAGTATTTTGGCCACCTGATGCAAAGAACTGACTCATTTGAAAAGAATCTGGTGCTGGGAAAGATTGACAGTGGGAGGAGAAGGGGACGACAGAGGATGAGATTGTTGAATGGCATCACTGACTCAGTGCACATGAGTTTAAGTAAACTCTGGGAGTTGATGATGGACTGGGAGGCCTGACATGCTGCAGTCCATGGGGTTGCAAAGAGTCGGACATGACTGAGCAAGTGAACTGAACTGAATGGTGCTGGAAATTGCATGAATCACACCCACTATTACTATGGATTTGTGCATTGTGTCCTTTACAGTCATGTGTTTCTCATTGATGTTAACTTTTTAGTGCTAGTTTATTCACCTCCAGACCCTTTTTTCTCCATAGATCACAATAGATAGTGAAAGTGTTAGTCTCTCAGTCATGGCTAACACTTTGTGACCCCTTGGACTACATGTAGCCCACCAGGCAAATCTGTTTGTGGGATTCTCCATGTAAGCCTACTGAAGTGTTTTCCCATTCCCTTCTCCAGGGAAGATCCCAACAAGGGATTAAACTAGGGTCTCCCCCATTGCAAGAAGATTCTTTACTCTCTGAGCCACCAGGGAAGCCCAACACTAGATAAGATGTTAGTGTCCTCCAGCACCTCCAGGTGGATCCTGGCCATGTTCAGTTATTTCACTCAACAAATATTGGTACAGTCCTTATTATATGAGTTTATACATACTGGCTCTAGGTTAATAACACTAGTGAATAATTATGAAGCAATCTAAACTTTTTTTTTTGGGGGGGGTAAACATCCTAAGATTCAGAGTATAGTTGTATAGTATGATTGTATAGTTATATGTAAATTGAGCTGTCCTTTCCTCATTCTAGTAGACTTCCCTGGTGGCTCAGATAGTAAAGCATCTGTCTACAATGTGGGAGACCCAGGTTCGATCCCTGGGTCGGGAAGATCCCCTGGAGAAGGAAATGGCAATCCACTCCAGTACTGCTATTGCCTGAAAAGTCCCACGGACGGAGGAACCTGGTAGGCTACACTCCATGGGGTCGCAAAGAGTCGGACACGACTGAGTGACTCCACTTTCCAACTTCACTTTCCTCATTCTACTCTGTTTCTTTAAATTTCAGAATAGTTTTATGTAGCCTTAGAAAACAATAAAATAGGAAAGACTAGAGATCTCTTCAAGAAAATTAGAGATAACAAGGGAACATTTCATGGAAAGATGTACACAGTAAAGGACAGAAATGTTATGGACCTAACAGAAGCAGTAGATATTAAGAAGAGATGGCAAGAATATACAGAAGAACTATACAAAAAAGATCTTAATTACCTGGATAAACACAATGATGTGATCACTCACCTAGAGCCAGACATCCTGGAGTGTGAAGTCAAGTGGGCCTTAGGAAACATCACTATGAACTAAGTTAGTGGAGGTGATGGAATTCCAGCTGAGCTATTCAAATCCTAAAAGATGATGGAGTGAAATTGCTGCACTCAATATGCCAGCAAATTTAGAAAACACAGCAGTGACCACAGGACTGGAAAAGGTCAATTTTCATTCCAATCCCAAGTAAGGGCAATGCCAAAGAATTTTCAAACTACTACATAATTGCACTCATTTTATATGCTAGCAAAGTTATGCTCAAAATCCTTCAAGCTAGGGTTCAACAGTTCTAGAACTGAGAACTTCAAGATGTTCAAACTCCATTTAGAAAAGGCAGAGGAACCAGAGAACAAATAGCTGACATTCATTGGATCATGGAAAAAGCAAGGGGATTTTAAGAAAACATCTATTTCTGCTTCACTGACTACACTAAAAACTTTGACTGTGTGGATCACAACAAACTCTGGAAAATTTTAAGGAGATGGGAATACCAGACCACCTTACCTGCCTCCTGAGAAACCTGTATGCAGAACAAGAAGCAACCATTATAACTGAACTTAGAACAATGGACTGGTTCAAAATTGGGAAAGGAGTACATCAAGGCTGTATATGGTCACCCTGCTTATTCAACTTAAATGCAAAGTACATCATGTGAAATGCTGTAATGGATGAAGCTTAAGCTGATATCAAGATTGCCAAGAGAAATATCAATAACCTCAGATATGCAGACGACACCACCCTTATGGTAGAAAGTGAAGAAGAACTAAAGAGCCTCTTGATGAATGTGAAAAAGGAGAGTGAAAAAGTTTGCTTAAAACTCAACATTCAGAAAAAACTAAGATCATGGCTTCCAGTTCCATCACTTCATGGCAAATACATGAGGAAACAATGGAAACCGTGGCAGACTTCATTTTCTTGGGCTCCCAAATCACTGCAGGCCGTGACAGCAGCCATAAAATTAAAAGATGCTTCCTCCTTGGAAGAAAAGTTATGACAAACCTAAGTGTATCAAAAAGCAGACATTACTTTGTCAGCAAAGGTCTGTATAGTCAAAACTATGGTTTTTCCAGTGGTCATGTATGAATGCAACAGTTGAACCATAAAGAAAGCTGAGTACCAAAGAACTGATGCTTTTGAACTGTGGTGTTGGAGAAGACTCTTGAAAATCCCTTGAACTACAAGGAGATCAAACCAGTCAACCCTAAAGGACATCAACCCTAAATATTCATTGGAAGGACTGATGCTGAAGCTGAAGCTCCAATACTTTGACCAACAGATACAAACAGCACACTCATTGGAAAAAACCCTAATGTTGGGAATGATTGAGGTTAGGAAGAGAAGGGGATGACAGAAGATGAGATGGCTGGAGACATCATTGATTCAGTGAGCATGTGTGAGTAAAGTTAAGGGAAGCCTGGCCTGTTGCAGTCCATGGGGTCACAAAGAGTCAGACATGACTGAACAACTGAACAACAGAACAATAGTAATAGACAGAAGGAGTGAGTAAGGCCTCCTTTAGGAACGCATGTACACCTGTGGTGGATTCATCTCAATCTATGCCAAAACCAATACAGAATTGTAAAGTAAAAATTAAAAATAAATAAATTAATTAATTTTAAAAAAAGATTAAAAAAAAAGATATGTTTAAAATAGATCCCCTTTAATTGATATTTGGCATTCTAATTCAGTTTCTCATAGTAATTAAAATTCTTCCATGAAGATTTCAAAATTCAAAATTTCCCTCATGTGAATAACTTGGTTATTTTGTGTTTCTTTACCTTCAATATAGCCTGTAGTTAATACAATTTGCTGCTACTGCTGCTGCTAAGTCACATCAGTCGTGTCCGACTCTGTGTGACCCCATAGATGGCAGCCCACCAGGCTCCTCTGTCCCTGGGATTCTCCAGGCAAGAACACTGGAGTGGGTTGCCATTTCCTTCTTCAATGCAGGCATGCATACAGGCTAAGTCACTTCAGTCATGTCCGACTCTGTGCGACCCCATGGACAGCAGCCCACCAGGCTCCCCTGTCCACGGGATTCTCCAGGCAAGAATACTGGAGTGGGTTGCCATTTCCTTTTCCATAATACAATTTAGGATAGCATAGTGAGGCATCAAAAAACCCAACTTTCTCAATATCATGAAAGAGCAATCTTTTGTGTATACAGCTTGATTTCAAGTCTTGTAACATGTCTCATAAATTTATTTCAAAATTACCTAGAGAAAGCCAATAAGTGAACATTTTTAGAGCAGGTGGAGTGTGCCATTTCTATTTACTTTTGGAAACTTTCAAATTTACATCCAAATTTCTGCAGCAAATCCTTTCTCATTTTAGTTTTTAAAGTAGCTTGGAATAGATTCACCACTCAGTTACATTGAGATTTAATAGTTTCTAAAAACTGTCTGCCATTAAAAACAACCAAACAAAATCCAGCAAATGTAATTATGGAGACAAGAAAGGAATGAATCTCTCTCAAAAGGCAGAAAGGAATGATTCTCTCTCAAAAGGCTTTCCTATACTGTTGTTTTCCTTGACTTGCTCTCTTTCCTATTCTTAATCTTAGAAAATTCATTGTTAAGTTTATCAAGACAAAAGGAAAAACTCAGATGAAGACCATATTCAAATTTGTTGGAAACAAAATGCATTTATTTCTGCAACAAGGCTTTTCAGGGATTTGTTTGTTTGTTTGTTTTTTACCTTCTGTATTCATTCTGTTTTCTCAAATACTAATTGAACTAGTAGTTGGCTGTGTGCATCAAATTCTAACAAACTTTTCTTATGACTGTATTCTGGCATAATCCTGATCTGTTCTATCCTATTTATCAAGCTATTTACCCAAATTCATCAAGGCTTAATTCCAGGAAAAGTGCTTGCCTAGTAAACGAATATTGCAGAGATTATCAAGGACTAATACTCATATTAAACGAGTTTCAAATATCAAGTTCAGATCTCATAAATTATGAAATGACTGCCCTGCAACAGATGGTATGTGTTACTCTTTTAAAGAATGAGTGATAAGTGTAAAGTGAAAAACAAACTATTCTGTGTCTTTAGGACCCAGCAGTCCTTTAGTCATTTTTCAACATTTGCCTACATTTGTGATTAGCACCGATTCTAACACAAAATTCAAGAGTTTATGATGTTATATTACTTGATTGAATCTTAGCAGCTGCTGCTCCTTGGGGGTGTCAGATGATATTTTCTAAAATGTTGAAATGCCTTTTCTTTATCATCAGGGAGTAGCTTAAACACTGGCAGTGACTCTTCACTAAAAATCCTGTTTGTCATTGGTTCTGAAAGTGCTGAAGATTCAGAACTAATAGGGACCAACGTATGAAGGTCATTTTATTTTACTTAAGTATTAGAAAGCTGGGATCTTGTCTGCCTCATTGATGAAAAATAAAGTTGAGTCTCACTGTTTACCAGAAATATTCAAATGAATCTAGTGTTTTAAAATATGATTTATCTTTTCAATGCAAGCACTTACATTAGTTATTTTGACTCTTCAAATAGCTATACACACAAAAGAATAAAATAGTTTCTGGTATGTAATTAGTGCTTGATAAAAATTTGCTATTAATATTTTAATCTTTCATACAATATGGGTAGAGAGCTTAGTCTATTGTTGAAAACACCAAATAAATAATAAAATTCTGAACTGTTGTTGTTCTTTAGTCACTAAGTTGTGTCCTACTCTTTGTGACTACATGGACTGGGGCCCACAAAGTTCCTCTCTGTCCATGGGATTTTCCAGGCAAGAATACCGGGGTAGTATTTCCTTCTTGAGGGGATTTTTCAGAACTAGGGATTGAGCCCACATCATTCTTTACTGCTGAACCACTAGGGAATCCCCAAGCTATAAATAGTATCGTACTTTCCTGATTTGGGCTCTTGAGATATTCTACCTGAGTGTGTTTTTAAGAGTTAAAATTCTGATATGGACTAGTATTCATCTATCTTTGAATTATTTCAGTATATATTAGATACTTTAACAGAAACTCAAATCTAATTTTACATTAGTGATGGTTGCTAGGTAACTATTTGATGCTAATAGTTCTGAAACATTTAGCAGATCATTCTCTGATTGGAGTGGAAACTGGAGTGACTTAGAACCTGATGGTTCAGGAAACGATTGAGAAAGATCATTGTGGAGTGTTTAATAAAAATAGACTGTAACTCTTCTACTTGATTTTCTTTCTCTTTGTCAAAATTAAAATATAAAAGGGAGAAATCGCTAGAGAAAAATGAAGTATTTTTCCTGAATAGTAGACATTGTTCTCTGAGCAAGTACCAAGTGTTGACACTATGCTAAATACTTTGTATACAGTATCATTTCCTAACAGCAAGGCCAAGTTTAGCCTTTAGAATACAGTTGCTTCTGTGTGCCATTACCGCTCACCCTGTTACCAGGCAACAGGTCCCACTCAGCCACTGGTCTGCACCACAGAGGGCCCTCTCACAAGCAACCAACTGTCAATAAGTGACCCTTAGTGGTCATGCTGAGCCTTTGGTCAGCACTGCAGTGGACCCCACCCACAAGCAGCCAACTGCCAAGGAGTGTCAGTTAGGAAGAGGATTTTAGCCAAAGGTTGGTGAAGTGGTGGCCTTAGTGGAGAGTGAGGTAAGAGGTGGATCCCAGCCTCTCCCTGGGGCCCTCCAGCTCACCCAGCCTTGAAACAGCATGTTAGCTGGGGGTTCAGGGGACAAACTGGGGGCTGTGTTTGGCAGGGCTCGAGAGCCCTCATTAAGGGCACTCACTGACCTTGGCCCAGGCATTGAGGTAGTGATAAATATCTTCCCTGTCCCTCTCTGTGACCTAATAGCAGTGGCAGTCTGCCTGGGTTGCAGTTTGTGGGAGATGCCATACCACCCTCCCCAGGCATTTTGCTGGCCTGAGGAAGCTACCAATTAAAATCTGCCTTCTCTTAGCCATGACCGAGTCCCTAGAAGGTGAAAGTATTGCCTTAGGACCTGGTCCTTTCTTGACAGGGCAGAGAAAAACTTCTGTTTGGTAGACATTTGGGGCTTCCCAAGTGGTGCTAGTGGTAAATAACCCAACTGCCATTGCAGGAGACAGGAGACAGGAGACAGGGGTTCACTCCCTGGGTTGGGAAGATCCCCTGGAGAAGGGCATGCAGCCCACTCCAGTATTCTAGAGAATCCCATGGATAGAGGAGCCTGGCAGGCTAAAATCCATGGAGTCACAAAAGAGTTGGACACGATTGAAGTGACTTAGCATGCATGCACAAATGGCAGAGATTTACAGAAACATCATTATTGACTTCAAGAACAAAGGATCTGACACCAAGAAGTTTGCAACAACTAACCACTCCCATCTCTCACCTTTCCTAGAAAAGGGCTTTGCTAAAGCTTTCGGGAATTTGGTTTTTTTAAAGGCATGAGCCACCCATCTCCTTCTCTGTTCCAGACTCTGACATTCTGGTTTTGTTTGGTCTCACTGTGCATCAGGCACACAACTTGATTTTGGTAACAGTTTTGTCCTATAGCAGTTTATTTATTTATGTAGTATAGTTCCCATTTAAAAAATAAGGAACACAGGAAATATTCTTAATCCTTATTTTGTCCAAGTTCCCATGCTTAGTAGCTGTGTGGAAAGAAGGGGTGGGGATTTGAATACAGGTCCCTTTGACTTATAATATTCTGTTCATTTTATTAAAGGCTGGTAAAAATAGCTTCTTATCTGGGAATTGATAATTCTTATCAGCTATCTTTTGCAAAATGTTTTACTATTCTTTAGGGCGATACCTAAAAATTAGAGTCATGTTTGCTGAAGTTAGCTTGACATGAAAACAATTTTCATCAGGAGGTGGGAATCATAGTTAGGAACCTGTGTTAGTACAAGGGGTACACGAGAGAAACTCGTTAGTGAGTAGGGTGATCACTGTCACTTTTGTATATCATTTTATTCTTATAGCAATTTTTTTTATTTATGTAGTATAATTCCCATTTTAAAAGTCTTGCAAGTCTTTCTCTGAACTGAATCTGATTTATAATGCTTTGTTTCTGTTAATAATTGTTAAACCATTATATTGCAACATGGTGATAATTTTATTCCCTTACAGATGTGAAAGTCAGAAGTCTAAAATAAGGTTATTGATAAAATCCATTTCTATTAGAGGAGTCTATTCCCTTGACTTTTCCAGCTTCTAAAGGGTACCTGAATATTATGACTTGTGGCCCCTTCCTGCATCTTCACTCCACCCTCTGCTTCTGCCCTCAGGTTTCTTCTCTGACACTGACCCTCTTGCTTCTCTTTCATAAGGACCCATTATGGGCTCACCTGGATGACTCAGGATTGTCCTCTCATCTCAAAATCCTTAATTTAATCATACCTGTAAAAGTTCATTTTGCAATGAAAATTAAAACATGCACAGGCTCAGGGGATTATGGTATGGACAGTTGAGAAAGAGGGCATTATTCATCCTTCCACAATTTTTTTTTTAAATTACAGTGCATGATTTTATTTTGAAAAGAGTATAGTTCAGTATAGAATATACTTCAAGAATATACTTCAAGAATTTATGTCAAGCTCTATTGCTCTATTGCTTAATGACCAAATATACTTGTTTATCAAATATCAACTATCATAGAATGCTCATGTCTCATAATATCTAGGAGAAAATGGGCAGTCCATGGCTGATTTCAGATTGATGGATTAAATAAATTGAAACCAGTCTGCCTCCCTTTTTCTTCTACAGCAAAGTGTTTTTTTTTTTTCTGATTACATAAAGAATAAGTGATCATTGAATAAAAATATTACAAAAATATAAATGAAGATGAAAGTAAAGTTTACTTGAGTTTCTATAACTGGAGGTAAATTCAACTGTCTTTGGTACCAACCATTATTTTAGGTGTTGCTTTATACATTTATATAAACACATGTGAATTTACAAGGATGGAATATATATATATATAAAACCTTAATGATATTCCTTAAGCAGTTAGTAGCTATTTCCCCACCATATTTTCCCTCCACTGATTTACTGATAATTTTTTATCAAAAACTGTGTGAAACTTTGAGTCAAATTTTATTTTCTCAGAACTTGCTTTTCAATATCTCCACAATAGTTGTGACCATTTACTATTTCCTTCTTTACTAAACTCTTCCTTTTGACTTATCAATGTTTCTTTAAATTTTGAAGCACTCTCACCAATTCAATCTCATAATTATTATTTTATTTTGTTGAATTTCTTATAGAATTCAATGATCCTAATCCTTCTACAGACATGTTACAAGTAGCTTCAGTGTATTCTTGACTACTCATGAAAAAATGTGAGTTCTTATCTTGAAAATTAACATGCTCCAATCCTTTTGCTCCTTTGTGATTTCTTCATCTTCCCAAATTATTATATAATTTCATTTTTAGAAAGCGTCTCAGTGTGACAGTAATTTAGAACCCAGGGGAAAATGCCAGAATCCATGAATGAGTTAAGGAAAATTTTTCTTTCATTCTTACTTTTGTGAGATTTAATGATCTTCACTTTTGTGAAAAGATTAAAATAATAACAGAAAGTGTATGCTTTTGTTTTATGCTCTTCTATTATACTTTAACTCAATATAGCCACTGTTATTTAGTTTCTTACACAAAATAACCAGATTAACCTTTAAACTGTCACGTTCACTCTTTTCAAGCTTCAAAGGAAATGGATCACTTTAGCGCCAAGCAAAATTTATTCCATTTTTTGTGAGAGTTTTATACAAACCAACAATTTAGCATGCCAGAATTCTAACTGGCATGCCTAAAGCTTTTAATGTTATAACCTTAAATTGAGTGTTATTAAATCACCAAGAAGTTTCAAAGTGGTAGAATAAAGATTATGTTAAGTCTGAGATTAAGCTGTCACATCATAGTAATTTGATTTTAAGTCTGGCTCTACCACCTCCATTAGTAATCACATCTTTGACAGAGACAAAGTTCATCCAATATGAGTTCTTATTGCAGATGAAATACTGATGATTTTGTGTTACTTTGGTCAGTCAATAACGTTAAAAGGATAAAGTTTATTTAGTTTTCAACTTGAAGTCAAATGTCTATTTAATTAAATTTTCCAGTATTTGGCAAGAAAGAACTAGTCACGTCATCTTTCTTCAGCTTGATATTAAATAGCATATTGTGAAGGTTGGTAAAGAATATCTACATTAATATGAAACAGATATACTTGGAATCTATTTAGAAGAGCATCAGGAAGTCCAACTTCTTCATTAAGATAGTTGACAACTTCTGATAGTCCCCTAATGCTAAAAGTTTGTATTATATCTGCAGGTTTTAAGTATGATATTCATTTTCTAATTGGCTTATGTTTCTCTCTAGTATTCTACTTCTTCAAATATTGAGTGTGTGTGTGTGTGTATATATATATATATATATATTATAATTCACAAAATAATTTCTGAACCAAGCAGATGATAATGACTTTAAAACAGTATGTCTTCTACATTTCATTTCTAATCCAGACACCTATCACACAATCATCTCTTCTACCCTGTGCTATTGAAAATTTACAGTGCCTTTTTTAATATACTGATGACATATATAAAGAAGAAGTAAGTAGAAAGTATACTATGAATAATGTGTCACATTATATTTACTTGACAAGATAAAGAACCCACCTGCCAGTGGAGGAGACTTAAGAGACATGGGTTCAATCCCTTGGTCAAGAAGATCCCCTGGAGGAGGGCATGGCAACTCACTCCGGTATTGTTGCCTGAAGAATTTAATGGCCAGAGAAGTCTGGCAAGCTTTGGTCCTTAGGGTCACAAAGAGTTGGGCACTACTCAAGTAACTTAGCATTCATGCATGTATCATATCACTAAATATATATTATACTTAGTATATATTCAGTGACCAATTGAAGACTAACTACAAAGATAACCTTAATATCCTTAACAAGCTTATAACCAATTTCATTAGAAAATACAAATTCCTGAATTACTCATAGTTTTATATGTGCAAAATAAAAATTCTCATGAGCCAGTTTCTATAGAAGTAGAAATATTCAAAAACAAAAATTGGCAAAGATTCATGGTAGAAGAATACAGTGAAGTGAGTTAAAAAATTAGTTGTAATAATATTTTAAGTCAAAAAGTATTTGATATTATTTGAAAATTGATTAAAAAAAATAGGTGGGAACATCCAAAAACTCAGTGAAACAGCAGAGGACCCTATGCAAGAAGTGGTAGTGATAGAGATGTTTCCAAGAAAACACTATCAACTTTTTCTGTCCATTTCTGAATTCTTTAGAAACTGGCCTAATAATTGTAGCATATAGTGGTTATGTGTAGGGTACATTATTGTGTCTTTGAATTTGAGCTAGTATTCTCTTTGTAAACTCACAAAACTTCTGTGTGAGTTCTCCTTGAGATGGTCTATACTATTAGCATGGAACTTCATTTACTAATCTCAAGTTATTCTATTATGTGCATCACTTAACCACAGAGAAATTTCTGCCCCATGAAAGCCAGGAGTGATTACAAGACTAGAATAAATCAATCTGATCTATACCCTTATCTATTAGCTATGGAATAATATTTAAAATTACTAAATACTCGAGTTAGACCATAAAGAGTGCTGAGGACCAAAACTGATGCTTTCAAACTTTGGTGCTGGAGAAGATTCTTGAGAGTCCCTTAGACAGCAAGGCAATCAGACCAGTCAATCCTAAAGGAAATCAACCCTGAATATTCATTGGAAGGACTGATGCTGAAGCTGAAGCTCCAATACTTTGGCCACCTGATCAGATGAGCCAACTCATTGGAAAAGAACCTGATACTTGGAAAGATTGAGGTCAGGAGGAGGAAGAGGAAAACAGAGGATGAAATGGTTGGATAGCATCACTGACTCAATGGACATGAGTTTGAGCAAACTATGGCAGATGGTGAAGTACAGGGAGGCCTGGTATGCTCCAGACCATGGAGTTGCAAACAGTTGGACATGACTTAGTGAGTGAACAACAAAAGACAATTCAAGGAGCTTCCCCTCATTCAGGATTAGGAGCCATAGAGAAGAATATCATTCATCTTAGTTTTCTATTTTAACTTTAATGAA
Organism: Oryx dammah; assembly: GCF_014754425.2. NCBI lineage: Eukaryota > Metazoa > Chordata > Mammalia > Artiodactyla > Bovidae > Oryx > Oryx dammah. The sequence continues at coordinate 76,583,332 of NW_024070187.1, forward strand.
ATTAAAAGATGCTTGCTCCTTGGAAGAAAAGCTATGACCAACCTAGACAGCATATTAAAAAGCAGAGACATTACTTTGCCAACAAAGGTCCATCTAGTCAAAGCTGTGGTTTTTCCAGTAGTCATGTATAGATGTGACAATTTGACTATAAAGAAAGCTGAATGCTGAAGAACTGATGCTTTTGAACTGTGGTGTTGGAGAAGACTCTTGAGAGTCCCTTGGACTGCAAGGAGATCCAACCAGTCCATCCTAAAGGAAATCAGTCCTGAATATTCTATTCATTTGAAGGATTGATGTTGAAGCTGTAACTCCAATACTTTGGCTACCTTATGTGAAGAACTGACTCATTGGAAAGACCCTGATGCTGGGAAAGATTAAAGACTGGAGAAGGGGATGACACAGGATGAGATGGTTGGATGGCATCACCAACATGATGGACATGAGTTGTGTAGGCTCCGGGAGTTGGTGAGGGACAGGGAAGCCTGGTGTGCTCCAGTCCATGGAGTCATAAAGAATCGAACAGAGACTGAGCGACTGAACTGAACTGAACTACTTTTTTCTGTTTGGTTTCTGACTTATTCTTTGAGACAGTAGTATCAAAACTTATTCCACTATGTGAAATTATAAAGTATTAATGATTGTAAAATTCATGATTTATTTTTAAAAAGGCATTTACTTGAGTTTCAGTGCTATATGCTAGGCACTTAGTGAAAAGCTGAAGCAAAAAGTGAAAAAAATAGTGGGTCACTGACCTTACAGAATGAAAAGAGGTTACACGCATTCAAGTTCTTGTGATATTTTCAAATGCTTAGTTTTTAAATTCTACTAATTATACATTAAATAAATTATTTAGAGTTGTTTATTTAGTATGTGAGATTATCTCAAGAAAAAATATGATTAAATATCATAATCATTTGGTGTGTTCTTTTTCATTCCATCACAGTGTATTGCAATCTTTGATTCCAGCCCCAGCTTATAAAATGAGGTAACTGCATATTACATAGAGTTCCAGAAAGTCCACTTTAAATTATGTCTTATGTAAATGGCAGGCTGTTCTTTTGCAATGGGTGGCATTATTTAATCCAGTTAAAATTACTTTCTTTTTAACTCTGGAGCTTTGACTTAAATTAGTTTATCCTCAGGCTTTAGCATCTCACTTAAACCATTAGTGTTCTTCTTCCTCTAGGGACTCCCATTTATACTTTCCCATCCAGAATGTAATCCTATCAGAAATGGTAATTATACTTTATACTCAGTAACATCTTTCATCCAGAGAAGTCTTGAGCATTTTAAAATATGACCTTATTAATGTTTTCCACCTCCCTGAGATGTAGCCACTAGCTGAGAAGAGTTTTTGCAGTTTTACAGATGGAAAAAGGGGGTGAAGGAGAAAAATAGAGTTCTCCAAACATGATTTTAAATGTGAGAAGGGATAAGATGAATATCAGAGGGACTCCACAAGAATATAAATTTTTTTAGAAATATAAGCAATTATAAAATTTAATTTTCATTTAAAAAATAATTTTCCAGTCATTATTCATTAACTGGCTACTCTGGCCCAGTGGTATGCTAAACACTGAATACAGCAGAAAGCAAAACAGAACCAGGTGAAGTGGGACAAGAAAAGACACAGGGTTCAGATCCTATAAGGCCTATGGGCCAAGAAAAGGATTTTAGGCTTGGTTTAAGTTTGTTGAAGGGCTTAGAGCATGTTTAAGCTTTAAAGAAGAATCATCCCCAATAGAATGTGAAATAGGGGATTTAAGACAGTGAGCAGAGAAAATCCATTAGGATTTTTATTTCTAATGTTGTACATTGGTTGTTTTTGCTCTAAAACTTCACCATGTGCTCAGTGGTTTCTGAACATATAATAATAACTTCTAGAAATCTGTGCAATTATATAGGAATAAGTAATGTTGGATATATTTAGTTTTCTAATAAAATATGTTGCTTTGTTTATTCAGGAGCTTCTTGAAAATTGTTTAACTTTGGAGAAAGTATTGTAGGTAAATCATGCTTTTATGAAATTGTAGAATGATTGGAAAGTTTAGATCTGTACTCAGATAACAAGTATCTACCTATCTATGTGTCTTGTTGGCTAGATAGAGTATTATAGGAGTTCTAAAAAGAAAATCATCACTTAAGTGGAAAATGACCAGCAAAAGAGAAAGAGGCTATATATTATATGAGTCAGTTCATGAAAGTATATTTAAACACTCACGAATAGCCATGTCATTTATCTCCCAAACACTATGGAAAGTTATAAAGAGGATGTAAATGTATTACATTGTGTTTGTATTCAGTCAGGTGTCAAGTGTTAGTCACTCAATAATGTCTGACTCTTTGTGACCCCGTGGACTGTAACCCACCAGGCTCCTCTGTCCATGGAAGTCGCTAGGCAAGAATACTGGAGTGGGTTGCCATTTCCTTCTCCAAGGGATCTTCCTGACCCCGGGGCTGAAGCCAGGTCTCCAGCATTGCAGGCAGTCTCTTTACCAGCTGAACCACCAGAGAAGACTTTGTATTCAGTGATCATACTCTATCGGAAGGATTTCATACTTGCCCCAAACTCTAGCACTAGGCACACTACCAGAAGTACCACAAAATAGAATATGAAAGAAGAAATTTAATCTAACTGTGGAACCAAAGCAGTTTTTAAATTTGAGACTAGTAGACAATAAAATATCAAGTTTTCATTCAAGAGAGAACAGATTTTACCTTAAATATCAGTTTGAAAGGAGACCAATAGATCAGAGAACTTTAGAAAATGCTGTGACAGTTGCATTCAAGTGCTTTAAATTCCAGAAAGAATAGTTAAGTAGATGAATGCCACCATCTAGGTGTTCAATGATTCCACCTGAACTAAACTGCTGATGATGGTGAGGGGGAGAAATGAGATTAGGGTGAAGTGGTGAAGAAAATTTGACAGAAACTAACAAATTCTTGAGCATGGTTTAAAAAAAAAAGCAAGTATTGAGTTTTGAGCCATGGTGATTATGCAAGTGGCAGTACTATTATTTACAATAGGAAAATGAAGAAATGTTGATGTGTAGAATTCAGTGAAGTGGGATTGGAAGTAAGTTCTTAAAATCTGAAGTTTGAGGGGCTGGGGAAATTTATACTGCTCAGCAGTGATGATAGCCCTGGGTTTAGAAAAGAGCTTGAGGCAGGAAAGAAAAGAATAGCTTATAAAAAATATTTGAGGCATTTTTCCTGAAACCTAACTTAATTCTCAAACTCAAGGTCATACAGCTAATAAGTAGACCTAAAGTTTAACCTCCTTCACCATCATTTTTTTTTTTTTTAACCAAACCACTATGCTTCCACTTCAGAAGGAACTAAATATTTGAGAATCAGTTGTAGAGAGGTACGAGTGAAATTTTGAGAGTGGTGCACGTATCTGAAACAAACCAAAGGTTGGGGTCGGGGAGCGGGACGTGTAGAGAACATAAACTTTGAAAACAGGATGGAGATATGTATATGCAGAAGGTTTGTCAAAGTTGAAAGACGCTAGTCCAGAACCTAGGGAAAAGGCTATTGTCACAAAAAACTAGGAGAAGGAAAGTCATAGAAAAAAGGAAACACATTAACTTGTAGAATTCTGTAGAGCAGAATTTCTCCAAATATGTTCTACGGAACATTAGCCATGCAACATAATTGAGGAGTGCAAAGGAAAGATTGCATCTATCATATCAAGTAAGTTTGTAAGACTCAAAATAATAGGTTATCACAGCCATCTTTCTCCTCATCTTCTAGAATCACAGTGTAAATTAGCACACTAAAGCTATAGAGAAATATGAAATTTAACTTCATCTTAGTGAGCATCTTATTTTTTTTAATGTTTTAAACCTAGGAATTACATATTTGAATATATTTTTAAGAAAAGAATCATTTAGGGGTAGGATGAAGATTCTTAAAGGGGGGCTCTTGAATCACTAGAATCTAAGAAATGTTAAAAAGAGGTGTTGCAGAGATAAAAGGACAGTTTAAATCTGGACATGGGAATTGGGGTAAACAATGAGAGTTGTGGAATTGTAGAATTAGGAGGAAAGGGTGAGGCCCACTAGATTAATGACTGTGTTAAAATTACCCTGGAGCCAGATTGTTTACAAAGCTGACGACTACTGGGACTCTGGGCTGTGTAAAGGTTGATAGGAATACCAGTCCCTGAATTATTCTGTCCTGGCAGTGACTCCAGTTTCTCTCTCCATGGTTTCTAGACTCCACTCCTTTCAAGTTTCAATCTTTGAACTCGTCCACCTTGATTATGTTGATCTCAAAAACTATTGCTTAGAACTGAAGACAGAATCCCTTTCCTTTTTCTAGGGCATTGTGTGTTTCATCTTTTCTGACAACATGATCAGAGGATGGGTTCTCTTTGAATTTTATTCAATTGTATTTAATTTATATGAATCTTTAAAATTCTTCTAGTAGCTATCTAACTTTTGTACATGAATGAAACACCTATTTAAGGTTATTTTGTAACTTTGCATTACAATTTACATTTACATTTTATTAGTATAAGCTCTTTATCCTTGCCTGGTATTTAAAGGACTTTTTCAAATATTCATTCTGACTTTCTTTTTATGGAAGCCCCTAGCTTTGTGTAAATTGCAGATTTTACTTTTATGCCTTTGATTTCTCCAGCTGAATATTAATATTAGAGTGATCAGCATGAAGGACAACGGTTTGCTGAAAGCTGCTATAATCATTGTCCAACTTTAATTTACCCAGAAATCTTTGAGTGCAGTTATTAATTGCATCCAGCTCATTGGGTGTGGCTTTTTCTCTTAAATTAATCATCTCTCTTGTTTTATTTCTACAATCTATCCACTTACATATTAGGATAAGCTTTTTCAAAGCCATGTGGTGTCCTGTGAAATCTTTATTCCTGTATTTCCTGATTTTCTGTGAAGAAAGTGGTATTACTTTGATATAATTTGTGATTCTGTTTTCATGTACTTAGTACCCATCTCCTAATTCTAGAATCTATCTTGTACCCTACGTCAGTATCACTAATATGTTTCTCTAAACATACATTTCCTCCCTTTCTAGTAAAGGCATGTGTCTTTCCTCTTGCTTCCCCACAACTTTCCTTTGTATTGTATTATTCTATTTTTAAGGTAGTTTATCATAGTGGCTTTAGAATCTTCATTTATGCACTCAAATTCTTTCTACCTCAGTTTTCACAGCATTGTGAGAATTAAATAAACTTAAATTCTGGAATGTACTTTGCACAGTAAATGCTCAACAAATCCTGGATATTATTCTTTCAGCACCCTAGTCTTGACTAAGAACCTAGATCCATTTACAAACCTAGGGTGAAAGTAATTTTGGGAACTGTAAGTCATTGAATACATACAAAAATTTCTTTCAATTACTAAGCTTAAGGAGTATGAGACTTATTCTGGGAACTTAGTCTTTAATTGTTTCTACAAAAACAGCTTGTGGGAGACATCTTTCCAGTAAAAAATATGTAATAGGGAAGGGTTCTGTTTATCCATTCAACATCTTAAAATAACTTTCTGAATTTAAAGTTACAATGCCAAGTTTCAGAAAAATAGGGTATGGTTTTAGGAAAAATGGATCAATTTATAAAAGAGATAGACATCAAGACTGTTCTTTCCATTGTTAGCGAGAGCAAATTAGGACAGTCTTGCTGGGTAGTGACTCAGAGAAGCAGATGACAGAAAATGGGTGCTAAAAAAAAACCAAACCTTGTCACCACAGAATTTACATCCACTTCCTTCAACAGGCCATAGGATACTCTTTTATGATACATCTCATCTATTGTTTGCTTTGATATTTAACTATTTTTCTTTATCTAAATGTCTTTACAGAAAGACATTTGTTTAGAGGCCAGAATGGAGAAGAGATGAGGAATAGTATCTGCACCTTAGGGAAGTGGTTTCTAATCATCGGGGGCTCAGAATTGCTTGCTGCAAAAGTTGAGTGGAGATACTTTCTTTGGGGGTAGCATCTATACTCTCTAGACGATGTATAGCAGTCTTTGGGAACTCATTAACAATGCTTCAAGGGGCAACGCTATTACCAGCTGAAGGATTTTAAGGGGAACATTAAAAGTGTAATTGCTAAAGGAGGTCAAGTGTGCCCAGGCTTTGTTATTTGATATCACAGCACATCCAAGACTGATTGGAAATTATATATCAAAGTCTCTCCACTTATCAATAAATCCACATTTCCATAGGAGTGCAAATATTTGGAAAGAAAGATAAACTATAAAGTATTTTGATTCAAAAAAATAAATAACAGAGTGTTGATTTCTTTTTAATGTTTTTATATCTTTTCAATGATTTGATTTATTTTTGTTGACGTATATTTGCTTTACACTGCTGTGTCAGTTTCTGCTGCATAGCAAAGTGAATTAGCCATGTCTATACATATATCCCCTCTTTTTTAGAATTTCCCTCCCACTTAGATCACCACAGAGCACCAAGTTGAGTTCCCTGTGCTACACAGTAGGTTCTTACTAGTTTTCTATTTTATACACAGTAGTGAATGTATATCAATCCTAATCTCCCTATTTACACCTGCTTTCACCCTTGGTGTCCATACATTTGTTCTCTTAAGCCTGTATCCTATTTCTGCTTTGCAAATAAGGTTAGCTATACCTCTTTTCTAAATTACACGTGTATGGGTTAATATACAATATTTGTTTTTCTCTTTCTAACTTAACTTCACTCTGTATAACCACCTTCAGATCCACCCACATCTCTGCAAATGACACAATTCTCTTACTTTTTATGGCTGAGTAATATTCCACTGTACTTAGATAGCACATCTTCTTTATCTGTTCCTCTGTTGATGGACATTTAGATTACTTCCATGTCCTGGCTATGGTAGAGTGCTTCAGTGAATATTCAGGTGAGTGTATCTTTTTGAATCATAGTTTTCTCTGGGTATATGCCCAGGAGTGGGATTGCTGGGTCATATGGTAGTTCTGTTTTTGTTTTTTTAAGGAATGTCCATACTGTTCTTCATAGTGGCTATGCCAACTTGCATTCCCACTAACAGTTTAAGAGGGTTCCATTTTCTCTACATAGTCTCCAGCATTTATTGTTTATAGATTTTTTGACTGTGCCATTCTGACCATGTGAGGTAATACCTCATTGTAGTTTTGATTTGCATTTCTCTAATAATTAGTGATATTAAACATGGTTTCATATGTTTGTTGGCCATCCAGCATTCTTGCCTTGAAAATCCTATGGATAGAGGAGCCTGGTGGGCAAAAGTCCATGGGGGTCACGAAAGAGTTGGACACAACTTAGCAACTAAAGAACAATGTATTCTTTAGAGAAATGTCTATTTAGATCTTCTGCTCATCTTTTAATTGGGTTGGTTGTTTGTTTTTGATTCTGAACTGCATGAGCTGTTTGTGTATTTTGGAAATTAATCCCTCCCAGTTTCCATGGAGGCAGAAGCTAGAAGATAAGGAAGTGGGTTAATGGCTGCCATGCCCCTTGCATGCCACTCAATAACAATGCTTTGCTTCTACGGTGCCAGAGCTTCTTCCACAAACTTTTCCAGGGTCTTAATATTTTTTATTTCTCTTTTTTTTTCTTTCTTTCATCTTACCTGTTGTGAAGGTATTTTTCTTGTCCTTTTAGGTTTCCGAAATCTTCCACTTATGTTCTGCAGGTCCTTTCTGATAATTGTCTCTTTTGTAGATGTATTCTTGATGTATGTATTTGTGAGAAGAGACAAACTACACATCCTCCTATTCTGCCGTCTTGACTCCTCCCCTCATCAATGATTTTAAATGTGTTTGTTTGACTTTGATATTTTTAAAGCCTTATTGAGTTTAGCTTTTTTCAAACATGTAAACATTTCTAGCTATCTAATCAGATCTTAGAGACATTTTTCAGCATGATTAAGTGTACTGAGAAATTTTTTAAGCAAACAAAGTATTATGAGAAAGAAATGAAAACCCTTAAGCTTCATGTGCTTGTCTCTCCTCATATGTAACCCAGAATATACTCCTTGGTGTGTAAGATTGTCTGCTGTTTAAGACCCCCTGATGAAAGGCCCATATGTGCTTGCATATTGGCTGCAAGTCTACCAGGACCCCAATATGAGCACTGCGGAGGGCTTAACTCACCATGTCACTGCCTGTACTACTTTATTTCAAGCTTACTGTGGGTCACTTCATCTTACTTTCATTCTTTGCCCCCTTTTGTGGCTATAATGTATAATTTAAGTATGTTTTCTTCAGAATATTGTATTCAACATTACCCAAATTTCAGACATTCTTTTCTGAAATTCAAGCTTCCTGGGTCATTTGGCACAGTTATTGGCTTATTTCCAAACTTGCCATCTCCCTTTTGTTTAGAATTGCTGACACTTTCATGCTTATTCATGAAAAATACCATGTGAATTTACACTGGCACTGGGAGAAAATGGTTGTGTTGCCAACAGTAAGTGTCATTTGGATTATAGACAAATTTAAAACTATAATAAATTCTCTCATTCTAAATAAGGTAATGTATCAGAGTAATAAATCTTACCTTTCAAATGCCTTTCTTTAATTGCAGTGGCTGTTTTTTTTTTTTTCTACACTACTAGCAAGAAAACTTTGATTATTATTAATATCTTTAAAGATGGTTTAAAACAAGTTTTTAATGGTACTGTTTTCTGCCATGTTACTGGTTTTTTAAACCCTTAAGGTCTTAGATTTTTTAATGAGGTTTCCAGGTAGAAAATTTAGACTCTCTTAGATCTATGTTGGTCTTTTTTTTTTTAAGTAGGAACTGAAAAACTCAATAAAAATTTAAGAAAACACATGATGCTTTCTACTTTTATTTTTTTTAAGTTATAAATGAAAATTGATCAAAATTAAAAGATAAATTCTAAGATTTTTAACATTTCTTAATCTTTCAGTTTCAGTCCCACCTTAACCAACAGAACATTTCATAGAGTTATATCCATTTTGCTATTACACCCTTCTTACAATTTATGGCTCAATTGTATCTACTTAAATTTAGCCCTTTATTTTAGCCTATTTTATTTTATCTCGAGTTATATTAGGTTAGTGCAAAAGTAATTGCAGTTTCAGACTGTGAATTTTAAATCAGTATAACTAGGCTCAAACATACATTGATTAATCAAAATAGGAACCATTCATCAATACACTTTTGCCAACAATAAATAAGTTTGTTTATTCCTATAGCATAAAAATCCATGTTTTGGGATTCAATGAACTCTTAGAAAGCTTTTTCTGCATCCTGCTGGATGTAGAACATTTCCATGCAAAAAGTTGTCAAGATTCTTGAAGTAGTGGTAGTCAGTTGGTGAGAGGTCAGATGAATATGGCAGATGAGGCAAAACTTCATAGCCCGATTCATTCAGCTTTTGAAATATTGCTTGTGTGATGTGAAGTTGAGTGTTGTCATGGAAAAGAATTGGGCCCTTTCTGTTGACGAATGCTGACTGTAGGCATTGCAGTTTCCAGTGTATCTCATCGATTTATTGAGCATATTTCTCAGATATAATGGCTTCACTGGGATTCAGATCTGTCATGGATCAGATCAGCAGCAGACCACTAAACAGTGACCATGATCTCTTTTTGGTGCGGTTTTGGCTTTGGCAGTGCTTTGGAGCTTCTTCTCAGCCCAGCCACTAATCTGGTCATCACTGGTTGTCATAATAAAACCCACTTTTAATCACAGGTCACAATCTGATTGAGAAATGGTTCATTGTTGTTGCATAGAATAAGCAAAGATGGCACTTCAAAAATTACATTTTTTTTGATTTGCAGTCAGCTCATTAGGCACCCACTTACCGAGCTTTTTCACCTTTCTGACTTGCTTCAAAAGCTAAAGATCTGTAGAATGGTCAGTGTTGAGTTCTTAGGCAACTTCTCATGAAGTTTTAAGTAAGAGGATCATTTTGATGTTGCTCTAAGTTGTTGTCAACTTTCCATGGCCGACCACTCTGCTCCTCATCTTTAAGGTTCTTGTCTCCTTTGCAAAACTTCTTGAACCATCACTGTACTGTACCTTTATTGGTAGTTCCTGGGCCAAATGCATTTTGATTCTATCAATTGTCTCCACTACTTTGTGACCCATTTTGAACTAGAATAAGAAAATCACTCAACTTTGCTTTCTAACATAGTTTCCATAGTCTAAAATACATATAAAATAAATAGCAAGTAATAATACATTAGCAAAAAAGCATAAAGCAGGAATGTTGCATCAAAATGATGTATAACATAACTACATTTATTTAAGAATGTATTCCAATATCAAATGGCAAAGTTCAACAATGTAAAATTGTAATTACTTTTGCACCAAGGTAAATATTTAATCTGGTAATTTATTTCATATTTAAATGTTACTTAATTGCCCATGTATTTAAAGTTCTAATTATTCAATTAGTAGAAATGATATCTTTAGCGAAATTACAAAAATCATAAAAGGGACTCATAAACTTCCCTGGTGGTTCAGTGGTAAAGAATCCATATGCCAGTGCAGGAGATTCAGGTTCAATCCTGGATCAGGAAGATCCCCTGGAGAAAATCTAATGGATTAGTCTCGGAGAATAGACATGAATCCAGTCTTCAGCTTTATAATACCCTTAAATTTATACCATGGAAGGTCACTCTTCAAAATGACTATTTAATTGCCTGGAGACCCTCCCCTGCATGATGTGGTCCCTTTTTCTTGAATCATAGATCCTTTGATTCTTCTGCCCAGATGACAGGCCAACAGGAGTATAGCATTCTGTTGAACATCTGCATTCCCAGACAGAATTTTATTAGCACTGTACTGGGTAAGGTTATTGCAGATTATACCTAGAGTATATAATTAATGATTCTGAACCTGTGTGTATATGTATATATGTTAAGAAACATCAAATACCAGAATCTTGGTGGGTCTCTTGAATGAATTCAAGTTCATTCAAATATACAGCATACAGCACTATATATTCACTTTAGTGTGTTCGCATCTCAACATAATACTTTTCTGGACTGCTATCCTTATACACATGTAAAATTATTTTATATATTTCAAGTAAATATTAATTATGTGGATTTTTCTTTTTTAAATTAACTTATCTTTTTATTGAAGAATAGTTGCTTTGCAGAATTTTGCTGTTTTCTGTCAAACCTCAACATGAATCAGCCATAGGTATACATATCAGTTCAGTTCAGTTCAGTCGCTCAGTCGTGTCAGACTCTTTGTGACCTCATGGACTGTAGCATGCCAGGCCTCCCTATTGCTATTGCTATTCCTTCTCCAATGCATCAAAGTGAAATGTGAAAGTGAAGTCGCTCAGTCATGTCCGACTTAGCGACCACATGGACTGCAGCCTTCCAGGCTCCTCCATCCATGGGATTTTCCAGGCCTCCCTGTCCATCACCAACTCCCAGAGTTTACTCAAACTCATGTCCATTGAGTTGGTGATGAGATCCAACCACCTCATCCTCTGTGTTCCCCTTCTCCTCCCACCTTCTTTCTTTCTCAGCATCAGGGTCATTTCAAATAAGTCAGCTCTAAGCATCAGGTGGCCAAAGTATTGGAGTTTCAGCTTCAACATCAGTCCTTCCGATAGGATGAATTGGTTGGATCTCCTTGCAGTCCAAAGGACTCTCAAGAGTCTTCTCAACACCACAGTTCAAAAGCATCAATTCATCAACACTCAGCTTTCTTTGGAGTCCAACTCTCACATTGATAAATGACTACTGGAAAATCCACAGCTTTGAGTAGATGGACCTGTGTTGGCAAAGTAATGCCTCTGCTTTTTAATATTCTATCTATGTTGGTCATAACTTTCATTTCAAGGAATAAGTGTCTTTTAATTTCATGGCTGCAATCACAATCTGCAGTGATTTTGGAGCCCCCCAAAATAAAGTCTGACACTGTTTCCACTGTTTCCCCATCTATTTGCCATGAAGTGATGGGACCAGATGCCATGATCTTAGTTTTCTGAATGTTGAGTTTTAAACCAACTTTTTCACTCTCCTCTTTCAGTTTCATCAAGAGTCTCTTTAATTCTTCACTTTCTGCCATAAGCGTGGTATCATCTGCATATCTGAGGTTATAGATATTTCTCCTGGCAATCTTGATTCCAGCTTGTGCTTCCTCCAGCCCAGTGTTTCTCATCATGTACTCTGCATAGAAGTTGAATAAGCAGGGTGACAGTATACAGCCTTGCAGTACTCCTTTTCCTATTTGGAACCAGTCTGTTGTTCCATGTCCAGTTCTAACTGTTGCTTCCTGACCTGGATACAGGTTTCTCAAAAGGCAGATCAGGAGGTCTGGCATTCCCATCTGTTGAAGAATTTCCCACAGTTTATTGTGATCCACACAGTCAAAGGCTTTGACATAGTCAATAAAGCAGAAATAGATGTTTTTCTGGAACTCTCTTGCTTTTTTGATGATCCAGCAGATGTTGGCAATTTGGTTCCTCTGCCTTTTCTAAATCCAACTTGAACATCTGGAAGTACATGGTTCACATATTGTTGAAGCCTGGCTTGGAGAATTTTGAGCATTACTTTGCTAGCATGTGAGATGAGTGCTATTGTGTGATAGTTTGAGCATTCTTTGACATTGGCTTTCTTTGGTATTGGAATGAAAACTGACCTTTTCCAATCCTGTGGCCACTGCTGAGTTTTCCAAATTTGCTGGCATATTGAGTGCAGCACTTTCACAGCATTATCTTTTAGGATCTGATATAGCTCAGCTGGAATTCTATCACCTCCACTAGCTTTGTTCATAGTGATGCTTCCTAAGGCCCACTTGACTTCACACTACTGGAGGTCTGGCTCTAGGTGAGTGTTCACACCATCATGATTATCTGGGTGTTGAAGATCTTTTTTGTGTAGCTCTTCTGTGTATTCTTGCAACCTCATCTTAATATCTTCTGCTTCTGTTATGTCCATACATTTTTCTGTCCTTTATTGAGCCCATCTTTGCATGAAATTGTTTCCTTGGTATCTCTAGTTTTCTTGAAGAGCTCTCTAGTCTTTTTTCCCATTCTATTGTTTTCTTCTATTTCTTTGAACTGATCGCTGAGGAAGGCGTTCTTATATTCCCTCCCTTTCGAAGCTCCCTCCCCTTTTCCTCCCCATCCCACCCCCTAGGTTGATTGAAAATATGTTTATTTTGGAAGATTTTAATTTTGACAGTGGCTGTACCCCATGTGTTATCACATTACTCCATTCAATTTAACATTTTATCCAGGGGAATTGTTTCTCAGTTGTATTATGATAATGATTTAGCACACTGATCAAAATTTGGCCCAACATCTGTAAATGATTTGTGGTATATTATGAATTCTGTAGACTTTTCAGACTGTCCATAAAAGTCAGCACACATGGGCCTTAAATCTAAGGGACAACTCCCTAATTTCAATAACCTGATTAGATCCTTTTTATTTTTTTTATTTTTTAATATAAATTTATTTACTTTAATTGGAGGTTAAGATGATTAGATTCTTTTTTAGAAAAGTACATTCTCTTCTTATATCAGATATTGCTTTGCTCATTAAAGACATATGGTAAAGTGACTGTCAACAATATTATTTGCTTGTTATAATTTGAATGGAAAATGTTATTCACTACACTAGCTGTATATGATACTTGGTTTGCAGTGTTGAGTTGCTCTTAAATAAAGAATATGCAAAGATTGCTATTGCTTCTTTTTATCCTTCTTGTCTGTTACTAAAGTTAGGATTCATTTGGCTGCAGCTATGAACCTAACAGTGCTGTCTTCAAACATATGCTTCAGAGATTTTGCTGTAATAGTACAATTATAGAATTAATAGATGCAACTATTTCTGTAAATTAATTAGAATACCATTAGCTTTAAACAGTGTCAGGAAAAAAACATTTTTGAGGGTTTTTGGAATCATCACAAGTGAAATTATATTTTACATTTGCTTTTCATTCTATATTCTATTATATCCACAAATAAATATATAGCATTTTGGTTAGAATGTAGTTTTTTAAATTATCTGACAAATCATTTATTAATAAATAATAAGTTTTTTATTATCTGACAAAACATTTGTTAAAAATGTGCCATGACAAGTCCACCATAAGTATATCCTGATTATGCAGTCATTTGTGTTAAAAATCATAACTTTTCTGTATTTCATGGATTTACTCTGAGTATCAGTATGGTCATTTTCAATTACAACTAATTTTTGGAAGAATATAGGTTTTTTAATCTTACATATCTGGATCGAAATATCAAGCTTGTCGATCACAATTGTATGATTTATATACTTGGACTACTTAGTTCGCTGAGCTTCCATAAGGAAATGAAGACCTTAACCTGAGTGTTTTTACCAAGATTGATAAAGAATAGGAATCTGTGGGAAAACATTAGAGGACAAAATGTTTGAATGAAGGTTGGTAAACTGGAAATAACTTAGGCCTCTTATTTTGGATTCTTCTATCATCTCTCTATCTTCTGGGAATGAATAGGGCACCTCTCACAAGATGGCCTTATGACCTACTTCAAGAGAGAAGAGGAAGGTCAGAGAGTCCTTCCTGCACCTGAGGTTTCTTAAAGTATTTAATATGTCAAGGCACCATGTTATAGGGTGGCGTATTCTGATCCCCTTCGTGTCCATACAGTTACATAGCTGATATCACAATGGGAACATCCTTGCCACCTGTTGACATTCAAGGGATGGCTGTCATCTGTACAAAGGCAAATGGAGCCTTCTTCATTGTGATTTTGGTTGCTTTTGTCTTTTTTTAAGTCACATGTCTCTGTATACACTTACCTTTTGTGTTTCTTCTTGGAATGTTTTGTTTTCAAACTAAAATTGCCCTTTGTGACAAAAGTGACTATCATATGCTTTAAAAATTGGCCATCAGTTAAACCTGGGTATCTGAGTTGCACAACACCCAGATACATGGAAAACAATGAGGACTGATATTGCAGTTACTTCCAAATACCCTCCTCATTACAAAGTAATAATATATTCTTGTAATAAGACTTTATTAAAAATTATTTTAGTATGTAAGTATGAATGCCTATTACTATATTACTAGCCTGATTCTGTAGCTACTTTTACATTAATAAACATACTGTCATTTTATAATAATTATACAAGTAGTTGAAGCAGAAGATATTAAGAAGAGGTGGCAAGAAGCAGAAGATATTAAGAAGAGGTGGCAAGAATACACAGAAGAACTGTACAAAAAGATCTTCATGACCCGGATAATCACAATGGTGTGATCACTCATCTAGAACCAGACATCCTGGAATGTGAAGTCAAGTGGGCCTTAGAAAGCATCACTACGAACAAAGCTAGTGGAGGTGATGGCATTCCAGTTGAGCTATTTCAAATCCTGAAAGATGATGCTGTGAAAGTGCTGCACTCAATATGCCAGCAAATTTGGAAAGCTCAGCAGTGGCCACAGGACTGGAAAAGGTCAGTTTTCATTCCAATCCCAAAGAAAGGCAATGCCAAAGAATGCTCAAACTACCGCACAATTGCACTCATCACACATGCTAGTAAAGTCATGCTCAAAATTCTCCAAGCCAGGCTTCAGCAGTACGTGAACCATGAACTTCCTGATGTTCAAGCTGGTTTTAGAAAAGCCAGAGGAACCAGAGATCAAATTGCCAACACCTGCTGGATCATGGAAAAGCAAGAGAGTTCCAGAAAAACATCTATTTTAGCTTTATTGACTATGCCAAAGCCTTTGACTGTGTGGATCACAATAGACTGTGAAAAATTCTGAAAGAGATGGGAATACTAGACCACCTGACCTGCCTCTTGAGAAATCTGTATGCAGGTCAGGAAGCAACAGTTAGAACTGGACATAGAACAACAGACTGGTTCCAAATAGGAAAAGGAGTATGTCAAGGCTATATATTGTCACCCTGCTTATTTAACTTACATGCAGAGTACATCATGAGAAAAACATTGGACTGGAAGAAACACAGGCTGGAATCAAGATTGCCAGGAGAAATATCAGTAACCTCAGACATGCAGATGACACCACCCTTAGGGCAGAAAGTGAAGAGGAACTAAAAAGCCTCTTGATGAAAGTGAAAGAGGAGAGTGAAAAAGTTGGCTTCAAGCTCAACATTCAGAAAACGAAGATCATGGCATCCGGTCCCATCACTTCCTGGGAAATAGATGGGGAAACAGTGGAAACAGTGTCAGACTTTATTTTGGGGAGCTCCAAAATCACTGCAGATGGTGACTGCAGCCATGAAATTAAAAGACACTTACTCCTTGGAAGAAAAGTTATGACCAACCTAGATAGCATATTCAAAAGCAGAGACATTACTTTGCCGACTAAGGTCTGTCTAGTCAAGGCTATGGTTTTTCCTGTGGTCATGTATGGATGTGAGAGTTGGACTATGAAGAAGGCTGAGCACCGAAGAATTGATGCGTTTGAACTGTGGTGTTGGAGAAGACTCTCAAAAGTCCCTTGGACTGCAAGGAGATCCAACCAGTTCATTCCAAAGGAGATCAGCCCTGGGATTTCTTTGGAAGGAATGATGCTAAGGCTGAAACTCCAGTACTTTGGCCACCTCACGCAAAGAGTTGAATCATTGGAAAAGACTCTGATGCTGGCAGGGATTGGGGGCAATAGGAGAAGGGGACGACAGAGGATGAAATGGCTGGATGGCATCACTGACTCAATGGACGTGAGTCTGAGTGAACTCTGGGAGTTGGTGATGTACAGGGAGGCCTGGTGTGCTGCGATTTGTGGGGCTGCAAAGAGTCGGACATGACTGAGCAACTGAACTGAACTGAATGGTCGTTGGTACTCATTTCCTCCAGTGAGAAACCAATTATGCTTGTATGACCAGCACTGAGTGCACTCTTTTTTTTTTTTCCCCTTTGGTATATTCTTTCTTTGTCTAGAAATTAGTTCTTATTAACTCATCATTATGTTCATTAAGTCAATAACTCACCAAATATTTACTGTGTAACCAATGCTCAAGAAAGCATACATTTTGTTGCCTTTAAATTGCTTGCAAATATTTTAGGTTGCTTCCTAATTTACTGTGTTAGATTAATCGACCTTGATCTACTTCTCAGTTTAAATGATGTCCTCTCGGAATCTTAAAATTTACATGGGCTCACTTTTCTGTGTATGAGTTAGTAAATGAAAATATATGAGTTAAAATGGCCAGCATTGCCCATCATTTCATTCTTTATTCAAGAATTTTAGGTTCCTTTAATCATCCTGAATTGCACATGATTTATTAAAATAACTTCACATGCTATATTTTAAAAGGCCAAGAAGTAAGACACCCAAAAATGAATAATGGTTTTTACATAGGTAGTATTTTAATAGTTTCTTATGACAAAGGTCTATCTAAACACGTTTTCTCTTAAGAAAATAGGAAGGACTATCAAAAGTCTAAACTTAAATGAATGTTGTCATAAAAAGTAGCAGAAAATAATTGTTACATCTGTTGAATCCCTACTTGTCCACTGGGTCCTAGCTGCTTGTGAAGTGAAAATATGTGATTTCGGTGATTTATCTTTCTCTTTATATATTCCAAGAATTCACATGAGAATAGACAGAATCAGCCACAAGTTCTGTTTTTCCCCTTTCTATGTCTGCAGCAGACGTTGTATGGAATGTGTAAATTTTAGACCTCTAGCTACACTTCTTTTCTGAACTCTTCACTCTCAGCTGCATGTGATCAGAAAGGATGTTACAAAAATAAGCTAGTAATACTACAGTAGTAAAGATTATTTTTTTGTGGTGGTTGGGAGAAGGAGTGAAGAAAAACTGCTATGTAAAATGTCACATGAGTAACTATCTTTTCCTATGTCCAAAATTGAAGCGACTACTAAATAAATTTGAAACTCAGTATTATGAGTTAATGGAAGTTAAAGATTTTAGGTTTAGGTACTGTTTTTGCTTCTGTACATGCATATACACATCCTGGTGGCTCAGACAGTAAATAATCCACCTGCAATGAGAGAGACCTGGGTTGGATCGATCCCCTGCAGAAGGGTACAGCGACCCACTCCAGTATTCACACACACACACACAAACACACACAGAGGCATTTAGCAGATGCCTCTGACATACATATAGCAACCTCTTGGCTCAACTGTAATTTTACCTTTTTACTGAGTGAAAGTCACTCAGTTTGCAACTCCATGGACTGTAGCCCACTAGGCTCCTCTGTCCAAGGAGCACTCTGGGAAAGAATACTGCCATGGGTTGCCATTCTCTTCTCCTGGGGATCTTCCTGGCAGAGGGATCAATCCCAGATTTCTGCATTGCAGGCAGATTCTTTGCCATCTGAGCCAGCAGGGCCACCAAAATTTTACTCAGACCCAAAGTAAACTATTTTGTGAGCACTCAGGCCTACCTCAGTTACCTCATTCTCACCTTCTGTGCTTTCTCTTTGTCTTGTAATATTCTGCCATAAGACTTTCCCCAAGTCTACAAGCTACTATGGTTGGAACTGAGCCATTCACCTGGATACAGGGGAGTTCACCTCGTGAAGACTGTCCTCAGCCACTGGGGAGAAGGGCCTGTGTATCATTACCCCAGATTTATATTACTCACAGAAATGTCTCAGAGATATGGACAGAATTTGGCTTTCTTTGCCAAAAGTGGCAATTCCAATAATAATGCATAGGGTAACTTCTTCCTTTTCAGTTTATCTCTCCCATTCCTTCAAACTACTTTCCTGGGATCACCCCCTGAGTAACCTACCGACATCAAAGTTCTTGTCTCAGGCTCTACTTTTCAGAGATCCCAAATTAAGATACCAAACCACATAAGATTGCTTGGATTTTTATGTTTGAATAACTCAAAACATTTGTAGGCATCATCTGTCAATAAGTATCTACCAACCATTATGTAATTATTTAGTGTTATAAAAATATTGCATATCCTTTTGTGTAAATTTGATTTGCAAAACATTAATCATCTCACTACCTCTTTTAACATTACCATATTATATACCTTCTTCGAAAGCAGCTATAATCTTGCTGATGAAGTAATAAGCTTTACATGTTTGAAACAGTTGACCAATGCTCCTCTATTATTCTACTGAATACTGAATTTCTTGTTAACATACAAATTGAAGTGGTGTCTTACTCCAGCTCTCCCAAAGTGAACAATTTCTGCAAAATCTTCTTCCTAAGGCTTATTTTTCAAAAGCAGACTTTCCTAAAAGCTGTGGTTCACAGAGGAAGTTGTTGAAAACCTCCTAAGAAGAGGTGGGATTTCAACTAATCTTAGGTAAATGTATTGGAGAATGGGAAAGTCAGTATTAAATGATAAGTGGTATGTGCAATGTTGTTTAGTTGCTAAGTTGTGTCCAACTCTCTTGCAACCCCATTGACTGCAGCCCTCCAGGCTCCTCCATCCATGGGATTCTCCAGGCAAGAATATACTGGAGTGGGTTGCCATTTCCTTCTCCAATGGTATGTGCATAGGCACAGCTATAAGAGAATCACTGTGTTTCATTTCAAAAGAGATAGCTTGAGAGAGAGTGACCCTATAACCAACTTGTTTTTTCTTATGTAAAAGGCAAGTTTGTGTGCAAGAAAATAGTATATAAAAATAAAAGCAAGACATCGATTCACACATAGCCTTTCAAAAGTAAAATCAAATATATCATAATAAAAATTCTGGCATTTATCTGCTGAGACATATTTTGTACTTGTGCTAGGTATGTAAAAATACAATATAGTTATGTTACAGCTGTGGGCATGTTCTGATTTAGTAAAAATCAATATTTTCATAATCAAGGATAAAATAAGATTGCCACATAGAACTGGGAGAGTGCAGGTTTTATTATCTGTGAGCATCTATTCTGACTGTTGCATACTTGACCAATTGCTCAGAATGGCTCTAGGGGATTGAATATGTAAGCTTATCTATAACCATCTTCTGTGGGAGGTAAGGGACTGTAACAGGGCAGAGTTTGTCTACCTTCAAAATAAAAAATGTTTTCCTCTATAATACTGTTAAGGGAAGTACTGACTATTTCCAACATTTTGTTTAATCCCTCAATTATCAGTTTAAGAATATTGGACTAAATTTGCTTTTATTTTTATGGAAATAATCTAGGTTTGTCAATAAGCCATTGTTATAGTAAATTTAAGGAAACCATCAAACTAGCATTATAAAATTCAGTCAGTTAAGCTCTCTTGCCTCTTTCTATACGGAAGAGTTGTATGGCTCGAGAAACAATAGATTGAATCTTTTAAAGTCTTAATATACTTATCATTTTCCCTTTTCTAAATATTCCCAAGTATATATCAGAAATATATATCTAGTCCTATTAAACATTAACAAAGTAGCATTTCTGTCAGGGACAAAAAAAGGGAAATAACCTATCTCTCTGCTTTCTTGAAGTTTGCAAGATAAATATTTACTGATTTTAAATTAAAGTGAACATCAGCAAGCTAGACAGATTTATAGAGTTATCTTGTAGGAAAAGGAGCTTGCTCTATTTTCACATACTTTTTCTGGTAGCAAATGTTTTAATCTATTGATGCCATGGAGAAATGATACATTAGCTGTAAAGCAGAAAGAGGACACTGATCAGAGACAGGACCAAAAATATATATATAGTGCAGGAACAACTTTGCACGAATTTAATGGCCCTGAATTCAAATAGACAATATATAGTTTACCAGTCTGAGAGAGAAGATTTATAAAAGATTCTCCAAATGCATAAACTAAACTTAGACATGAAATTAAGATAATATTTTTTACAGTGGTGGTAAAAATTAGTTGATTTGAAAAAGAAGGAAAATTCATTTTCATAGCTCTGCTGCATACTAGAATTTTGCACTCTGTTCTTTTCATAGTATAAGCATTTGACCTTCACTTTTGCTGCTAAGGAGTTATAATTTTCCATCACAAATCTCTCCTCTAAAATTTTTAGGCACAGTAGAACTTAGTTCCTCACTGTTTTCTAATGAATCCATGGTACATGCATAACAAATAAACTGATGCTAAGTGAAGACTGGTGAGTTGAGATGCTATTGTTTGAAACTAGAAAATATCAACTTGAGAAATCTAAGAAACCTCACGCTCTCTTTCCAAATGCACATGTCATTTATTTGAAAGTGGATACCAAATTCTGTAGGTCACATAATTTTCATGTAACTGGTAAATCAGCCAACATTCACAACTTGAGAATTCATTCAAAATCATAGTTTTGAATCTGTTTTTCAAATTTATTGACATTTAACATGAGCATCAAACTGTTTTGTTATTTTATTTTCTGAGTGAGAAACTTTAGTCAGTATAAACTGATAAGTAATTCTCAGGAGACCATGTAGAACCATCTGATGAGAATAAGCTTTTGGAGTCAGATTGTCTTTTTTCAAATTCTAGCTCTTTTTCTTACTAAATTTGTGACCTTAAGCAAATAATTTCTCCTTATACTTCATCTGTAAAATGGTGATTATACCTGGTGGCTCAGAGAGTAAAGAATCTGCCTGCAATGCAGGAGACCAGGGTTCAATCCCTGGGTCAGGAAGATCCCTTGGAGAAGTGAATGGCTACCCACTCCAGTATTCTTGACTGGAGAATTTATGGACACAGGAGCCTGGCAGACTGCAATCCATGGGGTTGCAAAGAGTTGGACAAATTGAGCGATTAATATTTTTTCACTTTCATACTTCCATTAATGACTTGTTTTGATAATTAAATGAGTTAATAGTAGGGGTTTCCACATAACACACATTCAGTAACTGTTAACTGTTGTTGCTATAAATGCTTCTTGTTTCAAATTATGCAGTTATTGCCATGTTTTAAAATGCCAAAAAAATGTAAATGACTTTGTTTCCAGTGTTCGTTATTTTTAAATGCAGTTTTTTTTTCTTTTTTTAAGCAATATTAATCTAAAATATCAAATGGGTTTATTAATCAAACAGCATATGTAGAAAATATTTACTTCAGTGTAGCAATTGCACAATCTACATATATCAGTTAATTTTTTTCCTTTCATCTTATCTTTGGTGATTTGAGTTAGGTTTTACCAGTTATTCAAGAGCATCATAGATCGAGACCCTTTGTATTGATTTAACAAACTCAGAATATTTATTGAGTAGCTTCTATATTCTAGGCACTATTCTAGGAGCTAGGACAGAACAATGCATAAATGAAAGAGGGACCTTGAATATATACAACTAACTTTCTAGTTGATTAATAGAGAATGTCATAATATGGATGCTTCTGAGAAAATATATAGTTTCTATTTGAAATTTATTTTTGGTCTTTAGTATTTTTTAATCACCTTCTGTGGCAGATTCAACAATAACATTTTTATGTTATACCTGTAAACATGAAATTAAAAACTTAAATAATTATCATCTATAGTCAGTTTGTGGAAAAAAGAAAAAAAAGTAAAAATGAAAGTTTTAGTCGCCAAGTCTTGTCAGACTCACTGCGATCACGTGAACTGTAGCCCGTCAGGCTCCTCTGTCCATGGAATTTCTTCAGGCACGAATTCTTCAGGCAAGGATACTGGAGTGGGTTGCCATACCCTTCTCCAGAGGATCTTCCCAACCCAGGATCGAACTGCGTTGCAGGGGTCTCCTGCATTGCAGGCAGATTCTTTACTGTCTGATCCAACAGGAAGCCCACTGTCAGTTTACAACTTAGCATTTTTTTCCCCTTTGGTGTTTGTTTATGGGAAGTTTTTAAATTAAAAAGTGAGAAAATTATATATAATAATGTTATATTGTTGATAGTTCCTTCCTGAATGCTCTAACCAGGAAATTTGTGTTTTATGATCCTTCTACAGATAGCTTTTAAGGCAAAATTAACTAACAGACAAACAGCTGGAGTCAAGTTAAAGTAAACTGTAAAGTATCTTGCCAGTGTTCACTAGAGTAAAAAATAGTGATTATTTATTTTATTCTGTGAAACTTGCCTTTCATTTAATTTAACATATTTTCCTAAAACAAACTAAACACTACATTTAGTGAATTACTGAAAAGATGTTGGCTGGGTATTATAAAGAATGGGATAACACACTTTATGCTGTTCATATTTATTTTAAATTTAATGTCTATACTTTGGGTGTTGTAAACAGTATATCCATTTTTAAGAACTGCCTGCTTATTATTTCCTTTCGCAACTTTCACCTGGCTAATTTGCAACACATCTGTTAAGGAATATTAATTCCTTCTGTTATTGTCTCTCAAAGGAAGAACATAATAGGACAAGGAAAGGAAGGAAGAATGTGTTCCGGTTATTAAGAGCATAAGAATATGACTTAAGGATACTTCTTATGTCAAATAAAATATTGCAGAGCTAAACTCCATTATGAATGCTCTCACCTATGAGTGAGAAAAAAGTAGGAACTTTTCACTATACGATTAGCTATGTTTGACTAGACTGAAATGAAATCTTGCTGCTAAATGGTCATAGACATGCTACGATGGACACTGAAGAATAAAGAAACAGAATGAAGAGTAAAGAAACAGAATGAAGAGTAAAGAAACTTCTTCTATGCGAAGTATGCTATGTCTACAGTTTACTCTAGGATGCATAATTAATCAAACATATTTTTCTTTCTGTAGGAAAAAAGTAGCAGATAGTTTTATGTGTATCTATCAACTTTATTATTGTATCCTTAATTATTCTACCTCTGTGTTTCTTCCAAATCTCTCTGACATTATTGATTTAGGTCAGAAGCTGGCTCCTGTCTTTACAGGTGACCTCTGTGTGCCTTGTGAGACTGGGATGTGACACTGCCCTAAAAGGCATGAAAAAAGAAAGGCTCATGTCGCCAAAGAGATCTTAAATAGGCAGCTTTGAGAAGAGATTCTTTAGTGAAAATCAGTAAATACTTTTGTTCAAGTTAAGTTATTGCTAGTTATTAATACTAACCCTTTAAAGCTTTTGGTTGTTGAAATCACATATTTTTCTTGTGGGAAGGAAATCATTTTTTTATATCTAGTGAGTATAATTTAGTGGATAAAGCACTACTGGTATTTAGAAAGTAATAGGGATAACTGAGATATTATTCCTCAATTGATGGATTTATTCAGCAATAGTTTGCACTTGAAAGATACTGATTAGCACTTAGGTTCTTGGGTCAGAGGCCTGGCACTGGATCCTGAGTCTGCTACTTACTATTAATTTATCTTATCTTCATTTAGTTTCCTTCTTGAATACTGAAATAATAATGCTGCCATTTTATAATGGTAATGTGACTATTGTATGAATTGTTGTTGTACAGTCGCTAAATTGTGTCTGAGTCTTTACGACCCCATGGACTGTGGCAAGCTAAACTCCTCTGTCCTCCAGTAACTCTGGACTTTGCTTAAATTCATGTCTGTTGAGTTAGTGATGCTATCTATTATATGAATAGTATATGTAAATTATTTTCGGAGAAGGCAATGGCAACCCACTCCAGTACTCTTGCCTGGAAAATCCCATGGACGGAGGAGCCTGGAAGGCTGCAGTCCATGGGGTCGCTAAGTCGGACATGACTGAGCGACTTCACTTTCACTTTTCACTTTCATATATTAGAGAAGGAAATGGCAACCCACTCCAGTGTTCTTGCCTGGAGGATCCCAGGGATGGGGGAGCCTGGTGGGCTACCGTCTATGGGGTCACACAGAGTTGGACACAACTGAAGTGACTTAGCAATAGCAATGTAAATTATTTTAAACAATAGATGATCTAGTAATTTGTAAGCCCACAGATGATATTAGTTATCCTCATTATTTTCATCATCATCAGCCTCTTGTTTGCTAGAAAGCATAGCATAGAGGTTAAGAGTCCAAGCCCAGAAGTTCAAATAGCAGCTCTACCAACTGCTAATTATGTGAACTCTGAACTCACCTGTATAACACTGACAACATTCTCATCAGGGTTGTGGTGAGGATTAAATTAAATAATCTAGATAAAGTATTCAACAAATAGCCTGATATAGGGCAAGTATTAAATAAATGTTTTAAAAATTAGAAAATCATTTGTTTCAATATCATTAAGGAGAAATTCCACAGATTACAAAATGTTTCTTAATAATTGATTGTAGAAGAAACATTTTGCTGTATACAATCATTTTGGTAGACAGTGAGAGTTACAATGGACTCTAATATAGAAAGATAATAAGTAGTATCTAAGGGGAATTTTGTCTGTTTACCAGAAGTACTTTGCTGTCTGTAAGATTTGCCCCTTCTCTTTTGTGCACATCATCAAATAAAGCATATCAAGTTAATATTTGGAACTATTTGCCTGTGATTTTAAAAGTGTATCAGTGCCAGCAATTTTTGACCAGCAGTTATAACAAGACATTAAGATAGACCCTTATAATCCCTAAGTGAGTGATACAGCATTTTTGGCCTTCAACAACTTCTAAGTTCAGTTGATCCTTGAATAACTTGGGGATTAATCTGAGTATAACTTATGAATGGCCCTCTGTATCCACTGATTCAACCAACCATGGACCATGGAGTACCATAATATTTATTATTGAAATATATCTGTGTATAAGTAGTCTTGCATAGTCCAAACTCACATTGTTTAAGGGTCAGCTGTGCTTCCAGAAGAAGGATAGAAGGTTAAAATACCAAGGGCCAGGAGAATAGTAAATGAGACAGTATATGTGAAATTAAATAGAATAGATATTAGCAAACTGTGGCCAAGGGATAAATCTCCAGTGGGTTGTCTACATACTAGCCCATGAACTAAGAATATTTTTTACAATTTTAAAGAGTTGTTTCAAAAAAAGGGAGACAAAGACAACTGTGTGACAAAGCTTATAGGTGGCTCAAAAAACCTAAATCACTAATTGGCTGTAAAAAGTTTGCCAGTCATTGGACTGGGACATTATAGAATACCATCCTTCATAAACTCTGTTGGAATTATATACATATTCAGTATGGACCTAGAATATAATTATCAATAGTGCTTATGAAGGAATAACCTAAACACAGAGTTTGACTTACTGAGATATATTGTGTGAGGCATTCTGGGTAGGGGCTACAGAGTTAGTAAAAGCTGAAAAATAAATATAGGTGTAAGTATATTGAAAAATATAGGTGTGAAGTATATGAAGAAAAGTGAAAAAAAATACTGTGACAAAATAGTAAAATACAAAATGAGAATAATATCATAAAGAACACATTTTTGGAAGTTTATAGCAATGAAACTAAAGACCTAAAATTTATTCAGATGAATTGGTATTATTAGCATGTTAACTTTATCAAATTCCAAAATCTAAATGAGTAAGGATCTTAAATCTACTTTTCAAGAAATTCATATGACATATGTAAGATTTTTTGGTGTATATTTTGTAATAATGAATTCTGGATCTAACTTTGTTTTTATTTATAGTTATATTTTCATAATTCTATTATTAATCTTATTCTTACTAACCATGCTATTCCCAAATGCAAAATGTTTTCTGCTCTTTGGCTACTGAATCTAGTCCAGTTTGGTTGGGATATTTGGAAGAGTCATACCAAGTAACAGATTATGTAGCAGCTCTTCAGATCCCTAAGCTATTTCTCAAAATGTTATTTTCTTTTTTGCTTACTGAATGTCATTGTGAATTTTGTTGTCTTATTCTCTTGCACCAAGTGATTATACAAATTTTCAATACCAAGAATAAGTCACAAGATCTTAAGAACTCCAGTGAAAACTGAAAGAATAATATATAGACAAAAGTAAAGTAATTAGACTTCCTTCAGCTTCTGCTTTTTGCATCAATAAGATTATGACAAATAGATTCAAGGGATTAGATTTGACAGACAGAGTGCCTGAAGAACTATGGACGGAGGTTTGTGACATTGTATAGGAAGAAGTGATCAAGACCATGCCCTCCAAAAAAGGAACGAAAAAGGCAAAAAGGTTGACTGAGGAGGACTTACAAATAGCTGAGAAAAGAATAGAAGAGAAAGGCAAAGGAGAAAAGGAAAGATACACCCATCTGAATGCAGAGTTCCAAAGAATAGCAAGGAGAGATTAGAAAGCCTTGTTCAGTGATCAATACAAAGAAATAGAGAAAAACAATAGAATGGGAATGGATATGCGAATGGAATAGAATAGAAAGACTAGAGATGTCTTCAAGAAAATTAGAGATACCAAGGGAACATCTCATGCAAAGATGGGTACAATAAAAGAGAGAAACAGTGTGGACCTAACAGAAGCAGAAGATATTAAGAAGAGGTGGCAAGAATACACAGAACTATACAAACAAATTTTCATGACCCAGATAATCCAGTGGTGTGATCACTCACCTAGAGCCAAACTTCCTGTAGTGTGAAGTCAAGTAAGCCTGAGGAAGCATCACTATGAACAAAGCTAGGGGAGGTGATGGAATTCCAGCTGTGCTTTATCAAATCCTAAAAGGTGATGCTGTGAAAGTGCTGCACTCAATATGCCAGCAAATTTGAAAGACTCAGCAGTGGCCACAGGACTGGAAAAGGTCAAATTTCATTCCAATCCCAAAGAAAGGCGATGCCAAAGAATGAGCAAACTATCACATAATAGCACACATCTCACATGCTAGCAAAGTAATGCTCAAAATTCTCCAAGCTAGGCTTCAACAGTATGTGAACTAAGAATTTCCAGATGTTCAAGTTGAATTTAGAAAAGTCAGATGAACCAGAGATCAAATTGCCAACATCGTTGTATCATCAGAAAAGCAAGAGAGTTCCAGAAAAACTTCTGCTTCTGCTTTATTGACTATGCCAATGCCTTTGACTGTGTGGATCACAACAAACTCTGGAAAATTCTTAAAGAGATGGGCATACCAGACCACCTTACCTGCCTCCTGAGAAATCTGTATGCAGGTCAGGAAGGAACAGTTAGAACTAGACACGAAACAATGGATTGGTTCCAAATTGGGAAAGGAGTAGGTCAAGGCTGTATATTGTCACCCTGCTTATTTAACTTCTATGCAGTGTACATCATGCGGAATGCTGGACTGGATGAAGCTAGGAGAAATATCAAGTACCTCAGATATGTAGATGACACCACCCTTATGGCAGAAAATGTAGATGAACTAAAGAGCCTTTTGATGAAAGTGAAAGAGGAGAGTGAAAAACCTGACTTAAAACTCAGCATTCAAAAAACAAAGTTTATGGCATCCAGTCCCATCACACCATGGAAAATAGATGGAAAGACAAGGGAAACAGTGACAGACTATTTTCTTAGGCTCCAAAGTCACTGCAGATGGTGACTGCAGCCTTGAAATTAAAAGATACTTGCTTTTTGGGAGTAAAGCTATGACCAACCTAGATAACATGTTAAAAAGCAAAGACATTACTTTGCCAACAAATATCCATCTAATAAAAGCTCTGATTTGTCCAGTAGTCATGTATGGATGTGAGAGTTGGACTATAATGAGAGCTGAGTGCCAAAATATTTATGCTTTTGAACTGTGATGTTGGAGAAGACTCTTGAGAGTTCCTTGAACTGCAAGGAGATCAAACCAGTCAGTCCTAAAGGAAATCAGTCCTGAATATTCCTTGGAAGGACTGATGCTGAAACTGAAGCTCCAATACTTTTGCCACCTGATGCTAAAAACTGATTCATTGGAAAAGACCCTGATGTTTGCAAAGATTGAAGGCAGGAAGTGAAGGGGAAGCCAGAGGATGAGATGGTTGGATGGCATCACCTACGCCATGGATATGAGTTTGAGCAAGCTCCAGGACATGGTGGGGGACAGGGAGGCCTAACATGCTTCAATTCATGGGGTCACAAAGAGTTGGACATGAGTGAGCAACTGAACTGAACTGAAGATTAAGATAGCCATTTTTGCCCTTACAATGCACAATGTTAAGTGACTCAAAAAGAAAGTCACTTTTCTTATTGATTTAATACTATTGAGTTAAAAGGTAAACTGAGTTAAGACTAATATATTAATTCTCTGGCTTCCTTCTTCTAATTTATAAAGTTTTTACTGTGACTAGATAATTAAAAAAAAAAAAACCTTTCAGCTGTAGAACCCAAGGAGAATTAATTGTAAGAATTAACTGTATTTATTAACTGAGATTAGATTTAGATTCACTTTGAAATATATTTTATTTTTAAATATACAGAGCTGGATCCATAGAACCTAGTAACAGGCATCAGTCAAAAATATATTTCTCAAGAGCAAATGGATGACATTTTCCATAGGAAATTTGATCGTAGTCAAACTGTTATGCCTTGTGTTTGTAACTCCAGTTTCTCGTAACAGTTCCCCCTTTCTCTGCTCTTCACTTCTATTCTTTTTTATTTTATCTTTCTATATGACTTCCTTTGAAGACATTTAGAAAGAACTTATCATTAGTAAAAAAGTATTTTGAAAATCACCAGTTATTGGATTAGCATCACGGACTCGATGGACATGAGTCTGAGTGAACTCCGGGAGATGGTGATGAACAGGGAGGCCTGGCGTGCTGCGATTCATGGGGTCGCAAAAAGTCGGACACGACTGAGCGACTGAACTGAACTGAACTGAACTGAAGCTTCCCTAAGGCAGAAATCAGTACCTCCTTTGTAACATGTTCATAAAAGTACAACCAAGTTCATCTTTTTGAGGATTAAATTAAATGATCTCCTGAATAATTATTCACATAGTACATACTCAGTAATTGTTAGGTATTTTGATTGTTATTACTTATTTCTGTATTCACATCTCTGAGGGCCTTGCACATAGCAGATACATTTAATGTATCTACTATGTAAATATGAATGTATAGTTGAAGACACACTGAGGGGACTGCCTTTGCTTTTTTTTTTTAACAACTCTACTTGCCACATGGTTGTTACATAGTGTGACAAATCATTATGATAAAGGAATATCCTTGATGAATCAAATGTGATGTTGACTTTACTGTTACCAATAATAACTTTGAAAATTATTATTTTTTACTAGAAACTGTTACTAATAGAGTCACAAAAGAGTCAGCCAGTAGCACCGTTTTATTGAAAGGGTCTAAATTAACAGTTTGAAGGATTTTACAAGTCCATCAATGGAATAGAGAGTTAATACAAAATAAAAGACAGTCTCAATTTCTGTGGCATCTACAGATATTGCACGTAAGTGCTTAAATTATAATGTGGCTAGTGAAGGGATTTTATGAATTATTGATATTTTCAATCTACACACTCCAGGATGAAATTCATTAGGAGGTGATAGTTTAGGAAACACATTATATAAAGCCATTGTAATACAAGCTGATTGAGCAGCACTTTTATTCACTGGTGCATGGGTATCATTTAAAAACATAATTTAGATGCTGAGCTGCAGAGATTACACTTGTCTTTAATTTAAAAAAAGTATTAGCACTTTATTTATGGAAAGAGACAGATGTCTTTCAGAATTTTTTGATACACAGTATACCAAAAATTAATGAACATCACAGATCTTTTTATTTCTGTTTACTGAAGTGCTTTTGTATTTTCTTGGTGGATGTAAAATGCATGAGGAGAGAATTTTCTCTGCTTCAGAATAATAATTAATAGGACATGAGTTACTCAGCACTGGTTTGTTTCTGGTGATAAGAAATATCTTGTTTCCTTGGCCAAGAAATGAGGATGCCATTTTTTTTTTCTATTATTTTATCTGCTGTGAAGAGATACATTACATCACCATTCTGAAGGCTGCTAGCACTGGAAAGTATGACATTTGGTTCCTTTCTTTGAAAATACCACAGTACAATTCATCATTGCATGGTGGTGTGAGAAATATTAATTGAGCTCTTTCTGTGTGCTGAGTATTGAAGATGCAGTGATGAATAAGACCAGAACTTGGTTTTGAATTTCAATTCTACTACTACTTAATAAAAGAGCCATATATCTTTGTACCTGTTTTGTCATTTGAAAGATTAAGATAATGAAAATATCTACCACATAAGTTTGTTGTGAGATGATTAAATTAGTATATATGCAATATTGCTTAATTGTTGTTCAGTCACTCAGTTATGTCCAACTTTTTACAACACCATGGGCTGCAGCACGCCAGGCCTGCCTGTCCTTCACTATTTCCTGGAATTTGCTCAAACTCATGTCCATTGAGTTGGCAGTGCCATCCAACCATCTCATCCTCTGTGTTCCCCTTCTCCTCCTGCCTTCAAGCTTTCCCAGCATCAGGGTCTTTTCCAGTGAATTAGTTCTTCTCATCATATGGCCAAAGTATTGGAGTTTCAGCTTCAGTATCATTTTTTCCAATGAATATTCAGGATTAATTTCCTTTAGGATCGACTGCTTAAAAAGTACTGTACTAATATATTATTGTGAACTTTTGGTTATCTGCTTATAGGAGATTTTCTTTGTAAATAATGCACTGGCAAATATTTTTTAGAAGACTGATTTGTTTATTACTTTTGTTTGCTTTTAGCGTAACTACTCAGCTGTCCTGAGAAGTTCAACTCAGTTCAGTAGCCCAGTATGTCCGACTAATTGTGACCCCATGAACCGCAGCACACCAGGCTTCTCTGTACATCATCAACTCCCGGAGTTTATCCAAACTCATGACCATTGAGTCAGTGATGCCATTTAACCATCTCATCCTCTGTCATCCCCTTCTCCTCCTGTATTCAATCCTTCCGAACATCAGGGTCTTTTCAAATGAGTCAGCTCTAAGCATCTGGTGGCCAAAGTATTGGAGTTTCAGCTTCAACATCAGTCCTTCTAATGAATGCCCAGAACTGATTTCCTTTAGGATGGACTGGTTGGATCTCCTTGCAGTCCTAGGGACTCTCAAGAGTCTTCTCCAGCACCATAGTTCAAAAGCATCAATTCTTCGGTGCTCAGCTTTCTTTATAGTCCAATTCTCACATCCATACATGACCACTGGAAAAACCATAGCCTTGACTAGATGAAACTTTGTTGACGAAGTAATGTCTCTGCTTTGTCATATGCTGTCTAGGTTGGCCATAACTTTCCTTTCAAGGAGTAAGTGTCTCTTAATTTCATGTCTTCAATCTGCAGTGATTTTGGAGCCCCCAAAAATAAAGTCTGACACTGTTTCCACGGTTTCCCCATCTATTTGCCATGAAGTTATGGGACCAGATACCATGATCTTAGTTTTCTGAATGTTGAGCTTTAAGCCAACTTTTCACTCTCCTCTTTCACTTTCTTCAAGAGGATGTAAGTTTTTCTTCACTTTCTGCCAAAAAGGTGGTGTCATCTGCATATCTGAGGTTATTGATTATTCTCCCAGCAGTCTTGATTCCAGCTTGTGCTTCCTCCAGCCCAGCGTGTCTCATAATGTACTCTGCATATAAGGTAAATAAGCAGAGTGACAATATACAGCCTTGACATACTCCTTTTCCTATTTGGAACAAGTCTATTGTTCCATGGCCAGTACTAACTATTGCTTCCTGACCTGCATACAGGTTTCTCAAGAGGCAGGTCAGGTGGTCTGGTATTCCCATCTCTTTCAGAATTTGGCATAGTCAATGAAGCAAAAATAGATGTTTTTCTGGAACTCTCTTGCTTTTTTCCATAATCCAGCAAATGTTGGCAATTTGATCTCTGGTTCCTCTGCCTTTTCTAAAACCAGCTTGAACATCTGGAAGGAAGTTCACGGTTCACATATTGCTGAAGCCTGGCTTGGAGATTTTTTTTTTTAATTTTTAAAAATTTATTTTATTGAAGGATAGTTGATTGAAATATTGTGTTAATTTCTTTATTAGTGTGTGAAATGAGTGCAATTGTGTGGTAGTTTGAGCATTATTTGGCATTGCCTTTCTTTGGGATTAGAATAAAAGCTGACATTTGCCAGTCCTGTGGCCACTGCTGAGTTTTCCAAATTTGCTGACAGATTGAGTGCAGTACATACACAGCATCATCTTTTACAATTTGATATAGCTCAGCTGAAATTCCATCACCTCCACTAGTTTTGTTCATAGTGATACTTCCTAAGGCCCACTTGACTTCACAATCCAGGATGTCTGACTGGGTGAGTGGTCACACCATTGTGTTTATCTGGGTTGTGAAGATCTTTTTTGTATAGCTCTTCTGTGTATTCTTGCCACCTCTTCTTAATATCTTCTGCTTCTATTAGGTCCATACCATTTCTGTTCTTTATTGATCCCATCTTTGCACACAGTGTTCTCTTTCTTGAACACATCTCTTAGTCTTTCCCACTCTATTGTTTTCCTGTATTTCTTTGCACTGATCACTGAGGAAGGCTTTCTTTTCTCTCCTTGCTATTCTTTGGAACTCTGCATTCAAATGCGTATATCTTTCCTTTTCTCTTTTGCTTTTTACTTCTCTTCTTTTCACAGCTATTTGTAAGGCCTCCTCAAATAGCCATTTTCCATTTTTGCATTTATTTTTCTTGGGGTGGTCTTGATCCCTGTCTCCTGTACAATGTCATGAACCTCTGTCTGTAGTTCATCAGGCACTCTGTCTATCAGATCTAGTCCCTTAAATCTATTTGTCACTTCCACTGTATAATCATAAGTGATTTGATTTAGGTCTTACCTGAATGGTCTAGTGGTTTTCCCCACTTTCTTAAATTTAAGTCTGTATTTGGCAATAAGGAGATCATGATCTTAGCCACAGTCAGCTCCCGGTCTTGTTTTTGCTGACTTGTTTTTGCTGTCCTGTGAAAAGTGTACCCAAATGCATTTTAATAATCTAAGCCAAATGTAACCAACAAAATAGTTTGGTTCAAAATACTATTACATTTCAATAATAAAAATATTTGTTTATAATTATTTAATATTTTACAACTATCTTATTCTCTTCATAAATGTCATTTCTAAATATTAGATTAGGTGCATTAATTGCATAAAATTCTCCTCATTTAGAATATTTAAATTTTAGATAGAAAATGGGTTGTATGACTTGCAGTTTAAATGGAAAGAAATTTTAAGCTACATTAGAATTAGATACAATTTCATAGTTCTCAGTTATGGCAATTTAGTTCTAACAATTTTTGGCATGCGACAATTTTATCTCTCTGTAATTTGTAACACTATTTGAAAAAGGTTGGCAATGCATGCATATGCTCTCTCATCTATACATTTTCTAATTAAAGAATGCAATCCCAAATATTGCATATGGTACAGATATGGACAGAACTAATATAGAACTAATAACATCTTACTTTTTCTAAACAATAACATGACTGTATTATATTTTATGAATTGTTGTGGAATGAAGGGGAAATTTGCTAGTCTTTTTTATTTTTACTTTCTTCCTTTTATTCAGAATGCAGTTACCCTTAATTTTAATTTGTCCTGTAGCTAACCACAGAATATAGCTTGTGACATTAAGTTTGACAAAGGACAACAAGAAAATCACTTTAAGGCAGTATATAAACATATTTATGGAGGTTGCATGAATGAAAAAAGTAGTTTGGGTATTAAAATTGAAGACAGAAAAGGAGAGAAACTACTTCCAAGGAGGTTTGGAAATGAACAGCAACAGCTAAAATGTCAGAATTCAGGATATTGGATCAGAGTAACAGACAAGAGGTCCTGAAGAACACCTAGCAGGGCTGTCATCATACAATTCATTTATTCATGATCCTATAACAGAGAGAAGAAAAGGGAGTATTTTCCACTTGTGTTTCTAGATTGTCATAGACTACTTTATAGTGACAAATTTCTCTTGCCATTTTAACCTCAAGACCATGCTTTTTTTTTTCCTTTTTTTTCCTCTGATTTTATATTTAATGAGTTGAAGATGCAAATTGCTTATAAATTTACTTTCCTCCCCATTCTTTAATATATTCAAAGACATCATCCCATGTATGAGTCTATATAACAAATCCAGATTATTCTTTGCTGTTTTTTTTCTTCTTATCACATGCTATAAATATCTTCAAAACAATTAATTTTAATTGTCTCTATGTGGATTGTGTATTAATTCAGTGGATGTTCATTGATATACATTATGTGCCAGGCATTGTGAGCTTGTGAAGGATACAGGGGTAAGCATGGTTTTTATATACAGGCAGTTTGTTTGCATTTATTTCTTCAGGTGAGGGAAGCATCTAGAATTAGATGATGAACAATGACTGGAGAATCCTAAATGTTACTTAGCTTTTCAGTGACAAATTATGTTTGCCATACTAGTTTTTGTTATGGGAATATGATTTGTATGTATTTAACTCAACTTAAATTATAGGATTGTTTTACTTTAGCCTTAGAAATGGCAAATAAATGATGAATGAACTACAGCCAGTCATGACATAGGCAACACCATAATAATTTTCTCTGAAATAGAATTGCCTAATAAATCTTAATTTAAAGTAACAAGCAGTGCCAGAGGTGCACCTTACTTGGGCTACAGTTTGTGACAGTTTCTTCAAATTAGACCAGGACCAGAGAATTAAAAGTTAAACTTTACCTAATGACAGTTGAGAAAATAAATGTAAAATTTATTTGAAAAATAAAATCTCCATTAAATTGTAAGGTAGTAATTATAAATTGTAATAAATATACCTTATTAATACTTTTTGCCACATATCCATCTTGCTCATTAAACATTTGTTGGAGAGAGAAATGCTAGTCACCAAGAAGTTAGAGTAATTGCACACAAAAATAAGATGAATTATATATGGAATAAGACTAAAGTTGTGTGATTGTACATTTTATGTTGTATAATATAACCAGCTTCATATATAATCCAAAGCATATATATTTAGAGCTATTTCAAAGAATGAAATTAGTTCTAGGAATCCCTTGGTAGACGAGTCCTTGACAAATGTCAACTTCAGTGTAAGACCCCACTCAGCCTCCACTTTCATTCTGAAATGAGCCTCCGGTACAAACTTTTTGAGATTATTGATTAATTTTTAAAGTGCTTACTTCCGTTTCTTCTACTTGTCAGTCTGAGCTCAGGTTTGTTAGTAATCTAGTCGTGAAGTTCATCTCTTAGGTAAAGTATTTAAATGGACTATATTGAAGTATACATTCCAGTAAATACTACATTTACTTGATATAGGTTTAATTAATGTTGATGATGATAAATTATAATAATATAAAAGTATCATGAGTTTTTTAAAAAGTCATAAAAATCCTGTTAAAAATAAGATTTGTAAATTAATGACATATCTTAAAAAGGATAACCCCATTTACAACTTCCTAAACATAGGTTTTCCTATATACCATTTTTGTCTTCTAACACATGTGATTTTGAGCTTTCAAAAAAGTCAAGGAGAGAAATGAGTGTGATTTTGCTGGTAATTGAAGACATGAGCTTAGGTCAAAGCACAAAATCTTACCTGAAAGTAAATATCCAAGAAAGTATTTCTCCCTTGTTTTAAAATTTTCCTAGAGTTTTATTTATTGTACATAGTAGCTCAGTTTATCCCTTGCACTGAAATTATCTTAGATTTTATATCACTTGGAACCTATTATTTTTCTTTTTAATGTTTGTATTATGAGTCCATTCTTTCTTGAGTCTTTCCCTCTTTTTTCCCCACTGATCCTTTTTTTGTTTGTTTGTTTCCTTGTTGTGATCTTGGCAAATTCTCTCTAATGAGACCAATATTGATTAGCAAAAGATGTCTCTTGATGAGTTTCATGAATATGTTACAGTTTCCCAAAATTTTCCTCTACTTGTAATAATAGATACCTTAAAATCATAATGGAATCTAATTTGAAAGATACATAACCATAACGTGTTTGAGAATCTCAATTTATTCTTAAAAGAGTTTGTTGAACGACTTGCTTTAGAATTTCAGAAAAGCCCAGAGCAGGTGGCTCATTATTTGTATCAACCTTTGGATATATATTTTCCTGAAGATAGTATTTTTCCACAGTAACATAAAATACTGATGAGTGGGAGGCAGAAAAGCTTCTTCAGTAAGGATTCTAAATATATTTATTCAGAATGAGAGCATTTCCTGTTAATGTGTCACCTCACAAGGTACATTTCTCATTAACTACAGAAAATATTAGGCCCTAAGAGATGAGTTACAGAGTAGTTTCTTCCAAAGAGATCAATTCTTGAGATGGGTAAAAAGCAAGACTATTTTGTAAGTACTGGTATAAATAATAATTAATAAATGAGACTATCCAAACTATCTGAAAGCTTTCTATGTATAATTACCAACCTATCTTTCAAATAGAAAATCCTTGTATTATTATTATGAATATTGTATTTCCTATGTCTATAGTTTGGAATGATATATTAATTCAATCTTAGTTTGATTAATTTTTGCCTTATTTTTTTCAAACTTATACTGTATTTTTAAGCTTATAATGTGGTTGTTTCTTAAAAAAATAATTTTATAGAGGAATGAGTTCTTTTAAGAAAAACATAATGTTCAATAAATCAAGTTTGAGTGCAATAAATTATTTACTTTCAGTTTGCAAGAGGTGAATAAAAAGTGCTTGGCCAATATCGTACCATTAATCTATTCTCTTTTCTCCTTTCTCTCTTTACTTCTCTCTCTCCAATAGAAGTGGAACAAAAAGGTAATTAAATACCTTTCATAAATTATATACTATTTATAGGCTAAGTTATTTAACAGTTTAACATCTAGTTAAAATAATTGTTATTAATTTTTATCTATTTTCTGAAAATTTATTTACTATTTCTGCTGCTCAACTTCACTTTAATCTGTTGTACTGACCAGTGCTGGTTTGATTATTTTTATCCTAAAACAGTTTAATAGTGTAAAGTTTTCAACCATGCATTTTATTCCTCTTTATTTTTAAATGAGTAGTTAGAAATCCAGTAGATGCTGATGCATAATGACTGCTTCAGATTTGTTTTATTTCTAGACTAGATACTTTTCCTAGCTCTGGAGTGATTCCCTGTTCTTTTGATTTTTAACTATTAAGGGAAAAGGGGAGATGGTTTTCTGAAATACATTAAAATAAATTGCTTTTGTAAGCAAGGGCTGATTATTAACTAACATAAAGTTTATATACAATTTTGACAATAATACCTACCCATCCTTTATAATTATAGACATCATATTGCATGTATGCTAAGTCATTTCAGTCGTGTCCAATTCTTTATGACCCTATGGACTGTAGCCTGCCAGGCTCCTCTGTCCATGAGATTCTCCAGGCAAGAAGATGTAATGAGTTGCCATTTCCTCCTCCAGGGGATCTTCCTGATCCAGGGATCGAACCTGCATCTCTTATGTCTCCCACATTGGTTGGCAGGTTCTTTACCACCACCTAGGAAGCCCAGGCATCATATTAGAGTCCTGAAAAATTCTTCCAATAATGAATTTTATTATCAAGTGTAATTTGATGATGGTCTTCTATCCTTGCTATGGAAGATTTTGACAGTTAAATTTTCCCCTAAATGTCTCATTTTCCCAAAATTGAAACTTTGGACATTTTTTAACAATAAACTTTTGTTTTTAATAGCCTGCAAACCCTAGTTGAGTTTCATCTTAGATTTTCTCTTAGATGTCGGTTTATAATTGCTGTTAAAGAGTTAATCACTAATATCAAGAGAATAATACTTTAATCATTAAAATACGAGTCAACCTCCAAATTTCTTGTGATTTCCTAATTTCTGTTCCCAGTATACTTCTAATCATTTCAAACATAACAGTGGACTACATGATTATTTTTCAAAGTGTTTGCTCTGCAAAAATATTGGAGCAGTGTTTCCCATAGCAGGTTCAGAAGAAAATTACATCCCATCAGGCTCTGTAGAAAGGGTTCTGTGATCAAATTAATTTGTGGAAATTTGCTCACATTCCCTTCTTCTGCCTTGCAGAGTCACTAATGTACCTCAGTACTTAGAATCCTGATATTATTTTAATTAGATATTTCTTGAGCATGTGTGGCTAGGAATCCTTGTTTTTGTGTTTTTTTTTTTTTTCTGTGTATCATATATCTAAACCATATAAATAGGTATTTCAAGGACCTCCTTTTGGGAAACATTGCTTTTTAGCCCCTTTGTTACAGATGAATCAGTCAAGCTTTCCTTACCACCACTCACATGATGTGCTACTGAAAAATAAAACAAATCAGACAAGTCCTGCCCATTTTCAGTCTGAAGTATGAGCAGCAAAATATTGTAGCTAGTAATCTTGTTTTTTTTAATGTTCTTCTCATGTAACAGTAAAAGGTACATGTTTTTAAGTTCCAATTCTACTGTATTTAACAGGACATTTTTAACTGATTAAAATCTAGATCTTGGGTTCTTCTCTGTAACTTTTCACCTTTTCTTCTTCCCTTATTTCTTCTTTCCTTTCTTTTTCTTCCTTTCTCTTTTTCCTTCCAGTATCCATCCATCACTCATTTTTAATTGTGTGAGTTGCATGCTCTGTGTGTGCTGTAGCAGCTTTAAGGGCTTTTTTGCTATAAGATTCAGTGGCCTGTATCACAAGGTTTTTCTTTCCCCTTATTATGTTTTTAATTACTATTGTATTTTCATTTGCTTCTTAATGATAAGTATAGAGTAGTTACTAGCATCAGAGTGAAAACAATATTTTTTTAAAAACTTTCAAATAAGATATATGAAACCATCACGTGTAAATGTTTATATTTGTTATATGTCTATAGAATACACAGACATAAGTCACATCTATATAGATAGCATATCCAAAATTATTGCAACACTCTTGCAAAGGTAAAATGCAAAGGAAAGCGCAGCCACTCATGAAAAGGCCAAATTTCATCAGCAAATCAAATCAGAATGATTCTAAAGAAATGTCAAAATTAATGTGGAAAAATACTTTACGTTCTCAGAAGAATGCAGCGAAATAATTAAGTGGTGGTGGGCATTTCTTATTAGAGTTGAATTCCACTTGGTGAAAAGTAAGAATATATGACAAAATATTTAAATTAATATAATTATTATTTTGACTCTTTCCCAATTGACAGTTTTTCTTTGTCCTGGACTACTAAAAGGAGTATACCAGAGTGAACATTTGTTTGAATCTGACCACCAATCTGGGGCATGGTGCAAAGACCCTCTTCAGGCTTCTGACAAGATTTATTATATGCCTTGGACCCCGTACAGAACTGACACCCTGACTGAGTACTCATCCAAGGATGACTTCATTGCTGGAAGGCCAACTACAACCTACAAGCTTCCTCACAGGGTGGATGGCACAGGATTTGTAGTGTATGATGGAGCTTTGTTCTTCAATAAAGAGCGCACCAGAAACATAGTAAAGTTTGATTTGCGGACTAGGATAAAGAGTGGAGAAGCTATCATAGCAAATGCCAATTACCATGATACCTCCCCTTATCGGTGGGGAGGCAAATCTGACATAGACTTGGCAGTGGACGAGAATGGGCTATGGGTAATCTATGCAACAGAACA
The DNA here is from genome assembly GCF_014754425.2 of Oryx dammah. Taxonomy (NCBI): domain Eukaryota; kingdom Metazoa; phylum Chordata; class Mammalia; order Artiodactyla; family Bovidae; genus Oryx; species Oryx dammah. The sequence goes on from NW_024070187.1 coordinate 76,623,482, forward strand.
AAACAATGGTAAAATTGTCATTAGTCAATTGAATCCTTACACCCTACGGATTGAAGGGACATGGGATACTGCATATGATAAAAGGTCAGCTTCCAATGCATTCATGATATGTGGAATTCTGTATGTGGTCAAATCTGTCTATGAGGATGACGACAATGAGGCCACGGGAAATAAGATTGACTACATTTACAACACTGACCAAAGTAAGGACAGTTTGGTGGATGTACCCTTTCCTAATTCATACCAGTACATAGCAGCTGTGGATTACAACCCCAGGGACAACCTTCTTTATGTATGGAATAACTATCACGTCGTGAAATATTCTTTGGATTTTGGACCTCTGGATAGTAGATCAGGTAAGTTTGACTTTTGATGGTACTTTAAAGGGAACTATTTACAGCTTAAACTTTGTACGTTTATTGTATATTTTGATTAGACTTCTATCTCCTGGTTTTTCTTCTGGCCTGTGTTTTGAAAGTTATTCTTTTTTTTTTTTTTAGCTAAAAAATATTGCTGTTAATCACTGTTAAAAAAATTTATAGGCATGAGAATCCAACTCTTTATCCTCTATGCAGCTAGTCTCCAATTTTCATCCATTCTTTGAAGGGCATTTCATTATGAGCTAGTTAGTTTGTGTGTCTGTGTGTGTAGTGAACTATACAAAACCTTTGCAAAAACAGAATGCTATCCCACCTAATTAATTGTGACATGCCCTACAATGTGCCCTCTACTTGGAAATGCCAAAGGGTTCGCTTTATATAATTCTTCAGGAGCCCTATACCAATATGTTCAACTCATTGAGCACATCATATATGACCAACCCTACTGGGAATATTGTCAGTTAATTCATGTGTATCAGTTCGGTTCAGTTCAGTTCAGTCACTCAGTCCTGTCTGACTCTTTGCGACCCCATGAATCGCAGCACTCCAGGCCTCCCTGTCCATCATCAACTCCCGGAGTTCACTCAAACTCACGTCCATCAAGTCAGTGATGCCATCCAGCCATCTCATCCTCTGTCGTCCCCTTCTCCTCCTGCCCCCAATCCCTCCCAGCATCAGAGTCTTTTCCAGTGAGTCAACTCTTCACATGAGGTGGCCAAAGTACTGGAGTTTCAGCTTTAGCATCATTCCTTCCAAAGAAATCCCAGGGCTGATCTCCTTCAGAATGGACTGGTTGGAGCTCCTTGCAGTCCAAGGGACTCTCAAGAGTCTTCTCCAACACCACAGTTCAAAAGCATCAATTCTTTGGTGCTCAGCTTTCTTCACAGTCCAACTCTCACATCCATACATGACCACTGGAAAAACCATAGCCTTGACTAGACGGACCTTAGTTGGCAAAGTAATGTCTCTGCTTTTGAATATGCTATCTAGGTTGGTCATAACTTTTCTTCCAAGGAGTAAGCGTCTTTTAATTTCATGGCTACAATCACTATCTGCAGTGATTTTGGAGCTCCCCAAAATAAAGTCTGACACTGTTTCCACTGTTTCCCCATCTATTTCCCAGGAAGTGATGGGACCGGATGCCATGATCTTCGTTTTCTGAATGTTGAGCTTGAAGCCAACTTTTTCACTCTCCTCTTTCACTTTCATCAAGAGGCTTTTTAGTTCCTCTTCACTTTCTGCCATAAGGGTGGTGTCATCTGCATATCTGAGGTTATTGAGATTTCTCCCGGCAATCTTGATTCCAGCTTGTGCTTCCTCCAGCCCAGTGTTTCTCATGATGTACTCTGCATATAAGTTAAATAAGCAAGGTGACAGACAGTATACAGCCTTGACGTACTCCTTTTCCTATTTGGAACCCATCTGTTGTTCCATGTCCAGTTCTAACTGTTGCTTCCTGATCTGCATATAGGTTTCTCAAGACGCAGGTCAGGTGGTCTGGTATTCCCATCTCCTTCAGAATTTTCCAAATATGTATAAGTGTATCTAATTGATATATACAGATAAATGTTCATAACTGATACAGATAAAAGACTAGATCTAATTGTAAAAGAAAAAACAGTACAAAACTCAGCTTAAAAAAAAATAAGACATTTCAACTCCCTTTCTTTAAAAGTATCTTTTTCTTCTCTAGGAAATACTGTTTACTTTTAATATTGTTTGAAGACAGTCATGAATTGATCCATCTTTTACATTTTTATTTGCATAACTCAGCAGATTTATCTTAGTTTAGAAGTTAAATTGTTTTACTAGCAATTTTACTGTTAGCTTAGTTCAGTCTTTTAGTCATGTCTGACTCTTTGCGACCCTATGGACTATAGCACGCCAGGCTTCCCTGACCATCACCAACTCTCAGAGTTTGCTCAAACTCATGTCCATTGAGTCGGTAATGGCATCCAACCATCTCATCCTCTGTCATCCTCTTCTCCTGCCTTCAGTCTTTCCCAGCATCAAGGCCTTTTACTGTGAGTCAGTTCTTCACATCCGGTGGCCAAAGTATTGGCGTTTCAGCTTCATCAGTCCTTCCAATGACTATTCAGGACTGATTTCCTTTAGGACAAACTGGTTTGATCTCCTTGCAGTCTAAGGGACTCTCAAGAGTCTTCTCCAACACCACAGTTCAAAACCATCAATTCTCGGTGCTCAACTTTCTTTATAGTACAACTCTCACATCCATACCTGACTACTGGAAAAACCATAGCTTTGACTAGAGGGACATTTGTTGGCAAAATAATATCTCTGCTTTTTAATATGCTTTCTCTGTTGGTCATAGCTTTTCTTCCAAGGAGCAAGCTTCTTTTGATTTCATGGCTGTAGTCACCATCTGTAGTGATTTTGGAGCCCCCCAAAATACAGTTTCTCACTGTTTTCATTGTTTCCCATTCCATTTCCCTGAATTAATGGAAACAGTGATAATATTGTTCCTCCTGATAAAATATAATGGAAAAGCAAGATATAAGTGTCTGAATTTTGATAGTAACATAGCAATTCAAAGTTCATCTTTTAAAATTCTTACAAGTTATTATTTCTTATTTTCTGCATTGTTTTTTCCATGCTTTTACTAGTATGTCATTTTGCTTTACTAACTTCATTATATACATATCATTTTATACAATTAGCATCTAAGTGCTAGTAATCTTGCTTTACTTATCTTTTTATTATTTTTCATCTGACCATTATTTCTGCCTTCTTAGATCCTCGTGTACTATATAGCATAAAGTTAATAAAGACTCAATAATTCTCTGCTGAATGAATGAGTGGATGAAAGCATGAATGGATGCCTTTCTATTTCTCACTATGATAGAATGTCAATGGGTGGCATTTTCTCTAATGCCTGAGAAGCTTCTACAAGACTGAGAGCTGTTCTTTCCATGGCCAGCATGTTGATATTATGTTGAACTGCTTTTCATGGAAGAAAAACCCTAATATGCAATAGCAACAAAAGCAACTTCTCATTATTAGTCCTGAAAAATACCCTAGACCTAGCTAACCTCTGTACAGGTAAGGTTTCTTAAACCAACACACATTTCAGTTAAAAAGCTAAGCATCTGAAATATTCTGGGAAGACAATTCTTTCAGGTCTGTGATATTCTTGAGTATTTTGCCAGTGGAAACTCTATTGTTGAGTGGTTCTTAGCCTTTTTTTACTTTTAATTGTGACCAAAGTAATTTCTAATTGCCTTAAAAGAAATGATACATAGTAACATAATCATCTTTTGATGTTAGTGAAATAAGGGCAGTAACATACCTTAATTTTATTTATTGGTAAAATCATGCATTATTTTTTAGACTAATAGATAAGTTTAAATTAATTAGCATTCCAGATTTTTACTCAATGAACTGAAGCAAATTCTTAACTTACTTTTTGTAAATTATCCTTAAAGATGATACTATAGCCCCATGTATTTAGAGACTTGTCAAAAATATTTCTGGCATACATTAATAAAATTATATTTTTATCCCATACATGTATCCTTATGCATGATAATAATTCACTGTAATCGTGGACATAGGAAAATTATACCACTCACTTAATACTTTTTGTTTGCTTATAGAAGTTAGATTATGAGCCATCTTGCCCACTTATAACAGTTATCATATTTGTTAAAAGGATATTATTAAAGTGGCAAACACTGAGAAATAAGAAAGCTCAGCTTTTGAAACAAATCACTATCTTAATCCAGGAAATTCAGTTTTCATTCTTTTTAAATGACAGTGAAATTGTTTCTGTTTTCGAAAAAGTGAAACTTCAGCTGTATTGAACTTAAGCTAGAACTTTGGTGTGTTACTATAGTGGAGAGGTAGAAAGAAAAAGTAGAGAATAAGAATGTGTACATTTTATGCATCAATATGAGAATTTAAACTAGCATTAATGGAAGTAGTTCACCCTATTATACAAAAACAGTTTCAACTGAGTGTTTTTCTTTAGTATACATTACACTGACATTTTTCAAAGAAATTTCCTTTTGACTGTTTTTATGGACATTTTTATTTGTCTGTGTAAGGAAACCAACTTACTGTAAATATTTAGGGTCAAAAATACTACCCTGTAAATTAAAATATCTGGGTATTAGAAGTTGAGACAAATATGTTCCCCTGATGTATAAAAATCCCCAGGTGAAACATCCATGGAGGTAGCATACTGTCTCTGAACATGAGTCTGGGAGCCAAAGGACTTGGGTTTTAATTCTGCCTCTAGTGCTTGTTTGACTGTGGGCCTCTTGGTCTTAGTTACCTCAACTATAAAACGTAATAATAATAATAATAATACCTGTGTCCAAAGATTGAGTTTCCCTGGTGGTTCAGCTGTAAAGAATTTGCCTGCAGTGCGGAGACCTTGGTTCGATCCCTGGATTGGGAAGATACCCTGGAGAAGGGAACAGCTACCCATTCCAGTATTCTGGCTTGGAGAATTCCATGGACAGAGTTGTCTGGCAGGATAAAGTCCATGAAGATTATTGTTAGATTTTAATGAGATGATATATATATATAGATATAGCAAAATTAACATAAAACTACATACCAGCCCTACAAGGACCATTATTATCCATGTTATCTAATTTAGGGGCTTAAGGCACTACTGCTTATATAATTTTATTAAAAATCACCAGCTACTAAAATGCAGCATGAACTTCAAAGTCATGGTCCCTTCTGTGACACTAGAAGTGGAAAGTATGTTTACTGAAACAATGTGTCCAAATTCATTCATTTGATAGAAGTGATCTCAGTATCCCCATGTGCCAGGCACTCTCCAGATGTCAATCTAATTTGTAGATTTCATGACTAGATAATTACCATAGATCTGCACTCCAAAAAAAAGTACTTCTGATTTTCAGTGGTGAAATCATATACTCTGTGAAGATTTGTTGAATAATTTAAGAAATAAATAAATGAATTATAATATATACATACATATTTTATATCTTATTATTCAGAATATTATGGTAATTGGAGTAATAGTCCAACAATGTATTTTATTAAGATTATACATGTGCTTCTCAGGTAGTCTCCTTCACTATTGGCCATGCACTCCTACGATCTGGAAGTTATTATCTGGAAGTCACCCCAGTTATTCCTCACCCACCACACACACTTACTTCTTATCTTCACTCAGATCGTAGTGATATTTGGTAATATAAAGGAAGGTTTGTGTGGTAAGAAGTGCCAAAGCACCTAGTGCATTTTCTTCTGGAAGTAATTATAGAATTACTCAATAGTTTTACAATGGGAAAGAAAGTGAGTTCAATGGATTTTGTTTTCAGAACATCTCAGATTTTTCCATTGATGAATTGCATGAATCTTTTCAGCTTAGAGAAAATGAAAAGTGTATCCATTGAGTACACCTGTGTATTCAAGTAAGTAAGTGTGTTTCTTTGAAAATATATTTTGTCTGCAGAACAGGTGGTTAAGTTTTGGACACCAGTATCTAAAATGCTTGTAAGCATTACCACCTGAGCTAAAAAGTAAATATGTGAAATTGCTTTTTTTCTTTCTAAACCGAGGACTAGCAAATATACAATTTTCCTGAAATGTACTTTTAACTGAGCCTTTTTCCTCTCATAAAATATGATAAATTATGTATTCATCATTTCCTTCAATGGCTATCTTTTGTAAGATATACTTTTAAAACTTCCAAACAGTACTTAGTTATTTCACATGTTATTTGAGTGATTCTCATGTGGCCATCATGATTCTAAAATTCTACTTGATATCTTCATATGTCTGGTGTGAGGGAATCAAGTAGTTACTTTACTTGTCCTTAGTTCACTGCTGTTTAATGACTTTTATTTACCCTTGGAGTTCTTTGTCTCAAATCATATTGTGCTGAGTTCATAATTCATTAATACAAAAGAGATGTGAAGTATTATCATTTACTCTCTCACTTTGTCTCTAAACTGTCGACTGAACAATCTAAATGTTCATTGTCAAATATACAAATATTTTCCACTATTTCATCCTGAAGAAAGAAGAAATATGCACAGGTTGATAATAAGAATATACAGAGAAGGTCAATGCCAAAATTCCTAAAATTAGTACATCTAACAGATCTACAACCTATTGGTTGAGATTTGGTGAAACACACCAGGCAGTCAGTATGAACATCAGACAACAATGACATGTAGCTACTGTCTAGTGCTTGCTCTTGTGCTTTCCAAACACAATCCAAATTTTGAAAGCCATTTTAGATTATGTAAATGTAATCATTTTGTATATGCTTAAGATAGTAGAATCTAAAAAAACAAAAAGCCTACACATAACAGTTTAATAATGCAGATAAGGTGAACCTTCTGTCCTTATAATATGCTAATTAAGTGCATTTGTGTCTCCAGTAAAAGCTGCGGCTATGTAGTGATGAATAAGAACTTTAAACACACATGACACCTCGTTAAAACGTAATTTTCACATCATATATCTGAACCCTTTACTTTGACAGCTGAGCAATGTGAATGCTGGGCAGAGAATCTTGAACATTTTGAAGCTGTCACGTGCTTAATAAGTAGCTGAATCTGCTTCCTGAATGGTTTATTTAAATATGTTGCATCCTAGTCACAAAAAAGCCTGAAAGTAGTGGGATGTTAAATCAAACTTGCCCTCAGCATATAAGTTGTGATTGCTTCATGGTTCCACTTGAGATATCACATTGTCTCTAAAGTTTAATTGATGTAAATCTCAGCAACGGAGTGAACTTCACCGAAAGAAAAAAATAGTCAGCTACTTGTTGCTAATTTCATCCAGGTCTTTATTTTTATGCATCAGCTGTTTGGCTGTCTGCAGAGGTGCCCCCTCTCTTTCTCTCCACTGCTGCTTCTTTGCTTTTAGTGACAGCTTCTGATGGAAGGGCATTGCTGCTGGTGACTTTTCAGGGAGCACAGCCAAAACTTACAAATTTTGCAAAAGCTATTCTATTGCCACTTAATGTCAGCTGAATTCTCTTATGTTTGTTTTTACATTTCTTATATTTTTCTTCTTTGTAATTTTAAGGCTAAACCTTTCTAGAATGACACCCTCTGCTTTTCAGTCTCTTAATATCAAAATCTCAGTCCTGTACAAAGCAAAACTTTACTGGGTTTCTACAACCAAACCCAGTGTTAGCCTTTCATCCCACATAGAGGTGACCTTCTTAATAAAGGAGACAGATGCAAGGGACAAAAATGTTCAAAATTTTTATTAATTTTTTTCCTACATAGTGACATTCTTGAAAAATGTATAATTATTAGAACAGTAATCAGAATTATTTATACAAGCAGCTCACAGTCATAAAAGATGACTTATTATGAATAAGCTTCCCACTCACACCAGCTGTCTTTTCTGTAACCATTTCACTGCTCATTAGCATGTCCACCAGAGGGCAGACAGGTGGAACTGAAACAGTTTGGCTGTTCATTATTAGCACATCTTGTCAGGGTTGGCAGCAGTGATTAAAATGGGATTTCTGGTTATCAAGGGATTCCACTTTAGAATACTCTACTTCTATCCATATTACCATAGGTAAGTGAGAACTGACTTTATTACATAGTAAAGTCTGATTTTTGCGTTATTTTTCCGTTTTTTTTTTTTTTTAGACAACAAACAGAATAGGGTTGCCAAGCAAAAATACAAATTTAAGCAGAAAAAATATTTCCCCCTTAATAACTACTTTTACTCCACAAAGTTAAATTCTCAGATAATAATGATGAATGATCAAAAATTTAAGATACCTAAATTACAGGAATAATCAACCATGCTACATAACTTTATAGAATGAGACATGTTGTCAGATATCCCTGAAAACAAATGGATTATGTGTTTTTGTTTACTTTAGTAATAATTATTCCTGGTTTTCTTCATGCCCTTCACTAGTACAAATCCTTGGCCAAACTCTATGTATCCACTTACCCCAAAGAAGACACAAATTGAAAGACACAAATTGCCTACTGTCATGTGACTGAACTAGTTTACCCTAGAATTTGGATTTTTAAAACTAACTGTTAAAAAATGAAATTCTACCAAAAATATACAAATGCACATGAAATTAGGTATTTGTTAATTTCATGGCTTAGAATTATCTCTTTGAGAAAAAATGGCACTTTATTTGTAAACGCTTTGTTCCATAAAAATACAAAATGATAAACTTAAAAAATTTTTTAAACAAACTTTTAAAATCTATGAAAATTTTGTTATATAGTATATGTATTTGCATATTAAAAATATACTTTTATATTTTATAGAGAAGCCCACTGAGATAAATCTGAGAGAAATAGTGATAATAGTGGGGAGCAGTTCTGAAAATTTATTCTTCATTTTGATACAAAAAAAATAAATCCCTTGACCTGTTTGTGGAGAGGAAGCTTGAAAGTGGAATTTAAAAATATCAAGATAGAGGTGAAAAGTGAAATTCAGGCACAAAATCAAGCCTGCTATAGAAAGCCAAAGCAGGGAGCCAAACTGGGCTTAATTCAGAAGTCCAATGATTAATAGTTCATTTTTCTTCCCCTCTTTCTCTCTTCTTCCTCCCTTCCTTCCTCCCTTTCATTCTTCAAGACACGTGTCTTTAGGTAGCTCAGGTATGCTCTGTGGTTACAACTGTTGAACAAGCCAGGCATTGACCTGTTCTATAAACTTATAGAATAGGGAAAACTTATAAGAAGAAACAAAAAGAAAAAGGGGCGGTGGTGTGTCAGAAAACAGTGATACTGATTAACTACTAATTTTTGAGTATTTTATTTTCTGGTCTTTTACATAGATTATCAAATTTAATCCTAACAGAAATCTTGCAAAAAAAAAAAAAGCATTCATTTCCAGTTAAAGAAATTTAGGCTCAGAGACAGTAAATAATTCAAATGTCACATGCATAGTCCAGAGTTGCGGTTAAAGTATTAATTGTCCGACTTTCCACTGTGTCGTGTTGCCTCCATTGGTAATTAAAAAGAGTACAGGTGCAATAGTTAAGGAGCAAAGGGAAAGCAGAAAGGCAGTGTACAGGTAGTACATAGAATATAAGCAGATAGAGCGAAGTAGCAAATGCAAAGCCACAAGGCCACATCAAACTCACTTAGAATAAGGACAAGCAAACAGCGGCTAGTGTTGCAAAGTACCTAGTAAACAGCACGCTGTGTGTGCTGTCTGTGCAGTGGGGTAGGGCCTTCCTTTGCATATGCCTTGCCCGAGTGCTTGGCAAGCAGTATTAGCATATGACAACAGGGCAGCTGTCGGACAAGCAGACCTTCCTCACCTTGATCTCTGGTTTCATTTGCCTGAAGGATAAGAGCATGCAGTCTCCACTGCTTTCCTGTGAACTCTGCCCACCCGGCTGAGATCTGCTCTCATAAAATTGAGGTGCACTGGTCTTGTCAGGAAGAAGGTGTAGGATAAGGAGCTATAGGTGTTTCTGGAGAGAGATTTGGAGAATTGAAGAGATCATTCCAGAACACTTCTATTTTCTAAAAGAAGAACCTGCCATCCCTCCACATCGCACTAGGTTTCACATACATACCTTAACACTTAAAAAAATATTGTGAAGTACAGATGTGAAAACTAAGACTCAGAAATGTAAAGTCATCTGTCTGGAGAAATCCAGTTTGTGAATGTAGATGTGAACTTTAAAGAAGCCCAGGTTTATTTAACTAAATCATGAAGCTGAGATACTTCATATTTACAATGAAAAAATTGTAATGCACAAAATATACAGTAGAATGTGATTTAATGGTGTATGGTTTTTCTGTGTGCGTGTGTAAGTGTGCGTGTGTCTTCTTATAAATGCTTGAAGAAACAGATTTAATTATTGAAGGATTAGAAGACTTAGAAACTTGCAGAAATTCTGAACAATTTAAAAGACTTTAGAGATTTGGGGACTGGCTCTTTATTAGATTTACTTTACTTAACTTATATTAATTCCATTTCTTAATCTAGATGTTTTGCTAGCAATACTTTTATGGTTACTATCTATGAGCAAGAATAGTAAAATGGGGGAAAAAATGAAGAAACAAAAGAAAGGAGGTGGTGAGGCAAGAAATGAGGGAAATAAACATTTTTCTCCTGAAAGTAAATGGACAAGAAATATGGCATACTTATGCCTTGCTGGTTGAAATATAAATTATTGTTAGCCACTTTTGAGGGAAACTTGGCAATATCTAGTAGAGCGCATGGAGCTTCCCAGGTGACACAAATCGTAAAGAATCAGCCTGCTGATGCAGGAGACACAGGTTGGATCCCTGAGTCAGGGTGATCCCCTGAAGGAAGAAGTGGAAACCCACTCCAGAAATCTTGCCTGGGAAATCCCATGGACAGAGGAACCTGGTGGGCCACAGTCCATGAGGTCGCAAAAGAGTCAGATAAGACTGAGTGACTGAGCATGCATTTAGTAGAGTGCATGTCTAAGTGATACCTTATATACTAGCAAGAGCTTCCCTGGTGGCTCAGATGGTAAGGAATCTGCCTGCAATGCAGGAGACCCAGGTTTGATCCCTAGGTCAGGAAGATACACTGGAGAAGGCAATGGCAACCCATTCCAGTACTCTTGTTTGGGGAATTCCATGGACAGAGGAGCTTGGTGGGCTACAGTCCACCGGGTTGCAAAGAGTCAGACACGATTGACTGACTAACACACACAAATACTAGCAAATCCACTTTTAGATTTGCTTCTGGAGAAACTTTCTTACTTTTGTCCTAAGAGAGCAAGGTTTGTGTGTGGTTGCCCAAGTGACTAATAAGCAGCTGGTATAGGAGATACGAATGTGACATCTATCTTCACTTGCACCAGAAATTATAAAAGCCCTGGTCAGTGTTGAAAAGTGAAAGTGTTAGTAGTTCAGTCAACTCTTTGCACTGTAACCCCCCAGGCTCCTCTGTCCATGAAATTCTCCAGGCAAGACTACTAGAGTAGGTATAACAGTTCCCCTCTCCTTGGATCTTCCCAAACCAGGGCTGGAACCCAGGTCTCCTGCTTTGCAGGCAGATTATTTACCATCTGAGTCACCAGGGCAGTGTTGAAGCTAGAGGGAAGCATTATGTGATCAGTTATCTTAGAAAGAAATATACCAAGTCAGGTACTGGTACCCATGAAATGATAAATAAGAAAAAAATCTTGAGATTTACCCTTTCTAGTAATATCATCCACCTGGTTTCATGCTGGCTATAATAACTCAAAGAAGCCAGGATTACAGTTTCTCGAGCACCAACAGCCTTTAACTCCTATAACTCTTTCTCAGAAATCATTGCACTGTTAGTAAAAGAAGCCCTCTCTTGTCAGAAAAGGAGATTTTACTCTGAAATTTTAATTGAGTGTGACTTATAGTAACTCATGTGTTTCAGCCACTGTGCATATTAAATAATTCTTAAGATTTAATTGCTTAGAATTTGTTTATCACCTTCACTGAATTTTCCCCTGAGTATGAATAGATTAACCTGCCGTACATTCTAACCTGCCATATATTCTGTATTCTTATAACAGCTTTTAGTATAATGATAATTTTTTAATTGTCAGGATAGTGGCAAAATACTTCAGGGACTGAACAGGATGACTGAGTTGGTTGATCATGTTCGAGTTAAGAACTTGCAATGCCATGCCATAAGCTCAAGAGCCCAGTTTTTGAAAGCATGGAAAACATAAAATTTTCTAAACCCAATAGGAAACTAGAGGATTTACATGTGAATGAAGGTTGAGGTTTTAATTCTCTGAGTTACAATAGAAAAAGCTGAGTTAGTCAGAAGAGATTTGTGCCATAAAAGTATTGTATTTCAGGACAGAATATCACATAAGAAATTTAAAAAAATAATTATCTAGTGGAGTTAAAACGTATATTGGGTTAGATTCTAAAACCATCTATTAAAGTAAAATTAAATATTATCAAACCTATTTTTGAATCTCCTGTAGTAGTTTATAAAATATAATGAGGTTTTAAAAAATATATATCCCTAGAGTACAGAGATAGCATTATATGTTATAGTGTAATATATATTGTACATAATAAATGGTACCTTTACAAAGTATACTTTTACAGTAATTTAATTACATATCAGCACTACATGAATTCATGTAAATTGAGTGTAATATCTGTGATACAATTCCTTTATATTAAAAAAAAGAGTTCCATAGTTATTCCTGTGTAAATCATTTACATTAGAACTTTTACCCAAAATATATATTAATTTGTACTTTCCCATTAAACTTATATGGAAGTATTAGAACACTTATTAAGTGCCTAAATGATACAACTACAAAGGTATTGTGGTATAAGAATACTTAATGATATGAGAAATGTTCATTATGTATTGTTAATTCTTTTTAAAGCAGGTTTAAATTATTTAGAATTTAGGTCATTATACATTTTTCTACTTTCATTTGTGTTTGAAAAATTTTATACAAAGCTTTTAAAATTCTTTATGTGGAATAAACCTACTCATTATATCTAGCACAGTTACAAGCATAGAATCCAAAGTTTTAATGGTAGCTAATTCTATTTTATTTGGCCTTGCCATGAGGCATGCAGGATCCTTCTCCACCAGGGATTGAATCCATTTACCCTCATTGGGAGCACAAAGTCTTAACCACTTAATTTCTTATTGGTTCAGATTTGAGCTTATCTGGGATTCTCCAGATTTCTTTAGTGAATATGTGCAGTCTTCAAAATATATGAAACACATTTCTTAAAATTAATATTCCATATTACTAGAGTATAATAATCTTTAGAATTCTATGATGAGATATTAAAAGGCCTTCTAGTTGTGTTCAGGACAATTGCCCAACTAACTGATTCTCACCCACTTATGTCTAGGACACAAAAACAAGAAAGTGCCAAAATATTCTTGAGAGAATGAAACTGAAAGAGGGGAGCCTTACTCTATTTCTAGCTTTTTTTTTCTTTGCTATAGAAGAAAATTTGTAGTTCTTAAGGCAATGGCAACCCACTCCAGTACTCTTGCCTGGCAAATCCCATGGACAGAGGAGCCTGGCGGGCTGCAGTCCATGGGGTCGCTATGAGTCGGACACGACTGAGCGACTTCACTTTCACTTTTCACTTTCATGCATTGGAGAAGGAAATGGCAACCCACTCCAGTATTCTTGCCTGGAGGATCCTAGGGATGGGGGACCCTGGTGGGCTGCCGTCTATGGGGTCGCACAGATTCGGAAATGACTGAAGTGACTTAGTAGAAACTTTACCTCTACCCCTTGATTACTGAGACATAATTTGGTTTAGTGGTACTTTTTGTCGATTTTGACTTTTAAACTTTTTAAACAATCAGTTTTCACTAGTTGTTTATAAAGATTCAAATTGAAAAGGAAAAAATATAAAAAGAGAACCATGTATTTAAATGTACCAGCATTGAAATTGAATAAGAGTCAACCTTCGTAATCAGAGATGCAACTTAAATATTTTACTTTTAGCTTTGATAGTAAGGCAGGTTAATTTGCTCATCTATGACATTCAGTATTGTTTTCTTATGTATACAACTGTCCCCTTTTTGTGGCCCCCTCTAGATGACTCAGTGGTAAAGAATCTGCCTGCCAGTGCAGGAGATGCAAGTTCAATCCCTGGGTTGGGAAGATCCCCTGGAGAAGGAAGTGACAACTCACTCCAGTATTCTTCCTTGGGAATTCCCATGGACAGAAGAGAGTGGCAGGCTATAGTCCAATGGGTCACAAAAGAGTTGGACACAATTTAGCAAGTAAACAAGAACAGCATGCTTATATTTTCTAAGAAGTAGAAAATAAGTACGTTTATTGAATATTGACTGTTCAGTTCAGTTCAGTTGCTTGGTCTTGTCCAACTCTTTGTGACCCCATGGACTGCAGCTTACCAGGCCTCTCTGTCCATCACTAACTCCCGGAGTTTACTCAAACTCATGCCCACTGAGTCAGTGATGCCATCCAACCATCTCATCTTCTGTCATCCCCTTTTCCTCACACCTTCAATCTTTCCCATCATCAGGGTATTTTCTTTTTTTAAAAAAAAATTTATTTTTACTTTATTTTACTTTACAATACTGTATTGGTTTTGCCATACATTGACATGAATCCACCACGGGTGTATACAAGCTCCCAATCCTGAATCCCCCTCGGTACTTCACATCAGGTAGCCAAAGTATTGGAGTTTCAGCTTCAGCATCAGTCCTTTCAATGAATATTCAGGACTCATTTCCTTTAGGATGAACTGGTTGGATCTCCTTGCAGTCCAAGGGACTCTCAAGAGTCTTCTCCAATACCACAGTTCCGTTAAAATAAGATACCCAAGAAATACTTTAGATGACTGAGAAGCGCTAATGGTTGTTATCTTTGTGTAATTATATTAAAAACTGTTGATAAACTATTATAATGTTTTACTGCAGTTTTATGTAATTATTTTGGGAGGCAAATAATTTTGTTGTTGTGATCAGTGAGTTTAAATACTCTGATGAATTAAAGCCTCTTTTTATATTTCTTTGTATAATAAAACTTCAGTATTTGCAAGTAGGTTATAAGCAAGAGATTGCTAAGTTATATAGCATAAAGCAAAGTCCAACAGAAATTTTTTAAAATGCAAGTTTCCAGGTTTCACTCAAAATTAAATCAGAAACTCTGGGGGTGAACTCAGTAATCTATTTTTAATAGGCTACTAAATGAGAATTGCTATATAGGCTATAATCCGTCAATTGTATAAGCTAGGATAGTATATACTACAAAGTGTAATAAAAATATTACTTTTTTTTTTTGCTTCCCAAATTTCTGATTGCCTTTAAGTGTTTCCCAATCCCCTGTCTGAAAGAAGCTATATAAATCACTAAGGGAACACGTTAAAATGCAGATTTCCTATCTCTCTCAAATCACAGCCCTAAGATGTTGCTTCAGTGTCAAGTGGGATCTGGGGACAGTATTTTTAAAAGTGATTCTGGGTTTGAAAAAATATATCACTATTTTAGATTCCCTAAGGTATAAATAAAATTTGTATCTGAGCAGGAATGTTATTTTAATGCATTAAGAATCTGTGGAGCGATATATACTATCTACCTTCTCTCTGAGCTAAGGCTGTTCTGGCAGTGAAATGCATCACTTTGTTTTTGATTAAATGACCCTGTTTTGTGTCCTCATAGAATTACTACCTGTGTGGTTGACAGAAAAGAACAGTAGCCTAATACAGGATGGAAACATCCCCTCACA
This sequence comes from Oryx dammah, assembly GCF_014754425.2. Lineage (NCBI taxonomy): Eukaryota > Metazoa > Chordata > Mammalia > Artiodactyla > Bovidae > Oryx > Oryx dammah. Next base: position 76,639,034 of record NW_024070187.1, read on the forward strand.
GGCTTGTCCTGGCAAAGCAAGGTGCCATTCATCTTCACCTTGGGTAGCTGGAATAAATTAACACAGTGAGAAGAGCAATGAGACACTTTGTAATCATGCAGTGCCTTAGGAACACTCATGGTATAATCACGTGTTTGGAAACAAACACCAAAGGTAAGAAAAGGGGCAGGAAAACAAGTAAGGACTTTCCCTATAGTTGAAAGAATATATAGTATAATCCTATGAGCAATACCTCAAACTTCCATATTTTAATTTAAGGCTAAGTTATATTTCATAATCAAAAGTAATAATAGCTAGAATTCTGAATTTTTCATTGATGTTCATAATTTTCCAAGTATATTAACACATAGTCAGGAATACATGATAGTCCTTCTTCTGTCCATTCCCACTAACTTTCATAAACATGGACAGAGGATGAGATGTTTTGAAATGCTATTTTGCTCTCTGAGCCTGATCACCCTTTATGACTATTTCTTCTGGCTATTCAAGGCAGGCATGAATGGCACTCAGCTTTGCCAGCTGAGATCTGAGTGGAATCAGAAAATGTGCTCATGGTGAATCAAACTGATGTGTAAACTTTCTTTTGTCCAGCCCCCTGCTGCTCTCCATTTTTTCTTTTTTAAGACAGAAACATCTGGTGGCTTTGACTCAATAAGGATGTAAAATTTAAAAGCACATTTTCAGATATGAACCTGTTGAATAAATATGCTAACTCACTTAAAAGGCACTCAAAATTTTATATCATTTTGATTTTTAAATTAAAACTGTGCTTAGAAGTGCTGTCTCACTAAACAAAGTAACTATTTTTAAGAAAAACTTTTATGTTAAATCCTCCCTTCATTTTTAAAAGTATATCTATTATTAGAGTTATCCCTAGAAATGTTTGGCTTAGTAACTAGGTTGAGTAGTAGTTGTTTATTCTGAATATATTTTTGTTCAGTTTCCTCTAATTCTTTAAATTTTATACTGTCTCTTCCCCCAATTTAGAGCTGAAAATGCAGTCATTCATTCTTCTTGAATTGAAGTTTGATTTATTTGTTTTGAATGTACTCTATTCTTATTCAGATGAAAGGTAATTCTGCTATTTTTCCTGTTTAAAATGATATGAAATAGTAAAGTAATAAAATAATATGAAGCCTCACACAAGCTTTTGGGATTTTTTGCATTTCTAAACTGTAGGAAAAAGGAAAATCAAAGAGATGGAAAATCTAAAAATCATGTTTCACTAATAGCCATGATGATTACCTATTTTAGATTCTAAGTATATCCTCTTCGAGATAATTCAGAGGCTTTTTAGATTTCTTTAATTATTTTACATAACAAGGCTAAAATTTTATGTAATTCAACCTGTTAACAAATCGTTATTGAATTCTTATGCCCAGCTCTGTACTCAAGATCTTAAATTAATTAGAATGAATATGTGATGGAATTGATCCTTTTAAATTTCAAAGCAATTCATTTAAGTGTTAAAGTGGACTGATTATACTGCTTGAAATGGGATGAGGAGGACACAGTTATCATTTTGCAGAGTATCGATGGGTACTATAAGCAGAGGATGTAACACTGGCTGCATCTTAAATATATGAGCTCCTTGCTATTTTGATATTCTAAGGTTTTACTAGATTCATTTCTTTTTCCATTAATGAGAAGGAATAATATTCACTGATTCAGTCTGTAGCACTTGGCCATTATATGCTGAACTGTATAAACAATGAGCAGCTGTATCATTGTTTATATTACATGATTTTGTTTATTCATTTAAAAATTTTATGACGGCAGTATGGCTTAGCAGCATGCTTATGATAATGAAGAAGTTAATTAGTAATGTTGAGCAGAATTTCAAGAGATGACTTTTAGTAAGTAATACTGAAAATATTATAGTAGTCATCCACAGATAAACACAAGCTTTAGACAAATGGGAAACATGGTCAGATTACAAAAATCATATTAGAATCCTTTGGCTTTAAGTTTCCAAAGAATAGTGCAGATAAACATACTCACCCACGTACCACAATTTCCCTGTTTTTTTTTTTTTTCCCCCAACAGTAAGCTAAAGTAAGCAATCATCTTTAAATAATAAATTCACTCTGATAGAAGACGATGACTCTGCCAGTAAAAGAAGCAGACGGCTTACCAAGAATTCTGGAATTGCATGAGCTTTCCAGTCCAGAAATATTGATAGACATAGTCTGAGTGTGTTAGTCTGCTTCATTTTAGAGCCAAAGAAGTCTTAATTCAAGCACCAGGAAATCCATAATTGGAAAGAATCCCACAGTCACTGCTGATATTTTCCTCTAATTATAAGTGAATTTGTGTGTCATAAGTCCACTGAAGAACTCTGGATTTTGATAAGAAAAGTATTCTCAGTCTCCATTTACTAGATATGGTGTTATCAGAAATTCACTTCTGCTGGCTATGCATTAGAGTGTCATGTAGTATTTGATACAGTGATATGAAAACGCTTATATTGGTGTATTTTAATGCAGCGTCAATTTTTGCCTGAAGGCTAAACAGAGGTTAAACTTATATTTCTTGATATTTGTACTTTAGTGGATGCTATGACTCATTCAGGAATTCATTGTGATTGTGGCAGGTGACATTACTTTATTCTTGTGTCATGTCACCATCACCAGTAACTCCATATCTGGGCCAAGCCCACTGGGTGATTAAATATGGATTCAATTATCATAGACCTGAAGAGGTTACTTTTAATGAGGAAAAAAGGTATTTTTTCTTGTTTATAAATATCATAGATATGTGTGTGTGTGTCTCATCCGAGTGGGAAGTGCCAATGTTATTAAAGCCAAGAGAAGTTAGAAGCTTGGTGATATGAGATATTTTGAAAAGAGATAATGCCAGGAAGTTGTACATAAAGCCTCTCAAGATTTTTCAGTTAGATGGGTTATAAGCACACTCAAAATATCAGATTTTATTTATTCAACATTTCATGAGTATTTATTCTGTGCAAAATACTTGGCAGAAATGGCTAGAAAAGGAGGGGGAGAGAAAAAGATTATTGATAAATAAATAGAATGGTTTAGGAGAGAAATCAGAGGTATCTTCAAAGACCTGAAGTCTGTGGATGAGATCTTCATACTTCATTCTTCCTACAGTGAGCACAAGCAAGTATTTAGAAACCATAGGGTGAAGACAGATCACATTATGTTATAAAATATAACTTAAAATTTAAAAATTTAGTCAGTTATAATTTTGAAGTCCTTTCCTCCTTCCTAAATTTTGGTAATTTCTAAAATGATGCAGAATTGGCAAAATTAGCTTCAACAACCCTGCAACCTGACAGCTTTCATCCAAACTAGGTGGTAGTGTTTTTAAGGTCTAAATAAATCTCAGAAATATTGTCAACTCCAAATATGGAAACAAAATTTATTCTAATAATGGTGAGTACATGCCATGTTAGGGCATGACTGCCTACTAACTGATAATATAGCTGGTAACCGGAGGTGGTAGGGTCTTTGTTCCAGCAGTGCTTCGGCCAGAGATTATCTGAATATATTCAAATAATTTTCTTAGCCTCTGTTTTTCTGTAACCAAATAAAATCTCATCAGTACAGTGTTATTACTAAGATTTCTTATAGTAACAGGTCCTGCTGTGGCGACTTCTTCCTTGGACTGTTCTTCATGGATTTACTGAAACCTCTCTTGCTGACCTTAATATAATGTAACATTTTCAAAGTAAAACCATGGTTATGAAGAAAGAGGAGCTTTTGAAATGGTGTTTTTAAAAATTATTTCCTTAGAAGGGAATTTTTTTTCCCTGTTGGTATTCTAAGCCTACAATATTTTTAGCTTATCCAAAAATAATCCAGAAAAATAAGTGTTAGCACATCCACGGGAAGACTATATACCTTAGATAGTTGTGTGTATACTAGCTGCAATATCACAGCTTCATCTATAGAATGTTAGTGCTGTGTCTCCACTGATACATATCTACATTTATGCTACTAGAAAGCTATGTAATGCTGATTTCACTGGTTTCAAAAAGGGCAATTTCCCCCTATTAGGCACATGTAAGATTAGAGTTGTGATTAGTAAGCAGTCAATTTTTGGCATTCAGTAAGTTCTCTTATTCGTAATTAAGTTCACATACTCATCTTCATACAGTTTAAACATTTATTAATTACTTCACTGTTTTCAGTGAAGATACTTGGTGGGCACTGTGTGTGAATTTAACAGTATAGAAAAGCATTTTTCCCCAAATGAATGCAGGCCAGTTGGGGATGCAAGCAATAACTGAATAAACCAGCTGGAGAAAGAATAGGAATAACATTCATAAAATGATGATATAATACTCAAAAAGAAAAAGGCATGAATGGCTCTGGGAGAAGGGGAGATATAAGATATTTGGTGAGAAACTCATTCCTTAGTTGCTCTTACCCAACAAAGTATTTTATTTCTCATAGTTTTATATGTTTTTTATTTTTAACCAATAACCTATGCAAACGGGTATTATATTAAATAGTATAAACAATGGATTTTTAAAAATTGCAGTTCTTGCTCACAGATGAGCTTATAAACTAATAATATATTTTTACCCTAAATAAGTTCTTGGTCCGGTTCAATTTAGCTCAGTTCAGCCACTCAGTCATGTCCAACTCTTTGTGACCCAATGGACTGCAGCATACCAGGCCTCCCTGTCCATCACCAACTACCAGAGTTAACTCAAACTCATGTCCATTGTGTCGGTGATGTCATCCAACCATCTCATCCTCTGTCGTCCCCTTTTCCTCCTTCCTTCAATCTTTCCCAGCATCAGGGTCTTTTCAAATGAGTTAGCTCTAAGCATCAGGTAGCCAAAGTATTGGAGTTTCAGCTTCAACATCAGTCCTTCCAATGAACAGTCAGAATTAATCTCCTTTAGGATGGACTGGTTGGAATTTCTTGCAGTCCAAGGGGCTCTCAAGAGTCTTCTGCAATACCACAGTTCAAAAGCATCAATTTTTCAGTGCTCAGCTTTCTTTATAGTCCAACTCTCATATCAATACATAGTGTTCAGTTCAGTTCAGTCGCTCAGTCGTGTCCGGCTCTATGTGACCCCATGAATCACAGCACGCCAGGTCTCCCTGTCCATCACCAACTCCCGGAGTTCACTCAGAGTCACATGCATCGAGTCAGTGATGCCATCCAGCCATCTCATCCTCTGTCGTCCCCTTCTCCTCCTGCCCCCAATCCCTCCCAGGATCAAAGTCTTTTTCAATGAGTCAACTCTTCGCATGAGGTGGCCAAAGTACTGGAGTTTCAGCTTTAGCATCATTCCTTCCAAAGAAATCCCAGGGTTGATCTCCTTCAGAATGGACTGGTTGGAGCTCCTTGCAGTCCAAGGGACTCTCAAGAGTCTTCTCCAACACCACAGTTCAAAAGCATCAATTCTTCGGTGCTCAGCTTTCTTCACAGTCCAACTCTCACATCCATACATGACCACAGGAAAAACCATAGCCTTGACTAGATTGACCTTAGTCGACAAAGTAATGTCTCTGATTTTGAATATGCTATCTAGGTTGGTCATAACTTTTCTTCCAAGGAGTAAGAGTCTTTTAATTTCATGGCTGCAGTCACCATCTGCAGTGATTTTGGAGCCCCAAAAAAATAAAGTCTGACACTGTTTCCACTGTTTCTCCATCTATTTCCCATGGAGTGATGGGACCAGATGCCATGATCTTCATTTTCTGAATGTTGAGCTTTAAGCCAACTTTTTCACTCTCTTCTTTTACTTTCATCAAGAGGCTTTTTAGCTCCTCTTCACTTTCTGCCATAGGGGTGGTGTCATCTGCATATCTGAGGTTATTGAGATTTCTCCCAGCAATCTTGATTCCAGCTTGTTTCTTCCAGCCCAGTGTTTCTCATGATGTACTCTGCATATAAGTTAAATAAGCAGGGTGACAATATACAGCCTTGATGTACTCCTTTTCCTATTTGGAACCAGTCTGTTGTTCCATGTCCAGTTCTAACTGTTGCTTCCTGGCCTGCATACAGATTTCTCAAGAGGCAGGTTGGTGGTCTGGTATTCCCATCTCTTTCAGAATTTTCCACAGTTGATTGTGATCCACACAGTCAAAGGCTTTGGCATAGTGAATAAAGCAGAAATAGATGTTTTTCTGGAACTCTCTTGCTTTTTCCATGATCCATCGGATGTTGGCAATTTGATCTCTGGTTCCTCTGCCTTTTCTAAAACCAGCTTGAACATCAGGAACTTCATGGTTCACGTATTGCTGAAGCCTGGCTTGGAGAATTTTGAGCATGACTTTACTAGCATGTGAGATGAGTGCAATTGTGCGGTAGTTTGAGCATTTTTTGGCATTGCCTTTCTTTGGGATTGGGATGAAAACTGACCTTTTCCAGTCCTGTGGCCACTGCTGAGTTTTCCAAATTTGCTGGCATAATTGAGTGCAGCACTTTCACAGCATCATCTTTCAGGATTTGAAATAGCTACTGCATAAAATATAGCCTTGACTCTCTGGACTTTTGTTGGCAAAGTAATGTCTCTGCTTTTTAATATGCTGTCTAGGTTGTTCATAACTTTCCTTCCAAGGAGTAAGTGTCTTTTAATTTCATGGCTGCAGTCACCATCAGCAGTGATTTTGGAGCTCCCAGAAATAAAGCCAGCCACTGTTTCCCCATCTGTTTGCTATGAAGTGATAAACCAGATGCCATGATCTTAGTTTTCTGAATGTTGAGCTTTAAGCCAAATTTTTCACACGCCTCTTTTACTTTCATCAAGAGGCTCTTAGTTCTTATTTATTTTCTGCCATAAATGTGATGTCATCTGCATATCTGAGGTTACTGATATTTCTCCCAGCAATCTTGATTCCAGCTTGTGCTTCATCCAGCCCAGCGTTTCCATGATGTCCTTTGAATGTAAGTCAAATAAGCAGGGTGACAATATACAGCCTTGATACACTCCTTTTCCTATTTGGAAACAGTCTGTTGTTCCATGTACAGTTCTAACCATTGTTTCTTCACCTGCATATAGATTTCTCAAGAGGCAGATAAGGTGGTCCACTATTCCCATCTCTTGAAGAGTGTTCCACAGTTTATTGTGATCCACACAGTCAAAGGCTTTGGCATAGTCAATAAAGCAGAGATTGATGTTTTTTTCTGTAACTCTCTTGCTTTTTCGATGATCCAGTGGATGTTGGCAATTTGATCTCTGATTTCTCTGCTTTTTCTAAATCCAGCTTGAACATCTGGAAGTTCATGGTTCACGTATTGCTGAAGCCTGGCTTGGAGAATTTTGAGGATTACTTTGCTAGCATGTGAGATGAGTGCAATTGTGTGGTAGTTTGAGCATTCGTTGGCATTGCCTTTCTTTGGAATTGGAATGAAAGCTGACCTTTTCCAGTCCTGTGGCCACTGCTGAGTTTTCCAAATTTGCTGGCATATTGAGTTCAGCACTTTCACAGCATCATCTTTTAGGATTTGAAATTGCATCACTTCCACTCAGTTCAGTTTAGTTGCTCAGTCGTGTCTGACTCTTTGTGACCCCATGAATCGCAGCACACCAGGCCTCCTTGTCCATCACCAACTCCCGGAGTTTACCGAAAATCATGTCCATTGAGTCAGTGATGCCATGCAGCCATCTCATCCTCTGTTGTCCCCTTCTCCTCTTGCCCCTCAATCCCTCCCAGCATCAGAGTCTTTTCCAGTGAGTCAACTCCTCGCATGAGATGGCCAAAATATTGGAGTTTCAGCTTCAGCATCAATCCTTCCAATGAACACCCATTACTGATCTCCTTTAGGATGGACTGATTGGATCTCCTTGCAATCCAAGAGACTCTCAAGGGTCTTCTCCAACACCACAGTTCAAAAGCACCAGTTCTTCGGAGCTCATGTTCAACTCTCACATCTGTACATGACCACTGGAAAAACTTTCCACTTTCACTAGTTTGATCCAAAAATATTCTCAGGCTTTCCCATTATTTTTTCATGTATTTATTGTAATATGATTTCTCAGTTTATGCTTTTATTAAGAGACATTCAGCTATCTGAATAAAACAGGCAGTGGTTTAGTTGCTAAATCGTATCCAGCTCTTGGGACCCCATAGACTGCAGCCCACCAGACTCTTCTGTTCAGGAGATTTCCTAGGCAAAAATACTGAAGTGAGTTGCCCTTTACTTCTCTAGGAGATCTACCAGACCCAAGGATAGATCCCTGGTCTCCTGTTGTGCAAGCATATTCTTTACTGACTGAGCCAGCATGTGATATCCCGCAAATACTCTTCATATTGTGACTATAATAAGCCTTACATCCAAAATAGTCCTTTATTGATAAAAGCAAATGTTTTTTATTTAAGAACTTTCATTTTAAATATGAATAACACAAATTAGATTTTTGTGAAGTCTTATCCTGATTACTTGAGTTTCTTTAGTATTAAAACAGGAAAAAAACAAAATTTGTCATACAAAGTGATGCTAATTCTTTTGGCATTCACCAGTATACAAAAGTGGAATAGGAAATGGCAACCCACTCCAGTACTCTTGCCTGGAGAATCCCAGGGACAGGGGAGCCTGGTGGGCTGCTGTCTATGGGGTCACACAGAGTTGGACATGACTGAAGTGACTTAGCAGCAGCATACAAAAGATAAAGAAAAATCAAGAATATAAATTAATTACAAAATGCATTAAGTTTTCTTAATTTCCCACACTAGATATGCCCTGGGAGGTTGCTATAAGAAAGGAAATTGTTGTAATATCCTATAAATGTCAAAATTTGTAAATAATTGACTAACTTCACAATAGAAGGTATCAGTTCTCTTTGATTGATATGTCATATAAGATTTAAAACCAAAAATAACATAATGGATTTTAAAAAGTATAGGGCTATATAGGGCTTCCCTTTTGACTCAGATGATAAAGAATCTGCCTGCATTGCAAGAAACCTGGGTTTGATCCCTGACTAAGGGAGATTCCCTGAAGAAGGAAATGGCTACCAATCCAGTATTCTTGCCTGGAGAATTCCATGGGCAGAAGAACCTGGCAAGCTCATGGGTCACAAAGATTGGGACATGACTGAGAGCTAACACATTTCACTTTTTCATAGGACCATATAACACTGAATTTGGATTAAATAACATTTTGCCACTGTGTTCTTTGAAACTCTTCTTGTATATGCCTTCAATATTATAAAGTAACATCATAGAAAGTGTTTCAGTATTAGCTTAAGCTTGTGAAAGAAGAAAACAATCCAGTGAAATTTAATATCGAAAACAAACCCATTCCAAATAATTCTGTTTTTCTTGAAATTTATCATTCATTGAAAGTTTGCCAGAACTCTTTGTATGTTATATTCCTTATTTTTTTTTATTAAGGCCCTACCTTACTTAAAAAAGATTTTTTTATTTTTTTAAATTAAATAATTTAATAAATTATATAATTTGTATATTATATGAAATTATACATAAATTATAAATTTATAATTTATAAATATAAATTCTTTATATATTTATATAAATATATAAATTATATACAATCAAATTCACCACTTTAGTATACATTTCTGTAAATTTTATAAAATGTTTTAAATTCACTGCTATAATCAAGATATAGAATTGTTATTGTTCAGTTGCTGTATAATGTCCTACTCTTTGCAACCCTGTGGACTATAGCATGCCAGGCTTCCTATCTCCCTAAGTTTGCTCAAATTAATGTCCATTGAGTCAGTATGCTATCCAACCATCTTATCCTCTGTCGTCCTCTTCTCTTCCTGCCTTCAGTCTTCCCCAGGATCAGGATCTTTTCCAATGAGTCAGCTCTTTGCATCAGGTGGCCAAAATATTGGAGCTTCAGCTTCAGTCTTTCCAATGAATATTCAGAGTTGATTTCCTTTAGGATTCACTGGTTTGATCTCGTTGCAGTCCAAGGGACTCTCAAGAGTCTACTCCAGCACCACAGTTCAAAAACATTAATTCTTTGGCATTCAACTCTCTTTATGGTTCAACTCTCACATCCATACATGACCCTGGAAAAACCATAGCTTTGACCATACAGACCTTTGTCAGCAAAATGATGTCTCTTCTTTTTAACATGCTGTCTAGCTTTGTCATAGCTTTCCTTTCCTTGTCATAGCTTCCTTTCCAAGGAGCAAACATCCTTTAATTTCATGGCTGCAGTCACCATCCACAGTGTTTAAAATCTGTTCTGTTCCCATTGTTTCCCCATCTGTTTGTCATGAAGTGATGGGACCAGATGCCATTATCTTTCTTTTTTGAATGTTGAGTTTTAAGCCAGATTTTTCACTCTCCTCTTTCACCTTCATCAAGAGGCTCTTTAGTACATAGAGTTAAGAGAACATAAATAAAAACTGAAAAGGACTAAGAAAAACAATAAAAAATACAGTGAAGAAAGTAATGTCCAACAGATGTAAAGAACAGTCTTTTGGACTCTGTGGGAGGGGCGAGGGTGGGATGATTTGAGAGAACAGTATTGAAACATGTATATTATCATATGTGGAATAGATCACCAGTCCAGGTTCAATGCATGAGACAAGGTGCTCTGGGCTGGTGCACTGGGATGACCCTGAGGGATGAGATGGGAAAGGAGGTGTGAGGGGGTTCAAGATGGGGAACACATGTACACCCATGGCTGATTCATGTGAATGTATGGCAAAAACCACTACAATATTATAAAGTAATTAGTCTCCAATTAAAATAATTAATTAAAAAAAGAAAGTAATGTCTATAAAGACATATTACATAACCTAATATCTGGCTACAAATTTGACCATAAAGATATTTTCCTATTGATGAGAATATCATAAAAAAATTATTTGTGTATGTTTATGTAACTGAATTATCAAATATCAAAAATCATTAAATGTTTTATATATAATATATATATTATATTATATATTTAATATATATAAATTCCATTTCTGAGACTGGATTCCACTGTCAAGAACTGATTCTGTTGTTTCATTTCAATAATTTTTCCTTATATGAAATCAGTTTCTTTTACCAGTTTAAAAGATGTGTTCTACTTCCCTTTGGAGCAGGATGTAAAGAATCAACTTCCCTTTAAAAATAATGTTCATCACAAATGTAATAATTGCTTTTTCTCAGTCTTCTTCTCCAGTCTGAACATCCTTAGTGTTCATTCATGTATCATCATAACAATGTTCTTAAGACTCCTTATTTCCTTTTCTCTTTCTATTCTCAAAACTGGGCACCACATAGAGATATAATGAGACCACCAATATACAGGTGGTTTGACTATCATCAGTGGTTCACCACTAAAAGTTATTGAGCCTTTCCAATGAACTGTGAGGTTTCATTTTTTTTCCTTTTTATATATAAAGAAACTGGAAGTTACAAAGATTGAACTATATCTCTGTGATCATGTAACTCAGCTTAAGAACTGAGATTTCCATCTACATTTAACTTTGTACAGAATACTAAATCATTATAATGCAGACTGAGTATATCAGAGTTTAAGCATCTGTATTGTTCCATTGGTTCATGATGAATTTATGGTTAAGAAACCAAGAACTATAAAACTTTCCAAAAGATGATTTCTTTATTTGAAATATAAAAGTATGTCTCCTCAATCCTATATATACATGTACAATCCACATTTTAAAACAAATTCAGAGTAATTATGAGATCTTGAAGGAATTCTTCACTTTAAAAACAGAAGTAGAGAATAGGAAACATTTTACTAAATTTTCACCTTGGATTCAGAATATTAGAAATTTATATATTTATGGCATGAACACATGCATTAAAGCTGTGCTATTTATCTTGACTGTGTTTTTAGTTTTTCCTCAAAATATTTTTCTTAAAATATATCTTAAATTTTATCTATTTTTAGAATGTAAAGCAAGTGTTTATATAGTGAATTTATATTTTCCTGGAATACTTTTCACTAAATTATACAAATAAAATTATAGATATAAGTTAGTATTTATTAACAAAGTAAGAAAATTTCAGATGTCCTTTGAGGACTTAATATGATACAAACACATACCAATTAATTGTCAAATGTGCTAAGTAAAGTAATTGCTTTGTCACTTGCTCAAGGAAAATCTTACATTCCACATCACTTTTTCTAAGGCTTATCATATATGTGGGCAGATATTTCAGGAATCATACATTTTAAAATTTATTTTTTCTTCAGAATTTAAAATGTATTACTGTTTTAGATTTTCTAATTATGCATGAGATAATATAACTAAGTAGTATGCTAAGCTTCCCTTTAATTGACAGGTTTGAACTTTAAGTATTTAATTGGTACTTCATAATGAAAATGACTGAAAGTCCACTTTCAGAGAATTCTCTAAGGGATGAAATGTCTTCATTACCAGCAAGGTGTAATTAATTTTAAATTGTTTCCATTTTTGCCAAGATATATTCATATACTAGAATATACATTCCATAACTTCAGTGGTAAAGATTCCAAAATGACACTGAAAAAGTGTTGCATAATCAAACTTGGAATGTGCAGTATAAAGTGTAAATACATAAATGAACCATGCCCTTTTATCAGCACTCATTATTAAAACTGGAATGAAAGTTTTCCTATTTGAATCTCTCAGAAAATGAGTCATTTTGAATAGCTGAATTCTCTATCTAAATGAGAATGTTTAAGTAGCCAGAACATTTAAGACACATTTTAATCTTTTTGAAGAGATTCTTTCTGTAAATTCTTCTGTACCGTATATATATTTAACCACCCTTTTTTTCCTGTAGCCAAGCTAGCTTAACTTGAATTGACTGTTCTAGATTATCATTATGTTTGTGGCTTTTGACCTGACTTACATATATGTCTTATATAAATTCCTGGTTTCAAAGTAAGTGGGTTATTTTTACTGTGATACTATGGGAAATTAAGTGCCTATAACTAAAAACATATATATTAATTACAAACATTTATAGTTCTAAATTAAACTTTGACATCTCCTATGACAGTAGATGGCTGTGCATTTATTTGTGTAATCATAAATTACTTGGATTACATTGAATGCATTCGTCATATTTAACACCAATACAGTATACTAACACATATATATGGAATTTAGAAAGATGGCAATGATGACCCTGTATGCAGGACAGCAAAAAAGACACAGATGTGTATAGCGGACTTTTGGACTCAGTGGGAGAGGGAGAGGGTGAGATGATTTGGGAGAATGGCATTGAAACATGTGTAATATCATGTAAGAATCGAATTGCCAGTCTATGTCCGATGCAGGATATGGCATGCTTGGGGCTGGTACGCGGGGATGACCCAGAGAGATGTTGTGGGGAGGCGGGTGGGAGGGGGGTTCATGTTTGGGAACGCATGTACACCCATGGTGGATTCATGTCAATGTATGGCAAAACCAATACAGAATTGTAAAGTAAAATAAAAAATAAATTAAAAAATAAAATAAAATAAAATAATAATAAACTGAAGCTAGAACAGTATTGTTATAGTGAATTACCTCACTTGCATCCATTCTCTTTAAATTCTGGGATACTAGATTTATTTATATATTTTAAAATTACATAACCTTGGCATCCCCCCTTTTATCCCACTGTCACTGTTTTACTTCAGTCCATTGAGCCTCTATTCAGGTGGGAGTAGGGGTATTACAAATTATGTATTACAGTCACCTGAACACATGAAGATTCCAAAACCACCTAACCCTCCAGAGTTTCACCTGTTGAGAATTATTGCTGGGTGAATCACTGTTTTTGATGGAAGCGTGTCTTCCTTACATATTTAGAGACTGAAATGTGGGAGATTGGTTGAGGCTCCCAACATCACTTTCCTATCATCTTGTAGCAACTGATTCACGTTTCAACTTCTAGTCTCAGCAGACTCCTCTTCACCCTCATTCCCATAATTCTAAAACTCAAAACAGTTATTTAAATCCTATAGTTTATTTTCTTGACTTCCTATTGCTTCTATGGTTAACCTCATGAACCGTATCATGAGAAATATAACCTCAATATATAGTCTTCATCATAAACAATGTGTTGTCATAATTTCATCTAAATTTATACTGTAAATTAGAGCACATCTTATATTTTTAGCTTCTAAATAAGAATATTAAGGTAAGCTTATTTTAATGGATTTTAAATACATTAAAGAGCTGGAAAAGCTTCCCTGATAATGATCCGCATATTCTTTGTGCTCATGCTCAGTCACTCAGTCATGTCCAACCCTTTGCCACCCTGTAGACTATAGCCTGCCAGACCCCTCTATCCATGGGATTTTTCCAGTCAAGAATACAGGAGTTGGTTCTTGTTTCATAGGAAATATGTTTTACGAGAAAGGATGCTAGGTGCCATCTCCATGATGTCATAACCTATTTTGCAGACAGTCATAGTTGATAAATTTATATTGCCTTTAGAGAACCAAGTAGATCATATTTATTTTTGTAGCTAAAACAGTCTTAAACATGTGATATACTCCAGTCGACAATATCCACACAAAATTAGCCATTTTTCCTACTTATAAGTTTGTTTACCATTGGAGAGTGGGGGTGGATTCCCTGTCACCTGAACATTGGCTGGGGGTAATTTTATCCTCAGAAAAGTAAAGATGTAAGTGGATAAATTATTACAGCATAGTCTTTAGTATTTTTCCACTGTAGAATTTTATACTTTTGTGATGTCCATTACTAACTTCAAAACAAGAAGGAAATTTCTGCTTGTAATACTTTCTAAAAAGAACAAATTGATTAGTTTTTAAACCAATTAATCTAAGAAAGAGAACACCTGTCTCTTCTTAAATAGTGTGATGTTTTCCTGTGAATTCAGCTTTGAGATAATGCAAATCTGAATAGCCATGATTCATTTCTAGTTGTCTGTTTCTTCCAATTTAAAACAAATGAAAGCTTCCTGTTACTGAGTTTCCTGGAAAGGAAAGACAAGTGATTGTTCATTTGCCTGTGGAGATATTCTTGGTGAAGAGGAACTCAAATGCACTTGGCGATGATTGACTGACTTTAAGAATAAGGTAGCAGAGTTGAAGAGGCACTTGCTCATTTGTAAGTCGTAGAGTCTAAATGAGGAAAACCATTAGGTGATGGCTTCTTCAGTTTTCTGTCATGTTTGCTTGTGAACTAATGACCATTTTAAGCATAGATCTTAACTGAAAATTGTTCTAAAGAAAGTCACTCATCATGGTTGCATTCACAATTACTTCCACATGAATAACTTCTTATCTCTTAACCTCTTTTCATGCCTAAGCAGCTCAAAAAATTCATATGCAATAAATGCATTTAACATGAATGGCTTTATGTCAGGCCACTGAGGAGAAATTGAAGAGCTATTCATTGGATTTTTCTGTATATCAAATAGAAACAATAATAGCTATTTTCTAAAAATGAAAAAAAAAATCAGTGTGAGCTCAACCTAGATTTAAAAAAAGAATGGATCAAGAATGATTAAAGAGTAACTACTGATTAGAATTCTTGAGTTTCATTTCTTTCAGTTTATATGTGACCTTGAGGAAATCATTTGAACTCATCCCTGTTTAACTATGACTATAGAGTACTTACATTATGCAAAATTTAAAAATAAAATATAGAAACATAAAGGAAATGAATCACTTTTTCAGCTTATCAGCTACCGTCTGCAAGTGAATACTTTACAGCTACTCACGGTAAATAGAAGTCACTTTTCCAGCTTATCAGCTAATCTGTTCAAAGGAATACTTTTCAGCTATTCATAGGGGTTTTCATTGTTCCTTAGAATTATATGTAGTTCAGAAAAAAACCCAAAGATCCATTTTAGAAAAGGATTTTTTTTTTACTCTCCCGAAAGATTATTCTGTGACCTTTTCAGAAAATATATCCAAAATCTGCTCTTGCTTATGTCTCTTATCCCACATCCCACTTCTTACTCTTTGCAGTTGGCACTCAATACAAAGATGGCCCTGTACTACTTCATGTAAATGAACTTCCCCATGTTCTGGTACCTTGATGCTGCCTTTCTTTCTTCACTCAGGAAGCCAAGTCCTCTGTACCTTTTGAGATTGGGATGATCATAGAATTAATCACCCAAATTGGGACACTTGAGAAGAAAAGGAGAGCTAGTGAGACAGGAAGTGCGAAAATTGATGTCAACAGGGCCATATGGAACCATTACTTAAGAGCCATCTAAAACATTAGCTCCTCTGTGATGGTTTCTCTCCAAACAGAAATGCTTGTCTCATTTTTATTGCTGTTGACCTCCATTATGGCACTTAACACATTGTATCGGGTTGGCCAAAAAGTTCATTCAGGTTTTTCCGTAACATCCTGAGAATAAACAGTAATAGATTTCATCCTAACAAAGTAGAAACAGATTTCAAAAGGAAAAAAGAAAACAGTTTGCATCCCTTCTGGTGTTTTCAGTTTTATAATCTAACAATTTGATTTTGTGGTAGAGTTGTTTTCCCCTATTCTTTAGAATTTTTAAAAGGTCAGCACTTAACAGCCTGTGTTTTTTTTTTTCTTTTTTCTTCTCTCAGGATCGCTCTATTTTTTCTTCTAAAACACAGCACCCTTTGCTTTTCCAAAGACTTAAAAGGATTTCTCAGAAGTTCTTGGCCTTTTTTCATTACATGAACAATTAAAATGAAATTTGGTACTGCTTTCCTTCTTTCAGTTCTTTGATAGCTTTTCATCCACACAGAAGTTAAGCAATGTAAATTTATAACAGAAGAAATTCAGAACTCTAGTGTCTAAGAAGAGTTAAATATATTCAGACTCTATGCCACATGATAAAGAATGTTTTAAAGTATCAACTCTTTAATTTTAGACCAATGTTAAGTACCCTACAAAAGGGTATATCCAAATTAAAGTCCTTAGTTTTAATTTGAAGGTTATACTTTCTTTGAAATTACTGCAAATTTGAGGCAGAGAATATGGGGGCAAAACATATTTAAACTGAGACTTAGTTGCCTCATTTGTTAAACAATGATAACTAGAGCAATTACTGTATTGATTTGTTGTCAGGGTAAAAATGGATTTATAAAATCCTTAACAGAGGATTTAGCAAAGTGTTAAATATTCAACAAATATCACCAACATTATCATTATCCTTATTTTTATATTATCTTTTGTAGCAGTTTATCATGACCCAAACCAATTGATAAACCAACTGAATTGGTTTATTGAATATTTAACGAAATGTTCACGCTATTAGGGGGAAAACCCCAAACACATATTCCTTTTTAGATTAAATTTGACCACGTGAACATGAATGTGAAAGTGAAAGTCACTCAGTCATGTCCAATTGTTTGCGACCCCATGGGCTATGTAGTCCATGGAATTCTCCAGGCTGGAATACTGGAGTGGGTAGCCTTTCCTTTCTCCAGGGGATCTTCCTAACCCCAGGGATCAAACCCAGGTCTCCCATATTGCAAGTGGATTCTTTACCAGCTGAGCCACAAGGGAAGCCCAAATTTGACCACAACGTATATGAATTCTCAGTTCCTATCATCTCCTAATCACCAAGTTAAACTACTCCATGGTCAAAAGGTTTAATGAACAGCAATGATACTGTCTCCTTTGTCTCAGAGAAAAAAAATGTAAAATAGCCATGACACAAACAGTAATGATGACAAAAGTTTAACATTCAAGCCTTATTATGTGGCAGGCACTCTGCCTCATATTTGTGATTTTTTTTTTTTAACCCTCACCACAATCCTAAGAAATGGCAATGCTATTGTTTGCTTTTTTAGATGAAATGGACACTAAAAGACTAATACACCCACTCCCCAGAATCCATAA
The DNA here is from genome assembly GCF_014754425.2 of Oryx dammah. Lineage (NCBI taxonomy): Eukaryota > Metazoa > Chordata > Mammalia > Artiodactyla > Bovidae > Oryx > Oryx dammah. Next base: position 76,656,747 of record NW_024070187.1, read on the forward strand.
GTGATATAACTGTATGAGTACCCACAGGTCTTATGTCTCTACAACCTGTGTTCATAACCATGGTACTACACTGCCTCACTACTGAAACCCATGTGTTCTGGGATATGTGGCTTTGATTAGAATTAGTGAATCATAGCTCAGCCTTGTAAGAGAGGTCTAGCAAAACCTAAGCTTCTTAACCATCTAATAACAATAAGCTGCTGCTGCTGCTGCTGCTGCTAAGTCGCTTCAGTCATGTCCGACTCTGTGCGACCCGGTAAACGGCAGCCCACCAGGCTCCCCTGTCCCTGGGATTCTCCAGGCAAGAACACTGGAGTGGGTTGCCATTTCCTTCTCCAATGCATGAAAGTGAAAAATGAAAGTGAAGTCACTCAGTCGTGTCTGACTCTTCACGACCCCATGGACTGTAGCCTACCAGGGTACTCCGTCCATGGGATTTTCCAGACAAGAGTACTGGAGTGGGATGCCATTGCCTACTCCTAATAACAAGCTAGGGAGTGCAATAAATATAGGGAAAAAAATACACACAATACATTCATGTATATTTATTTTTTTAAAGATTCCCTTAGTACAATTGAAGCAAGACATATTCTGTCAACATGAGATTCAGGAGGAATAATTGTTGTATAGGGATATTGAGTGATACTTTAAGACTAAGCAACTTGTCAAAATTCATTAGCTAATTATTTTCATATTAATTCTGCAGTAGGGGGTCCATTCTTGCCTGCACCCTTTTTGGCTGTTGCTTGATAAGAAGAGTGGTATTTAGATAAGGATAATTTGTAGTTTCCAACCTCAACTGAGATAAATTCAGGTCAGAAAAAATTATAACTTGTCTGGTCATTGGTGTATTGAAAATCATTAACTCAGAGCTGAGATAATGACAACAAAAGTTCAATATATAACTGAAACCCTTCATGTTGTTTTGATAAGTAACCCTGCATGATCAAGAAGTTCCCCTGGAGTTTTCTTGAACTATAATTGAAGATATTTGTTTAAACATCTTTGGTCATATTCTAATAATATAATATTCTTTAATGAATTATGAATATCTAGGCTTGGGCTTTCCTTGTGGCTCATCTGATAAAGAACCCACCTGCAATGCAGGAGACCTGGCTGATCCCTGGGTTGGGAAGATCTCCTGGAGAAGGGAATGGCTACCTACTCCTGTATAGTCCTTGGGGTCGCAAAGAGTCAGACACTACTGAGCAGCTTTCACTTTCACGCTTGGACTAAACTCCTCTGGAGCTGGTTGTAGGCCATCAAACATAATTCTAAGAAGGATTTTCATGAAAATAGTCCTTTCATGTGTATAATATTATGTAGATAATGTGATAATCATATTCTGTAATAACCACTTACCGTTTTTCCTTTAATAGTGCACTTTATGGCAGATAAGTAAAATTGCTTTTTTGTGACCAACTTTTATTTTCTCAGCCATGTTCTAGTACCGATGTTCTCCTTCATACTGACATATAGGACTCCTGTCCTATGCAGTTAACTGTGCAATTTGATCAGACTGAAGAGATAATTGAGGATCCACTAGGCTCAAACCTTCCATGAAGTTAGCACAGTGTCACCTTTGATATTCAGTGGGAGATAACTCAGCCCATCAATATTCAATATTGCTTTTTTGAAACTGTAGGTAAGACCTCATGCTCTTCTGCACAGATAATCTACTTCAGAATATGTTTATTTTCAGAAATAAGATTAGTGATGGGTAATCAGTAAAGTCATCACTAAGGTAGAGGCATAGATAATCACTTTTGGAAGGTTTATGTGATTTTTTTTCTTGAGATAACATTTCTATGAGCATTTAGAACATAATGGCTATTTGAGTATAGCACTAGCACTTGATGTAAAATATTAATGATAAGACACAATGATTTATATATACCAAAACATGGAAGAAAATTTGAATTAAATTGAAAGGATTTGAATTCTATTCATTCTCTAGCTATTATTTTTTAGTAGATTCTCACATTTATCTCACAGAAATAAGATGTTGGATTCTAGAATAAAGTGAAGAATTCTAGAATTCTTTGTTATTGTAGCAATGAAATACAAAAAAAGAAAAGTAAAAATATTATGATGCCTCATGGTATCATGATGGTGGTTGTGGTTTAATCACTAAATAGTGTCTGACTCTTGCAACCCCATGGACTGTAGCCAACCAGGCTTCTCTGTCCATGCAATTTTTCAGGTAAGGATACTGGAGTGGGTTGCCATTTCCTTCTCCAAAGGATCTTGCCAGGCCAGGGATCGAACACTGGTTTCCTGCATTGCAGGCAGTTTCTTTACCAACTGAGCCTCTAAGGAAGCCTTTTGGTATCATAATATAAGGCTCAATTACTTGTTCTGTACTAAAGGAGGATACAGTAACAAGTCCAGCACTTCTATATAATATCAGCAGTTCATAGTAGGATTTAACGATATTGATTGACCCCTAATGTCCCTAAAAATGCATTTTTAAGATATAAAAGTATTTTGATATAGTTAATTTCCAGAAATGAATATTCTCCTTAAAGAGTTAATGCTTTTTCGACACCAACATTTAGTGATTTAGCTAGTTTCTCTATTTTTTGTAGATGTTTTTGTCTAAAGTTTCTAAGGCATCCCTCCTTTATTGCCAGTTAATAAGCACTTTAGGAGGTATGATAATGAGCAATTTTTTTTAAAAAAATTGTTATTAGCTCTCCATATATTCCCATTCAAACAGTGATAAATTAAGATGTGATAGTTGAGTTATAGGTGGTTGAATTAATTGAATTATGACTATGTTAGTAAATTTTTGAATGGCCAAGGGAAAAAAGCTGAAGTGATTAGCTTCCTTTTTGTAAGATGTGCTTATTAAGGGAAGAAAATACTTCTGCTACCCAGACACATTTCTACACACACAAGATACACCCATGGCGGATTCATGTTGATGTATGGCAAAACCAATACAGTATTGTAAAGTAAAAAAAAATAAAAAAAATTTAAAAATTTTAAAAAAAGGGAAAGAAAGAAAAAAAGAAAAACTCAACTCAAATTGGCTAAAGCTAAAGGAAGGAATTAGATGTCTGACATACGTAGACTTCCAAAGAGAGAGGCTTGCTTCAGACCTAAAATAGAAGTGTTCATTTGTGTTATCAAGGCTCTATCTCACTCATCCCTAAGCTCAGCTTGCTTGTGATTGACTCCTGTTTCAGATATACTTCCTCCACATGCAGCGAGATGATCACTGGCATCTCCAAATGTAAGTTTTTCATGGAGCTCAAGTTGTCTTCGAAAGAATGTTCTTTCTGTCTGTTAACACTAGCAAGTTCCAGGGAAAATCCTCATAGGATCTTCTGATATATTTGATACAACTGTCTGAGTAACCAAGTTCAGTTCAGTTGCTCAGTCACATCCAACATTTTGCAACCTCATGGACTGCAGCAGGCCAGGCCTCCCTGTCCATCACCAACTCCCGGAGTTTACTCAAACTCCTGTCCATTGAGTCAGTGATACCATCCAAACATCTCATTCTCTGTCATCCCCTTCTCCGCCTGCCCTTAATCTTTCCCAGCATCAGGGTCTTTTCAAATGAGTCAGCTCTTCACATGAGGTGGCCAAAGTATTGGGTTTTCAGCTTCAACATCAGTCCTTCCAATAAATATTCAGGACTGATTTCCTTTAGGACAGAGTGGTTGGATCTCCTTGCAGTCCAAGGGACTCTCAAGAGTCTTCTCCAAAGCCACAGTTCAAAAGCATCAATTCTTTGGTGCTCAGTTTTCTTTATAGTCCAAATCTCACATCCATACATGACTTCTGGGAAAACCATAGCCTTGACTAGACAGACCTTTGTTGACAAAGTAATGTTTCTGCTTTTTAATATTCTGTCTAAGTTGGTCATAACTTTGCTTCCAAGGAGTAAGTGCCTTTTAATTTCATGACTGCAGTCACCATCTGCAGTGATTGTGCAGCCCCAAGAAATAAAGTCTGTCACTGTTTCTACTGTTTCCCCATCTATTTGCCATGAAGTGATACGACCGGATGCCATGATCTTAGTTTTCTGAATGTTGAGCTTTAAGCCAATTTTTTCACTCTCTTTTACTTTCAGCAAGAGTCTCTTTAGTTCTTCTTTCAGTTCAGTTCAGTTCAGTTCATTTGCTCAGTTGTGTCCGACTCTTTGCGACCCCATGAACTGCAGCATGCCAGGCCTCCCTGTCCATCACCAACTCCCAGAGTTCACTCAGACTCACATCCATCGATTCAGTGATGCCATCCAACCATCTCATCCTCTGTCGTCCTCTTCTCCTCCTGCCCCCAATCCCTCCCAGCATCAGTCTTTTCCAATGAGTCAGCTCTTTGCATAAAGTTACTTTCTGTCATAAGCGTGGTGTCATCTGTGGTTAGAAGGTATCTGAGGTTATTGATATTTCTCCAAGCAATCAAACTCTATACTTTTACTTTATAAATATTTTCACTTTTATGACAACTTTAACTTTTCATAGATAACTATAATATAAATGCCAAGTACCTCCAAATTATGCTAATAGTGCTTTGCTCTTCTTTGAGTGTAAAGCTAAATTCTAACTTTTTCAAATTCATTTGATTAAGACTGCAAACATAAAAGTGGGATAAATCTGCCAAAAATGAACAATTTGCACAAAGAGTTCAGACTTTTCAGCTGACAGCATTTTAGCACACAGAGGGGTGTTGTCAAAATTTCACTACAGGCAGTTTCATTCTATACAATGATATATTTTAGAGTTTATGAAAAGAATTACATGGTAAAATTCACTGTCGTCATCCTGGGAGAATATCCATACCCTTTTATTTCTTGATGTACAAATTTAGTCTTATCATGTTTGAAGCACTCTGGTCCCACTATTGAAAGCCTATACATGAAATACCTTTTGCACAGAAATTTCTGAATTCAGGTCTTTTGTAGGTGTATATTGATCTCCAACAACTAACTGAACATGCTGGCAGATCCTGCGGGGCTCTCTTCATGATCGATCCTCTCACAGATTCCATGGATTAATGAAAAGAGAGAAAAAAAGTTCTGACCTAATTGGCCTGATTGTGGGGAAAATAAACATCTCCTTATTTATTTTCTTTGGAGAAAAAAAAGAATTTTACGATCAAAGTGAAAGTGAAAGTCTCTCAGTTGTGTCCGACTCTATGACCCCATGGCCTATAGCCTGCCAGGCTCCTCTGTCCATGGAATTCTCTAGGCCAGAATACTGGAGTGGGTAGCCGTTCCCTTTTCCAGGGGATCTTCCCAACCCAGAGATCAAACCCAGGTCTCCCTCATTACAGGGGGATTCTTAACCCTCTGAACTACAGGAATTGAACCTGGAGATTCTTAACTGCTGAGCCACTGGGGAAGCAACTATATCATTACACATATAAAGAACTTCTTTGAACACTGGATCTATAATTAATATATTTGAATTTTTCAACTCCTTTCATTTCAGAAATAACTTGAGGTAAATTTATTATACTATAGTATCCAAAGTTCTCATTCTAATTCTCTATAGGTATGCCTTCTCTAATTTTTACTGACTCAAGAGCTGTGAGGAAAAATGCCTGAAGGGCATCATTTGATAGTATCACATGCTCAGTAGCTTTTACTTGGAGACCTGTGCTGTCTCACTTCTCCATTGATAGCATTTATTCAACCAAATCCAGGCTGTTACTTTTCATTCTGTACCCTTCTATGGGACCAGGGCTAAGGGCAAAGTGTAAGCATTTTGTTGCCATCCACCTATGAACTTTTTTTTTCAAGTACATTTAACATGCATTATCATTCTACTTTGTGAACAAGTGTTGCTGTATATTTTTTATCAGTGGGGGAAAAAAGAAAATTTAACAAGTTATGTTTTTTCTTAGCATGCTAGGATAATCTTTGAAGCAGAGCTCTTACAAATACAAGCACAGCAGGTCATCTTCCTGGCTCTGTACTCCAGGGAACAAACTTCGTTATTGTGAAGACTCTAAGCTATACTTTTCTTGTTGCTGCTTGCTTCTGTGACTCTAGAAGCAAATTTTCATTTGCTAGTTCTCATTTAAAGTAATTCGAATAATGCCTTTCAGGCCATAAATGAATTTTCATCAGAAATTCATTGAATTTTACAGTGACTAAGACATTCGAGTGAGTCCTACAACAGCACAGAAGACATGGAAACTGAAGTTGTTACCCTTCCAGCTCTCATGGAGTCTTATACCTGGATTGTCCTATGTAAAGTCTTTGTGTGTTCAGTGAGCTTACTCTTCCAGTAAAGGCAGGGAAGCCTGGTGTGCTGTAGTCCATGGGGTCACAAAGAGACATGACTGAGCAACTGAACAACAAAGGCAAATTAGAGAAGTGAAAGGGTGTTTCAGTTTTAATATTTATAAAATTGTAACAAATTTTAAACAGGTTTAGAAATCCTAGAATAATTTGAGGGTGTTTGTTTATGTGTGCATGTGATGATAAATATAAATGTATGCACACAACTGCTACTCATATTTTCCCACATAGCACACAGCTTCTGGAAAACATACATTTATAAATATTATATAAGTTTTCATTACATAAAATGAGTATAAAGCCTACATCGTTTTTTTTTTTATTCTTTAGAATTTGATACCTAGGCTGCATGTTGAAAAGGTTAAATAATTATCTTTTGATATTGTTTTGATAGTTGAATTTAATTATAAGAAAAGAAGTGGATTCAAGAAATGAACAGAATGCCTTTTATGCATTTCTTGCCATAAATCAGATGCCATGGAAAACACCTCTTTTTCTGTCTCTTGAAAAGCAGTTTTTAATATGGTGAATCATATTCCCAAATATCATAAGAGAATTAGGAGAGTGAACATGACAATTTTAGTCTTACAGAGTCACAGTATCTGCCTTGTGCTGGTCCCCTGCCAGTCTTTCCTGAGTCACCTGAGGAGATTTTATGTTTTAATAATCAAGGTTATTTTTTGTCTTTCTTATAGATACAATTAATAAGTATTTATTGAACACTTACTCTGAGACACATACATATTTATTGGGCTCCCTTTACCTTAACAAATGGATTTTTCACTTAAATCCCATAGTTTTTACCTCTGATTGTGGATTCCAAGAGTTAACAGTTTACTTATTTCCAACACTTGGTATCGATCATAAAGAGTGAAAGTTGCTTAGTCGTGTCCGACTCTGTGACCCCATGGACTATATAGTCCATGGAATTCTCCAAGCCAGAATACTGGAGTGGGTAGCCTTGCCCTTTTCCAGAGGATCTTCCCAACCCGAGGATTGAACCCAGGTCTCCTGCATTACAGGCAGATTCTTTACCAGCTGAGCCACAAGGTATAGTAGGCATTCATTAAATATTTGCCATAATGAATAAATGAGTAATTGAGGAAATTAATGAAAGCTATTCACCATTTCTTTTTATTTTGCCATTATTTGAGTTAAAGAGTTATTTTACTCAGTTTTGCAAGTTCCATGATCAATAACTTATATAAAACTAACATTTGGTATTTTATTTTAAAAATTTACAATTCTTGAACAATGATATATCAAGAACATGATAACCACTTTGTTATCACAATGCTGCACAAAATTATATTCTTAATATACCACAATATATCTTAATATTAACAAGAAATTCAGCTGATACATAATAGCCCACATTTTAATATCCCACTGAACAATTAGATTCTGAGTGTTGGAAAAGATGACAAAGAATGATTCCAGTTTAATGCAAAATTTTCATGTCTTAATTTCCTCCTCCTCAAAATTAGATAATAAAAAGCAATTTTTAAAAATAAATTATTTTTCATTACTTACACTTATCATTTCTATTGACTGATGAATTAGGTATCAGAAAATCACTACACAACAATGAAATAACCCAAAAGGAAATATTTAGTAAAGGGGTAGGAGCAGTAAAGAAATGTGTGTTTAATGAACCTTGATTCTGTACTAGACACTAGTCATCTTTATCTCACTATTGATATTATTCTCACTGTAAATCTGTGACCTAGATAATTTTGTGAAAGTGGATTGACACCATGTCTCCCTTTTATATAAAAGTTAATTTTCCTATAATGCAGCATTCCTGGCCTTATTTTGTCCAACCAAGTTTCTACACTTTGTCCATTATCTGTCATAAAAATAAGAGAAATAAAGGAGGAGAGAGGATGAGTCAACAAAGCACAGAGAATTTTTAGGGCTGTCAGTTCAGTTCAGTTGCTCAGTCGTGTCCGACTCTTTGCAACCCCATGAATTGCAGCACTCCAGGACTCCCTGCCCATCACCAACTCCCGGAGTTCACTCAAACTCACATCCATCAAGTCGATGATACCATCCAGCCATCTCATCCTCTGTCATCCCCTTCTCCTCCTGCCCCCAATCCCTCCCAGCATAGAATTTTTCTAATGAGTCAACTCTTCTCATGAGGTGGCCAAAGTACTGGAGTTTCAGTTTTAGCATCATTCCTTCCAAAGAACACCCAAGACTGATCTCCTTTAGTATGGACTGGTTGGATCTCCTTGCAGTCTAAGGGACTCTCAAGAGTCTTCTCCAAAACCACAGTTCAAAAGCATCAATTCTTCGGCACTCAGCTTTCTTCACAGTCCAACTCTCACATCCATACATGACTACTGGAAAAACCATAGCCTTGACTAGATGGACCTTAGACGGCAAAGTAATGTCTCTGCTTTTGAATATGCTGTCTAAATTGGTCATAACTTTCCTTCCAAGGAGTAAGCGTCTTTTAATTTCATGGCTGCAATCACCATCTGCATGGGAACCTGGAATGTTAGGTCCATGAATCAAGGCAAATTGGAAGTGGTCAAACAGGAGATGGCAAGATTAAACGTCAACATTCTAGGAATCAGCGAACTAAAATGGACTGGCTTGGGTGAATTTAATTCAGATGACCATTATATCTACTACTGTGGGCAGGAATCCCTTAGAAGAAATGGAGTAGCCATCATGGTCAACAAAAGAGTCCGAAATGCAGTACTTGGATGCAATCTGAAAAACGACAGAATAATCTCTATTCGTTTCCAAGGCAAACCATTCAGTATCACAGTTATCCAAGTCTATGCCCCAACCAGTAATGCTGAACAAGCTGAAGTTGAACGGTTCTATGAAGACCTACAAGACCTTTTACAACTAACACCCAAAAAAGATGTCCTTTTCATTATAGGGTGCCGGGGTCCAGCCCCAGTGAATCCAGGGAATTCGAAGCGGGGACGGCGTTGGCATGAGAAAAACTTGTTTATTAATATAAGATTAGATTAAGAAACAATAGTGTAGTAGGAAGATTAAGTAGAGAGAAGAGGCTGAATAACTTGGATTACGTGGAAGACCAATAAAATTCCAAACAAGGAACTTGCACCATCTACGCTGGGCCACCGGCGCTCGCTTGAATATCTAAGGGTGCCTCACCTTAGGCTCCCTTTCGCGCGGGTCTTAACAGCCAGGGCAAGTAAGTAGACTTGGCGGGCCTCCGCGCCCCAGATGGGAATTCAGCCTGAAATTAGAGTAAAGAGGACACACGGGGGAAACCAGTCCAGCGACTGGCTCTCCTTCTATTGTCCTTCAAGGCCTTTTATACTTTTGATTATACATAGAGATCAATGGGTAATACAAAATTATGTAGCGTTAGCAGCCCAGACTCTTTCTGTATATCTTTTTGTATACAAAAGGTCTCAGGTGATTTACATTATCTTCTGGCCAAGAGGCTTGTTAACACTTTTGGGCTCTCTTTCTTAATGAATGTTAATTTCGTTTCCCCTAAGTGTTTTTCTTTAATCTGCATCTCCTTAAAGCACTAAAGTTACATCTCTAAAGAACAAAGGTGCAGTGGGTTATAACAAAGAAGGTACTTAACTCAAAGATCTAATGTTGCTAATACCAGGTCTACTACTTGTTTTTCTATATACCAACTATATCTAAAAATAAAGGATATAAAAATTTGGCAGCAAGTATTGGCTCAACAAATGAAACTTTTAATCAGTCCTATTCTAATGATTTTGACTCCTCGGAAGCCCCTACATTCCTAGGATGTTTTAAGCTTCCTGTGCCTCCTGGGGTCAGGAGGCCTCAAACAATCACATGTGCAGCTGTAAGAGTCCTGCAGGCAGGCTAGAAAGCCATCAGAGGGGTTTTTGGATTGAAACACTCTTTCAAATGGAGAAGACTAAAGCCCTGAATTGACTTTTTCCAGAGAATGTCAGAAGAGTGGAAAAGCAGGCAGATTCTTATTTTGGGGGGGGGGGGTGGATGCTCAGGAAATTCCAGGGGGAAAACCTGAGGTCTGATTAGCCTTGCCATCAGAGCTCTGCCGCATGACCTTGTCACTGGTGGAATTCCTCACGCTGGCTCCCAGCAATAGGGAACTAGAATACAAAAGTAGGAAGTCAAGAAACACCGGGAGTAACAGGCAAATTTGGCCGTGGAATACAGAATGAAGCGGGGCAAAGGCTAATAGAGTTTTGCCAAGAGAACGCACTGGTCATAGCAAACACCCTCTTCCAACAACACAAGAGAAAACTCTACACATGGACATCATCAGATGGTCAACACCAAAATCAGATTGATTATATTGTTTGCAGCCAAAGATGGAGAAGCTCTATACAGTCAGAAAAAACAAGACTGGGAGCTGACTGTGGCTCAGATCATGCCAAATTTAGGGCTGTGAAAATACTCATATGATACCATAATCATGGACTGATATCATTACACATTTGTCCAAATCCGTTGGCTATACAACACTTAAAATGAGCCCTAATACTAAATGGACTTTGGGTAATTATAAAGTGACAGTGTCAGTTCATCAGTTGTAAAAAGTATAACACTGTGGTGGGGAGCATCGATAATGCCTATACCTGTGTGGGACAGGATAGATGGGAAATCTGTACCTCCTCCTTAATTTTGCTGTAAATTTTTAACTTTTCTAAAAAATTCTTCATAAAAAGTGATAAAAAGACAGAATAGTAAAATTTGTATAGTTATTATGCTATCTGCCTCTGCCCCTAACTAGAGGGTGACCTTAGGTGAGTCCTGTATCTTCAGTTCAGTTGCCCACTCATGTCCTGACTCTTCGAGACCCCATGGACTGCAGCACGCCAGGCTTCCCCATTCATCCTACTTCCTCCTGTAAATCACAATAGTTGGGCTAGATGATTTCTAAGGAAAATATTCCATCTCTGATTTTTGTTTTGCCTAATTTTGTATAGTTGTGTTTTATGCTTATCATTTACAAGTCATCAAGTTATGTTGCTTTGTGAAATGAGCTCTTTTTTGATTAAAAGAACTTTGTCCTGTCTATACTATTGGCCATATTTTAGGTGATTGAACATTCTTAATAATGTAATATAGGAATTTATATGCATTAGAAAGATGTGGTTAAGCAGTTGAAGCTCTAGAACTGTCATTTAGAGCAGCCCTGACAAAATGCAGAATATCAGTGTGTTACAATATGACAGCAATTCAAATAAATAAATACATGGTAGATTGTGTGTATGCGAGTGTGTTATATGGGCACAGAATAACTCCAGAATGATATACTAGATAAAAGAGATTGCCTGTGGGAAGTATCAATATGATTAAATGCTATCATTTTATCGCAGTTAAATATGTACCACATCCATGTATTAGCTATTCAAATAGTTAGTACATTTAATATGAATGGGATGTGTTTAAGATATATATAAGGCTTCCCTGGTGGATCAGACAATAAAAAAGCTGCCTGTAATGCAGGAGGTCTGGGTTTGATCCCTGGGTCAGAAAGATCCCCTGGAAAAGGGAATGGAAACCCACTCCAATATTCTTTTCTAGAGAATCCCATGGGCAGAGCAGCCTGATGGGCTACAGTCCATGGGGTCTCAAAGAGTCAGACATGACTGAGCACCTAAGCACATTACTACTTATTGTATTGTGTCTTAATTTTCGATCACTGATAGAACGAAGTACCGCAAACTTAGAAGGATAAACAATGGTAATTTATTATGTCTTTATATTTCTCTAAGATGGAAGTTCAACATGGGTCTTATTAGACTAAAAGTAGTTCTTTCTGTAGACTGTAAAGGATCTTTATGGTTTTCAGTTCTAGAAGCAGCCCTGATTCCTTGATTCAGCTCCCCTTCCTCCATCTTAAGAGCCAGAAATGACTTATTTAGTGTTTCTCACATTGCATCCATCTGACTTACTCTTCTGCCTCCCTTTTTGACTTTCAAGAACTACTGACATAAAGATAATCTCTCTATCACCACCATAATCACATCTATAAAGCCCCTCTTGCCACATAAAATAACATATTCACAGATTCTGAAGACTAGGAGATAGGCATCTTTGGAGGACTGTTGTTCTATCTACCATAAGCTATAAGCAGAATATCTGAGGAGACTATAATTCCTAAATCAGAATTGCTCTGAAAGAGAAAAAGTCTTAGAAACAGCCTCTTGTATGGCCTGTGCTGATTGATCAACTGAAGTTTATGACCCCTGTTTTCATGCTAATATCACAATTCTGGTCATTAGGTTTGCCTATGTTTGTTCCCAATCTAGCTTTTCACAGTTCTCCACCCTGAACACATACTGTCAGTGGAATAGGTCTGAATATTACCTCCTTCAATAGTATTTTCTTCTTATGCAGAGCATGGGGTTAGTACAATGATGATAAACATTAGGAAAGATTTGAGTTTGTGTATGGAGAGGAAGACTGCCTCAAAACTCTTTTTTTCTAGCTTTTGGATTCAAAATGTTTCAAGGAGATCTGTGTTACTGAACCTTATCATTTTTAAGACCTCCATTAAAATAAAATTAAAAATTCCAGGGGAAGACTAATACAGTTAACCTATTGTTAAATAGTACATAATGTTTTGTCCATTGTTTGAGGAAACTGGTTTTAGAATCCCGATTGTTCTGTGATTTAGTAATGTAAATACTTAGTTTTAGGTTAGCTTAGAAAAGGAGAACTATAAATGTCAGAATTTTAGTGTATTTGCCTCTCTCCGCCCTCCTGGGTATATTTATAGGATGTGGAGGCAGTAAGCTATATTCTAAGAACACGGTCTCTGGACTTGAAACCTGATTCCCACCCACACTGTTGTGTAACCTTTGAAAATACACTTAACCTTATAAAGCTTTAGTTACTGCATTTCTATAATGGGAAGCAACATTTACCTCACACGGTGCTTCTTGATATTAGTCTTATAGAAAATAATCATTTTTATTAATATGATCTTCAGTATTCAAAGTGTTCATTCCTCTTTGTTCTTATAGGACTATAAAAACTACTAAAAGAGAACTATAGTTTTTCTATAAAAACTAGAAATTCAGGAAAGAGAAATGCTCTGATTCATTTTCCTTTTTCTATTCTCTTCCTAGTTTATTTTTGTAAATCTTGCTACAATAGGTTTTTGAGACTTCAAGGAATAATTTTGAAGTGATGCCTCCAAAATTCAGTGTTTGTCATTTTAACCACCAAGTCTATTTTTCACACTTGTGAAAGAAAGGGAAGCATTTGTATGGTTTTGTAAAATAGATTCCCCCTCTATATCTGTGAGCACCTGAAATTCATCATCAATATAAAACATTCCTCCATCCAGTACAATTTCAAACCTACAACCAGCGAAGTATTTTGCAGGTCGACAGGTTTCATTTCTCTTGGGTATGAAAGGCAATTCTTTCTGAAAATTGCTCCATTGAATTTTACATTAAATTCCTTTCACAGTGTATCTTCTTAATTTTTAGGTATCATAATGGTATTGTGGTTGTTTTAAAGAACTCTTATTTTAAAGACACATACTCAAGTAATTTACAGATGAAATTATATGATGTTTGGGGTTTGCACCCCATATTTTGGGATGGGGAAAGAGGCTTGGGAGGAAACCAGTGAAACAATATAGGCCATGATATAGGAAACAACATTGCCTCCAAAAATATGACTCAGGGAATTGACCATTATAAGACAAAAAGGTATGAACTTGGGGCAGTAAATTAGTGAAGAAGTAACAAGACTTGTTTATGCAGCTTTTCAGCCCTGTTTCTGGGACAGTGATGCCTTCTGTCTGTCCTCCTGGTGCAGAAAGGATACCTTTCGCAATGGGAGATTTATGTCCTGCTTTCAGGGAGATCAAGAAGGGCCAGAGTATCTTTATGTATCATTTGTTTCTCAAGTAACTTTAATTCAGAATAATCAATAAATCAGAGTGGCATGCTTTGGGGTGGTATAGTCTATTCTCCTTCACATGTATTTTTAAATTCTTTCCTTTCTAATACATTTTTGAATTTTTATATTATTTTAATGGGCTTTTTCTGTCTACCCTCCTTTGTGGATTCCTGTCCTGTATCCCTCCCATTCATTTTATTGGCAGGTGTTACCGCATATCCTTCCTTCTGCTGCCCCGTGCCTCCCATGCTCATTAACTACACTGCTGCTTGCTGTTCCCTCAGTCTCATCTTTCTTCAGATCCTGTTCTTCCCTCACTGCACTTACTTCAGTCCAGTGCTATTGTTGTGCTCTGGCTCTCACCTCTATCTGGGTACATATCATACTTCACTGCAATTACCTAAACATGTGTTCAAGCTGCAATCTTTTTATTGAATCATTGTAGTTTCTTGTTCTTATGGTTACTGTTAATAATGATCACAGAATGGGATCAGATACTGAAGGAATATTTGCTGGATGAAATACACACCAAACATAAACAAAACGCACAGAAGTTACCTTTGCTTCAAATTACTCTATTTGTTTTCTGTGTGGCAAGTGATATCTACAGAGAATCCCATCAATGACCTTTGAGCCTCCTTCAATGACTATATCCTCAATAAGTCAAGCATGTAGTTGTTTCTCTGTTACCTCATATCTTACTAAAGTCACTGAAAATAAGTGTGAGTAATTGGATGAAGGGGGGGAATGGAAACCGGAGTGAAAAGATAGTCATTAAATTGGCAAATTAAAACTCTTTTCTTTGGTAATTACTTTTGATTGGTGTTACATCTTCACCTGAAAGCTAGCTTTTTGAATGCCAGATGATTATAGTCAGACTATATGAAGACAGAAAAGCAAGCTGTTGCAATACTAGGCACACCCAGTTTTCCATCAGCACATACAACACATTGATCTCTGTTTTTTTTTTTTTTTTAATCAGTAGCTGAGATTATTTTCAACAACAGCAAAAAAATTAAGCTCTTTTTTGAGGAGGCTCATCTACTTTCAGAGTAGTTGAAAAACTTAGAAAAAATCTCATGTGCCATTCTTAAAGGTAGCGTAGTGTGTGTCGCCCCCTCGCCCCTTTCATGGATCACTGCCTTCTTGTGGTGATGGGCCTTGCATAACTCAGTGAAGCTGTGAGCCATATAGAGCAGGGTCATCCAAGACAGACAGGTCAAAGTGAAGAGTTCTAACAAATGTGGTCCACTAGAGGAGGAAATGGCAACCCACTACAGTATTCTTGCCTCAGGAACCCCATGAACAATATGAAAAGACAAAAAGATACAACACTGGAGATGAGCACCTCAGGTCAGAAAATGTCCACTGTGCTACTGGGGAAGAGCAGAGGACAATTACTATAATAGCTCTAAAAAGAATGAAGAGGCCAAAGTGGAAATGACACTCAATTGTCGATGTATCTAGCGGTGAAAAAGCTGGCTTGAAATTCAATATTCAAAAAACTAAGATTATGACATCTGATCTCATCACTCATGGCAAGTTTGAAAGGGGAAAAAGTAGAGGGAGTAACAGATTTTATTTTCTTGGGTTCCAAAATCACTGTGGATGGTGACTGCAGCCATGAAAGTAAAAGATGCTTCCTCTTTGGAAGGAAAGCTATGACAAACCCAGACAGCATATTAAAAAGTACAGACATCACTTTGCTGACAAGGGTGCATATAGTCAAAGCTGTGATTTTTCCAGTAGTCATGTATGGATGTGAAAGTTGGACCATAAACAAGGCTGACCACAGAAGAATTGATGCTTTTGAATTGTGGTATTGTAGAAGACTCTTGAGAGTCTTTTGGATTGCAAGGAGGTCAAACTAGTCAATCCTAAAGGAAATCAACCCTGAATATTAATTGGAAGGACTGTTGCTGAACCTTAAGCTCCAATACTTTGGCCACCTTATGTGAAGAATTTTCTCACTGGAAAAGACCCTGATTCTGGGAAAGATTGAGGGCAAAAAAGATGGGGCTGGTAGTGTATAAGATGGTTAGATAGCATCACTAATTCAATAGACATGAATTTGAACAAACTCTGGGATGTAGTGGAGTTTAGGGAAGGCTGGCATGCTACAGTCCATGGGATCACAAAGAACTGGGCATGAACAACAATGAACAACAATGACAGGTTCCCACCTCCCACATGGAATCATTATTATAGTAGGGCAGAGAAATGGAGAGATATCACTTGCTATCATTCTAAAGCTTGTAAAAGAAAATGAATATCATTAAAAACCCCGTGAACAAAAATATGAGATCTATTCTATTGTTTGTAAGAAGGGGAAAATGTCGTATCCCTAGAGGAAACAATTAAATTCAGAAGTTGAAAATTTAAAGCAAACAAAAAGAAGGCATGAAATCTTCCTGGATGGCCATAAACTATTAAATTTGTTTACAGCACTGTATAGAAAATGAGGAAAATTTGATTTGAAAGTTGGTATAACTGGAAAAACCAGTTATTGTTATTTGTTATTAAAGTGTGTTTTTACTTCAGGAACAAAGTTGTATTGCCAACTACATACTGCTATATTTTACTTGTGTCCTCTTTTACTTATAAGTGACATTATTAATGTGTCTGTGTGTAAAATGTGAAATAAATATGTTAAGAAAACCATCTGATAGCAGCACATTTTGGTCTTTCATTCTTAATTAATAGAAATAGATTTGGACTCATCCATACTTTTATCTTTTTACAGTTTCCTATAAAAGTCAGATAGTATCTCTTGCCTTTTCTTGAACTTTTCAAATGCTATTCATAAAAATTAAATTAGGCCTTCCAGATCATTGTTTAAAATTGCAACCTGCCAGTCCCACTTCAGTTCCCCTTTAGCCTATTTTAATTTGTTTCCATTGCCTTCAGCATCTCACATATATATTTGTTGTATTAATTGCTTATTGCCTATCTTCCCCTATGTAAGAGTGTGGATTATCATTTGTTATGTGATATATGTCAACCACCTAAGAAGGCACCTGTCACATATTAGGCACTCCATTTATTTTGTGTGATGAATTAATGAATAAATGAATTTATAATAGTAATAATCTTAAAGCTAAAAATTCTAAGCAATTTGCCGCACACCAAGCACTGTTCTAATTGCTGAAAGTGTGTTAGTTCCTCAGTTGTATCCAACCCTGTGACTCCATGGACTGTAGCCAGCTAGGCTCCTCTGTCCATGGAATTCTCCATGTAAGAATACAAGAGTGGGTTGCCAGTCCATTCTCCAGGGCACCTTCCCAACCCAGGGATCAAACCCTGCTCTCCTGCATTGCAGACAGATTCTTTACCATCTGAACCACCAGGGAAGCCCTATATGTATAAACTTAATTTTCAGAATACCCTATGAGCTCCGTGCTATTATAATCCCCCTTATCCAAATGAGGAAATTAAGGCACATAGAAGTTAAACAGCTCTATCGTTACTGGCTAATAACTTATGTGGCTAATAATTCTATGGCTCAAATGTGGCAGAATCCCAATAGTAAGACAGGCAGTTCTGTGTCCTGGGCTTGATTTTACCTGTTACACTAAGCTGCCTTTAGTTTACAGACCTAGCCAACTAGGAAAAAAAAAAAGTACATATTTTTGTAAATAAATAGTTTTCAACCCTTAAGGTCTCTCTCTACACACCTGAAAGTTCATGACCCAAACACCTAGAGAATAAAGGCTTGCTGAGACTTCAGAGGTAAGAGGGAGCTGAGGGCAGTTTTCTGCAGGCTACTGCGTCCCCTTTATCACTGTTCCTTTAACATCACTCTTGACAACCACTGGTTTGATTTGGCTTTTGAAAGTCACCGATTTCTCAAGATGTCAGTATTCTTATTTTAAAATGTTTGGGACTATATGCTATCAAATGTCTTCAGACGTCCAAATTCTATGGTTCTAAAAATGTATTTCTGTGCTCTGATGTGTAAGTAAGGTATTGACAGAAAGAGGAGGGAAAAGCCTTTTCCTGTACCTAGTGCTGGCCAAGTCTTTTCTATATTTGAACTTCAGTAGAAATCACACAGAATTCCTAAATGAGATGCAAATTAAATGAAAGTTGAAAGAGAGATTGAAGATAGAAAAAAATGGCTTTTCCAAAATGGAAAATGGCCCTTCAGGTTCTAACAAGCACCCTTAATTTTTCTATATTTTGGGCATGCCTAACACTGGATGGTTCACACATTTTCACTTCAGAATATGAGCTGCTCTTTCTTTTCCTGTGTGTATGTGTGTTTTTTGGCCAGATCATTTTTTCCTCTTCTCTCTCATTCTCTCTCAATGTGGATGAACTATAGAAATTTGACCGAAATCTTGTTTCTGTGTTTATTTGGTGAGATTATTTCCTTCCCAGTTGTCTTAATATTAATTATTTCAAGGTTTTATCAATCCTGACTTAACTACACTATCAGCTTAAAATGAACAAACAAGCAAAAAACCCCAAAAACCATCTCTGTGATAGGGGAACCCTAATATGAAATGAAAAGTAAAATGGTACCTGGTGGCTCAGCGGTCAAGAATCCACCTGCCAGTGCAAGAATCACAGGTTTAATCCCTAATCCAGGAAGATCCCCTAAAGAAGGAGATGGCTACCCACTCGAGTATTCTTGCCTTTGAAATCCTATGAACACAGGGGCCTGGGCTCAGGGGGATATAGTCCATGCGGTTGCAAAGAGTCAGACACACCTTAGTGACTGAGTAACAACTGCTTCTTTAGAAATCATTTCCACAAAAGTTTAAAACATAGAATTTACTGTGTGACCCAGCAATTCCAATTCTAGGTATATATATTCAAGAAAATTGCAACATATGCCCACACAGAAGCTTGTAGATGAAGGTTCATAGCAGAATTTTTCATAATAGTCAAAAGGTGAAAATTATTCCCAAAGTCCATCAACTAATTAATGGATACAAAATACATGGTATTTTTTACAATGAAATATCTCCAGTTTCCTTGAAGAGATCTCTAGTCTATGTATATACTTGTGTATACATAAATGCATATATAGGATACCTTCATACAAATGACATCTTCATACAATGCCATCATACAATGACATCTTCATACAAATGCATACAAATGTATTCATACAAACGCATACAAATGTATGCAGGTGAATCTTAACCTGGGAATATATTTCTTATAAGAAACAAAGATCACATATCATAATCAAAATGCTATTATAAGTGTATATAGTTCTAAGGATCTAGTAAGGTAGAATCAATAACTAATTATAAGAATGAAGGTCAAAAAATATAAGTGAAAGTCACCAAGAAAATTTAGAAATTTTGTTAAAAATAGAGAAAATAGAATACTTGCACAATGAAATATTCTTATAACCAAATTATAGAAAACTTCAGAACATATTTTTATTAAAAGCAATTCAAACAAAAATCAATCCATTTAAAATATATGAAGACAAACTAGTTAGAATGTTTATTTAAATTGTTTTCAGAATTAATGTAATTCTAATAAAATTTCAGTATGATTTTTTTTTTGCTTTGAAATTTAGAAAACTGCATTAAAATCAGAGGGAAAAATAATCAGATATGTATCCTTTTTAATTTGGAAAAGTAAGGAGAATATCATATATTTAGATGTACAAAGCTGTGGTTACAAGGACGGGGTGAAACTAGGTGTCAGTTCAGTTCACTTCCTCAGTTGTGTCCGACTCTTTGCGATCCCATGGACTGCAGCACACCAGGCTTCCCTGTTCATCACCAACTCCTTGAACTTGCTTAGACTCACGTCCATCGAGTCAGTGATGCCATCCAACCATTCATCCTTGGTCGTCCCCTTTTCCTCCTACCTTCTAGTCTTTCCCAGCATCAGGGTCTTTTCCAATGAGTCAGTTCTTCACATCAGGTGGCCAAAGTATTGGATTTTCAGCTTCAGCATCAGTCTTTCCAATGACTATTCAGGACTGATTTCCTTTAGGATTGACTGATTTGATCTCCTTGCAGTCCAAGGAACTCTCAAGAGTCTTCTCCAACACCACAGTTCAAAGGCATCAATCCTTCTGTGCTCAGCTTTTTTTATACTTCAGCTCTCACATCCACAAAAGGCCACTGGAAAAACTATACCTTTGACTAGATGGACCTTTGTTAGCATAGTAATGTATCTGATTTTTAATATGCTGTCTAGGTTGGTCATAGCTTTTCTTGCAAGGAGCAAGTGTCTTTTAATTTCATGGCTGCAGTCACCATCTGCAGTGATTTTGGAGCCCCCCAAAATAAAGTCTGTCACTGTTTCCATTGTTTCCCCATCTATTTCCCATGAAGTGATGGGACCGGATGCCATGATCTTCATTTTCTGAATGTTGAGTTTTAAGCCAACTTTTTCACTCTCCTCTTTCACTTTCATCAAGAAGTTCTTTAGTTCTTTGCTTTCTGCCATAAGGGTGATGTCATCTGCATATCTGAGGTTATTGATATTTCTCCGAGCAATCTTGATTCCAGCTACTAGGTATAACACTAGTTATAAGACTCAATTATGGTGGAAAATGTGTCAGATGTTTAAAAACATGTATTTGATATGCTTTTTACTCTCTTTGCTCTTTTTGAAGCTGACCACATTTTTCTTGAATATTATTCACCATAAATCCAAGAGAAAATTTTATGGCAGTTATTTATGGTTTTAGCCGGTTCTGGGGTCATTATCTGACTGATGATGCACAGCGCTGCAGACTAGTATGTTGGCCATAGGGACCTAGGGTACCAGGTCTAGTGCCTGTGCACTGATATGAAGGACCATATCCTGGACCCTCTGAAGTACAGGGTGGCATCCTGGGGAGGCTGTGGGCTCAGGGGATCTTAAGGCAGCCCCACCCTTGTGGGATTACTTGTCCTGATGCATCCCAGTACTGGTGTAAACATGCTGGTGGTCAGGACGAGGTCCCATTGCTAACAGACTTGAGGAAAGATTCCAAACTGGCGCTTACCAGTACCATTGTCCACATGAAAGAATGAGCTCCCCGGAATGACTGCCACCAGTGTCTGTATCTCCATAGTGAGCTTCAGTTTCCTTCTGCCTCTTCTCAAGGCTCTTCAAGGTGAGCTGGTGGGTCTGACCTAAAACTACTGTTTCTGCCTTGAGCCTGGAATGTGAGAGATTTTGTGTGTGTCCTTTTGAGGGGAGTTTCTCTTTCCCACAGCCCTCTGACATTAAGCCCCTACTGGCCTTCAAAACTAAAAATGTTCTAGGGCTTGGTACAATACTCCCAGACTGCAGAGCCGAATGTGGGGCTCAGACCTCTCACTCCTTGGAGAGAACCTCTGCAATTGTAATTATCCTACCCCTGCACTGCCTAAAATATGTGGGTGGAACACTCTGAAGTTACATATTTATCCCAAGAGCAGAGGCAAATGTGTCATTTAAAGGGACCATTTACTTCATTTTGAATATAGAAGTGACAGTTTCAAAGGCAGTTACTTGTCAGAATTTAATCACTAAAATCTACACACATTATTTCAAGGTTTAGTATGCTTTCTTTGAGAAACATTATGATATAGAAGAACAGACTTCAAATTTGTTTGTCAAATGCTTTTGTCAAAAGTCAAAATGCTGCCGGCCTTGCTATTTGCCTATTAGTTACTTACATTTTTGATTTAAAATTTTGATTTAAATTTGATTTAAAATTTTGATTATATTTTTTATTTAAAAATATGTGTATACTTATATAGTACCTACCTTTGAAACCTTATAGTGATACTGGTTGCATAAAATGAGATGCTGTATTTATGTATACATAGTGGTTATTATGATATGTAGTAAAAGCCATGTTCCTTAGTTAGACATAAAATCAACACTATTTTATATGCTGAGGTTATTTTGAACCAATATAAAATGACTCTTATTTTCATTTACATGATCAATAAAGTTTGAAACTGATTCATTTGTAACAGCACAGGTCTTTAAAAATAAAAATGTTTTTGCAACAAAGTATGCAACATAAGTAAACATCAGATGTTTTTATAATTAATCTAATCTGAAATTTTAAATAAGCTCTATTACACATGAACTTGATAGTGCACAATTGCTCTCTTATTATTTTTATAATAGTGCTTTTAGTATTCCACTGAAACATGGCCAGTGAATCCACAATATTCTTAGTTACCTTTATAAGGGGCTCTGTATATTACAACCTTTTCACTGTGTCTGCTGTTAGCTAGAAAAATGCTGGGAGCAACAGCAGCTACTATCAACAGGGAGCCATATTAATTATTTGAAATGTGCCTCATAAGAGGAATCAGCAGACTTTATTACAAGTCGAATATTACTTGAAACGGGAAGGTTACTCTAACTGTTATCATAATCTATGTATCGTTAAATTTCCTTGTTTAGGAAAAGAGATTAACAGCCCTATAAAGTGCTTTAGTAAATGTATAAAATACAACTGCATATCCCTTGTAGAAAGAAAATGGTGGGTTCTCTACTTGTACCCAATTTTTTTTTCATATAAAGTGGCTTTAGTAATTGAACTCCGTAATTATACTTTCTTGCCTTAAAATTCTAATTGCTTACTGGATTATCAGTATACAAGCTATAGCTACTTTGAGCATTAGAAAATCCTTTTGTGTTTAAGTTAGAATTTTTTTTTTTCAGTCAGCAACTTGGTCTTCAAAAGAACTTTAACACTTTAACTCATACAACAAAAAGTGTATTACAAGTTTGTGTGTGAGCTGGCAAAATACAAGAAACAGAGAATGAATCCATTTACCTGCTTTTTATATTGTAGGTAGTTATTATTTTTCCATCAAATACAATAAGCAAATAGGAATAGTTTTTAAATAATAGTAAAATATTAAAAAAGTAATAATAAATATAAAGTTAATTTGGATTGTAAATAAGTGCTATCTAAATAAGTGCTATTAAAAGTGTTATCTGACATGTATACCTGTCTGCAGATTGTTACTGATCTGACTTGAAATAAGTGCAAAAATTAAAAGTGATAGAAACATTTAAAGCAAACTGAGAGTATTTAATGTCTCTTTAGAAATGAAAAATGGGGACTGTATTTTATATCTCTTGTTTTCAGTTTTTATATTTCATCTTTCTGGCCAATCACTTTTATGGTGTTTTTCAAAGTGTCATTTCACTATAAACATGATTTAAAAGCACAAGAGCAAAATTGGAGAAGGAAATGGCAACCCACTCCTATATTCTTGCCTGGGAAATCCCATGGAGAAAGGAGCCTGGTGTGGTTGAGTCCATGGCATCACAAAAGAGTTGGACACTACTTAGCAACTAAGCTACAACAATAAAATTAGCTTAAGAAGGACTGTTTTAATTGGTTGAAATTTGGATGACACATAATGTTTGCATTCTATAAGGCTATGAATTCAGTGTGAAGAGAGATGTGTGAAATCATAAAACTAACCAAAAAGTATAAAGACATTATTATAATATCTTAACATTTATTTTTGGGTCCATAGGGCAGGCACATCACGGACAGGTATCATACATCTCTCCACCAATTCACCTTGACTCTGACTTGGAAAGACCCCCTGTTAGAGGTGAGTTGTTGTATTCTTTTTTTAATATATTATTATTTAAAGAAAAAGAGATTCTATTCATTATTTGATGAAGATAATTAATTAAAGATGATTATAAATATGTATGTTACAGTGCAGTGCCTGTTTAGAAAACAGGAGGAAAATGGTTTGTAAGGAATATGATAACAGAGAGTAAGTCTTATTTATAAAATAAGATGTGAAATATTTTTTTGAGAAATTCTTGTAAACCAGATAAGAGATGTGGCTCCATAGTGATAGAAAGACTAGTTGAAAACCAGCCTAGATTTAAAGATTATCATATAATTATTACCTTTTTTATTGGAACTTTCTTCTTCTACTGTCTTTTTATATTTTTTTAAGTAAATTAAGATGTCTTAGACTAAGTTACATTGACAAATTTATTTCCTTGCAAATTGACATCTTATGTTTTATTTTTATTTTAAAAAGTCATTTTAGTATTAATAAAATTTATTTTTAAATTGTATAAATTTAAATTATATATTTAAATTGATGCCATATGTTTAAAGATTTTTAAAAATAACTAGTCATACAAAATAGAAATTAAAAGTAACATTTATCTTATCTACAGAATTTATCTTTCTACTTTTAAAGGATTATTAACAAATTTTAATGTTGTATAATGTTTAATCAGATGTAATAATGGACACAAGTTTTAGTTTCATAAATACCAAATATCCTAAGGTTATTTTTTTTTATTTAAAGTAATACAGTATATTTTCTTATACTTTTAATAATATGCAATAGAAATCACTAGATCTGTCTTTTATGAGCATGTTCTCCATACAGTTTCCTCTGCTAGGAGTCTCATTTTTTTCTTTTCTACCCATTAAGCTTCTACCAGTGTTTCAATGCCCTGCTTTATCTTCACTTCCTCTGTTAAGCCTTTGCTGACTATGTATCAGGCAGAAGCTAAGTTCATGCCTCTGTCCTCTGTGCCTGCCTCAGTTATTGTATCTAAAGCATTGCATTTTATTTTTTCAGGCTGAATGTTTCCCTTTCTTTTTTATAAGGTCCTTGAGGTCAAAAGTGTCATAATTACTATTTCTCCTCCAACCACTGGTCTGTGCTTAGCACATAATGGGAAGTCATACAATGATTTCTGAATGTGACAACCTATATTGTGAAGGATGCATCCTCATTTTTTTCAAGAAGTAAGCTGAGCAGGGATAATGAGAAATTTCACAAAGGGGACACAGAATGTACCAAAATATGGGTTTGTAAAGGTTGTGATATTTTTAAGGAAATATGCTAGGTGCACAGTAAAATGAAAGCAGTTTTAGAGGAAGAAACTGGAAAGATGTAATGAGGCAGACTGTAAAGGATTCTGTGTCATATGCCAAGGAGTTTGTCTTTTATCCTGGAAAAAGAAAGTCAAATATTTTTAGATAAGTTAGTGGGGTTTTACATTATAACATTACCAGTTCTTGATATCAGAAAAATATCACTGTCAATGTAGATGATTCAAGATTGACAGAGACAGGCTGATTCAATAATCTAGGTAAAGATGAATAGGAAATTAACAGTGTATTGGTGGCAGTGGTAGGGTCTGAGAAGTACTTTGAAGAGACATAGCATTGATTGAACAGATACAAGGGAAAGAGCAGAAATACCTCTAAGATTGCTATACTGATTAATTACCTGAATGTTTATAATGTAATTTCTCCTCATGAGCGAAATATGAGTTATGAATGGATGCCTTGTTTTAACTTTGCTCATTCTTAGAAGAATGTCATTTCCACCAGAGGTGGAGGCCTGCTTATGCAAGTTAGTGGCTTTAATTCAGTTCTTCATACATAGTCCCAGTATAATTTGGGAAGAGTACTGTACAGTTATGAGTAGAGTAGTATAATAATCCACTCCAGAATTTAGTGGCTTAAATCAAGAAACATTTTTTTTATAGTTCTCAGAGTTGGTTGCACTGCATGTGTGCTGACTTGACTGAGACTGGATATTTAGTACTTAGCAGACTGGTCGGTTTTTCAAGGGAGAAAACTCACTAACAGTTTTGGTAGCCATTGATGTCATCTTGGGGCTTCCCTTGTGGCTCAGATAGTAAAGCATCTACTGCAATGGAGAGACCCAGGTTTGATCCCTGGGTCAGGAAGATACACTGGAGAAGGAAATGGCACCCCACTCCAGTATTCTTGCCTGGAAAATCCCATGGACGGAGGAGCCCGGTAGACTGCAGTCCACAGGGTCGCAAAGAGACACAACTGAGCAACTTCACTTTCTTTCTTTGATATCATCTGTGTGGTAGCCATATGACTCTCATCTTCTAGCAGGCTAGCACCAGCTCATTCCCATGTGACAGGATTCCCAGCAGTAAGTAGGAAAGCCCCAAAGTTCAGGTATTGTTCAAGACTGCTTGTGCTATGCATGTTATGTCCTATTAGCCCAAGTCAGTCACATAATCATCCCCAGACTTGAGAAATAGACTACATCTCTTGAAGAAGGAACCACAGTCTAAAGGATGATGGACAGAAGAAGGAGAGGAATTCGGGCCATGTCAGCCTATAGTATTCTTGCCTGAAGAATGCCATGGACAGAGGAGTCTGGCAGGCTACGATCCATAGGGTCGCAGAGTTGTACGTGACTGAAGCGACTGACCAAACACACATACAAGCAACCTACTATAGCTAGGCAGATAGAATAAAATAAGTTTAGAATAAAATTTGACAAAAATTGAGTGATAAAGGGATTAAGAGACAATATTTTTAAACTTGCGAGTTCTAGAACTTTCTTGTCTTTAATTCCTCAACTGCTACACAGAAGACAGAAATAAGAACTCAACAATGTCTTTGTGAGGATTAGGGATAATATAATCTAGAGTCTGACATTTCATAAGCCCTAGATAAATTGTGGCTATTAGTATGTACTTTTGGGTTTGCTGTTGTGGCACATGGGAAGAACTTTGGCCTTGAGGCCAGACAGACCTGCATGATCTTAAGCAGCTTCTGTCTGTCATCTGTAGCACAAGGATAGTAATGCAAGCCTGGCAAGTTTATAAGGATGATTAAGTGAAAGAGTTAGTGTCAATTGCTGGCAAATAACTTGACATAAACTAGACTCTGAAGAGTTAGTTGACATTATTAAGAGCTTCACTTTAAAGTGGCATCATCTTAGTAAAAGCAGTGATGACATTGATGTGGTGAAGAATGAATTACTAGAATCCAACAGTGTCCCTGCTTTATGAAAAAGTGAAAGTGTTGGTCCCTCAGTCATGTCTGACTTTTTGTGACCCCATGGGCTTCAACCCACCTGGCTTCTCTATTCTTGGAATTCTCCAGGCAAGAATACTGGAGTGGGTAGCCATTCCCGTCTCCAGAGGATCTTCCCAACCCAAGGATCAAACTCGGCTCCTGCATTGGAGGTAGTTTTATTTTTTACCATCTGAGCCACCTCAAATTGTGCTTTCGACCTTAGAAGGATTGCCCTGATAACTTGTAGTTCTCAAATCTTTCTTCTATATGCCTAAGGCCCTCTTAAACTATGCTGATTAATACAATTACAGTTATAGTTATTAGCTCATGTGTTATACTTCTGAACCTTTTTTAAATGAACATTTAATTAGATAAAGAGGTTTGTATAAATCACCAAAATTGTAGTACAAAAGATCTTGTTTTTTAATGAAAACTATCTAATATTTAATTTAAAAACAAATATTGGAAATAGTGTAGAATTGGCCAAATTGTTACTTTGGAACCAAAAATATCTCAACTATCACTCATTTATCGTCATTTACTATTTTTAATTGTACTGTATATTTTTGATGTTTTTATGAAGTCAAATGATGCAAATGACCTATAAATTATCTTTATATATAGAGAGAGTCTCTCATGAATGTTAGAGATTTTTATTTGGATATATGCAAAAAGATAAATGAAGTTCTTTATTTTGGAATTCTATCTAATAATTTTTGTTAGATTATATAGCAATATACTTTGAACTACCTGAAAAACCATACTATTTTAGCTTTTCTTTTTCTACTTTTCTTCCATAGCTTTATATATGTTGAAACTATGAGAGCTATGTATTGATATTCCTCTCCTGCCTACTAATTCATAGTTCATTGTATTCTTTCTCTCCCTTCTTATACCAGTTTCCATTAGTGTACATGGATGTTCATGTTTTAGGAATTCTTGCTATATACATATTAATTCCTTGAGTATTTTATAGACTTGACTATATTTTCATAGAATATCATACTTAAGTTTTTGACATCAAAAAAGCAATACAAAATGATATTTAGAATGTAGGGAAGAGAGCTGTGACAAAGCTAGACAGCACATTAAAAAGCAGAGACATCACTTTGCCCACAAAATTCCGTATAGTCAAGGCTATGATTTTTCCAGTAGTCATGGATAGATGTGAGAGTTAGACCATAAAGTAGGCTTAGTACCGAAGAACTGATCCTTTCAAATTATGATACTGGAGAAGACCCTTGAGAGTCCCATGGACTGCAAGGAGATCACACCAGTCATTCCTAAAGAAATCAACCCTAAATATTCATTCGAAGTATTTTTTCTGAAACTGAAGCTCTAAAACTTTGACCACTTGAAGTGAAGAGCCAGCTCATTGGAAAAGACCCTAATGCTTGAAATGAATGAAGGCAAGAGATGGGAGCGGCAGAGGATGAGATTAGTTAGCATCACTGACTGAATGGATATGTATTTGAGCAAACTCCAGGAAGATAATGAAAGTCAGAGAAGCCTGGTGTGCTGTAGTCCATAGAGTCACAAAGAGCAGGACACAACTTAACAAATAAACAATAGTAATAACAATACATTTACCAATGTTATCACAGGGGATTTTTCAGTAGAAAGTATCATTTATCCAACATTCAATTATATATCAGATTGCTTCTGATATTTTGCCATTTTACACTATTCTCACCCCAAAAATTTTGTATTACTTGCTACTTTTTTTAAAATAATGATTTTGCTTTTAGTATTTGAGATAGTGAACTGATTATTGGTAATTTTGGAATTATCTTTAAACTGATTTTTAAAAAATAATTATATAATTGTTTTCAAATATCTATATTACATTTCCATTTATTTTTCATGCTCTTAAATTTTATATAATGTATGAATCACTCCAGTTTTAATGTACATGTCACCATACTACCTCCTTTCAGTTTTCTTGATTTCTTTCACTTTTGCTCTCATTTTTAGGGGCAAAAAGTGTATCTTTCAAAATTGATGTGTTTGTTTGTCATAATATATTTCTTCTTTGATAATGTGTATTCTGTGACCAACATGCTTATTGTAACCATATGGAAAATGTAGTAGCACGTTACCAAATAACCTTGAATAAAATGTTGAAATTTATATTTCAGCATAGCTGAAGTATATAAATTCAGTAGCACTTACTCACTGATGAGTAAATTTGAGAGATGCTGTTCTTTAAATCTAATGTGATCATACATGGCATTTGGTCACATAATTTATGCCTGTGATGATTATATATGCATTCTGCAATTTACAGATTTTATTACTGAACGGGATGTAAATTCCAATAGTTTACTAGTGCATTAATGTCACAATACATTACAAGGTAGTTAACCAGAGCTGCCACTATAAATAGAAAAATAGTCACAGCCCTCACTATAAACTACTTAATAAAAATAAGATCCTGAATCAGCATTCACCATTATAGTAATTTTACTCACCACATATCTCATTAATCAGGACTTAAAAAGAAACAGTTTTATCTAGAAGCCTTATTATTTTTAAGCCCTTCATTATTAAAATGTTTGTTACAATTTGTACTTAATTTAATGG
This sequence comes from Oryx dammah, assembly GCF_014754425.2. NCBI lineage: Eukaryota > Metazoa > Chordata > Mammalia > Artiodactyla > Bovidae > Oryx > Oryx dammah. Next base: position 76,686,224 of record NW_024070187.1, read on the forward strand.
GATAGATTATATATTTCTTATGCATATGCATTCTCTATGCTTTTCAGATATATTTCCCAACTTTATGTATTAAATTGGAAATGAAAGTCTACTTTGGTAATTTTGTAGCAGATTTGTAAATAAGGACAAGGGAATTCTTCAGTTCAGTTCAGTTTATTTCAGTTGCTCGGTCATCTCCGACTATTTGCAACCCCATGAATCGCAGCATGCCAGGCCTCCCTGTCCATCACCAACTCCTGGAGTTCACCCAAACTCATATCCATCGAGTCCGTGATGCCATCCAGCCATCTCATCCTCTGTCGTCCCCTTCTCCGCCTGCCCCCAATCCCTCCCAGCATCAGAGTCTTTTCCAATGAGTCAACTCTTCGCATGAGGTGGCCAAAGTATTGGAGTTTCAGCTTTAGCATGAGTCCTTCCAAGGAACACCTAGGACTGATCTCATTTAGAATGGACTGGTTGGATCTCCTTGTAGTCCAAGGGACTCTCAAGAGTCTTTTCCAATATACCACAGTTCAAAAGCATCAATTCTTTGGCAATCAGCTTTCTTCACAGTCCAACTCTCACATGACCACAGGAAAACCCATAGCCTTGACTAGATGGACCTTTGTTGACAAAGTAATGTCTCTGCTTTTGAATATGTTGTCTAGGTTGGTCATAACTTTCCTTCCAAGGAGTAAGCATCGTTTAATTTCATGGCTACAATCACCATCTGCAGTGATTTTGGAGCCACCAAAAATAAAGCCAACCACTGTTTCCACTGTTTCCCGATCTGTTTCCCATGAAGTGATGGGACCACATGCCATGATCTTCATTTTCTGAATGTTGAGCTTTAAGCCAACTTTTTCACTCTCTGCTTTCACTTTCATCAAGAGGCTTTTTAGTTCCTCTTCACTTTCTGCCATAAAGGTGATGTCATCTGCATATCTGAGGTTCTTGAGATCTCTCCCAACAACCTTGATTCCAGCCTGTGCTTCTCCCAGCCCAGCGTTTCTCATGATGTACTCTGCATAGCAATTAAATAAGCAGGGTGACAATATGCAGCCTTGATGTACTCCTTTTCCTATTTTGAACCAGTCTGTTGTTCCATGTCCAGTTCTAACTGTTGCTTCCTGACCTGCATAGAGGATTCTCAAGAGGTAGGTTAGGTGGTCTGGTATTCCCATCTCTTTCAGAATTTTCCACAGTTTCTTGTGATCCACACAGTCAAAGGCTTTGACATAGTCAATAAAGCAAAAATAGATGTTTTTCTGGAACTCTCTTGCTTTTTTGATGATCCATCGGATGTTGGCAATTTGATCTCTGGTTCCTCTGCCTTTTCTAAAACCAGCTTGAACATCTGGAAGTTCATGGTTCACGTATTGCTGAAGCCTGGCTTGGAGAATTTTGAGCATTACTTTACTAGCGTGTGAAAGTGAAGTCGCTCCATAGTGTCTGACTCTTTGCGACCTGTGGACTGTAGCCCACCAAGCTCCTCTGTCCATGGGATTCTCCAGGCAAGAATACTGGAGTGGGTTGCCATTTCCTTCTCCCAGGGATCTTCCTGACCCAGGGATCGAACCCTGGACTCCCACATTGCAGGCAGATGCTTTAACCTCTGTGCCACCAGTGTGAGATGAATGTAATTGTGCAGTAGTTTGAGCATAGCAGGGCTCAATAGAAGTTGCAGTTCTGAAGGTCATCTGTCCTCACCAAGGATCCTTTCTCCCTAACCTTTATTTTGCTTCCTAACTACTCACAAAATACTCTGCACCAGAATAAGATCTATTACAAACAGAATCACTCAATCTCTCAGTGTTTAGGAGGGAGTTTATTTGGGGAGCTGCATCAGAATCCTAAGCAGAGGTGAATATTGAGATTCAGCTATACCAGTTGAGGCACCCTCTTCAGTTGAAACTGTTGTTTCATGGTTTGGTTTGGTTTGGTTTCATTGTGTTTTCTATAAAATTGGCTGACAGCTTTAGCAGATAATAGAACCCTTCCTATAAATTCTTCACAACATCATTAGCAATTCAATTCAGGTAAGTTCCTGTCAATAACCAAGGAAAGGCATTAACTTCTGAAAAATGTCTTCCTTGTATGTAACTAACGGTGATATTTGGAATATTATGCTGCAGAAAAATTTGACTGTTCCCAGATACATTCTGCCTTACAATATGACAAGACACTAGTAATAAAGCTGTCAAAAACTTTGTTATATTTTGTATAGTATTGTGTATAATCTTCTTTTAGGTAAGTTCTTATATTTGGTCATAAGCCTAATGTGACATGACAGTCATTGTCCAACTCTGCAACCCTTTAAACTGTAGCCCACCAAGCTCCTCTGTCCATTGGAATCTCCAGAGAAGAATACTGGAGTGGGTAGCCTTTCCCTTCTCCAGGGGATCTTCTCAACCCAGAGATAGAACCTGGATCTAGTGCTTTGCAGTCATATTATTTACCGTCTAACTACCAGGGAAGCCCCAAAGGGGATGTTGCATAAATCTAATAATACTCAATACTAAAAGGTGTGTTGCATAAGTCTAATACTCAGTACTCAATACCAATTTATACATTTTTAAACTTCTTCTTCTGTAATAAAGATGAGTAATATAAACATGGTTCCATTGGCAGTTAATCAATGAATAGAATAATGTCAGGCATTAAGTTTCACTTCCAAACTGAATTACATTCAGCAAATCTACACACAGAAAATATTTTTTCAGCTCAAAATAAACAGATGGTCCTGTGTGGTGCATATATATAAAAAATAGACTATAGCCAAAGATACAGAGTCACAAATTTGAGACATTAACACACAATATTATTTAGTGAAATATAAAAACATTTTATATTGATTAAAATAAAATAAGATCAACACATCTGGCATTCTTACTGAGGAGTCTCCAGGCTTCTTTAATGTGCTATGATAATGTTTTTCTAACTTATTTGGTTAACAAATATTATATGGTGAAACATAATTCCCAAGCTTTATCCACCCTTATCCTAAGGTAATAAAAATTAAACTTGCATATAATGAAGTACTTTGACCATGTTGGATAAACTCCCTACAGTTGCAAATGCCAAGCTTTTTTTGTTCTGTTTAAAGTACACTATGATCACATACAAAATAGATACAGAGAGTATATAGCTGGTTATTATTAATGGTAAACACCACTCCCTTTCATTAAGTATGTATCTTATGTCAGACACAGGAAAAAATATTTTATACACATTGTCTCCTTTGTATTACAAGGATCCTGTCACTTTTCATTCAGGCTTATTGGTCATCATCATTCTATTTCTAGCATCAAGCATACAACTATAATACAGTAAATTAATAATTGAATTTGGGCTGAATTTAATTAAAGTTAAATTCTAACTCAGTGGTAAAATGTAGTTTTTTCCCAATATCTTTAGGAATAAGTCGGAGGGTTTTGTAATCTATAATCTACTTTCAGAGTATAAATTATTGTTGAAAAGTCAACATTTATCATTTGAAATAATTTAGTATACTCCTGCAGGTCCCTTGTAGAAAATAATTTAAGTGTTGAGAATAATTATCCAGAGAATAGTGTGATCTGGTAGGTTATCTCATTAGGCTCCTAGTCAGCTTATCTTGGTGTTCTCTCCGTAAGCCTGACTGAGAAGAGAGCTTGTTTGAACTCTCCTTCCCCATTGGTTGATTAAATAATATTAGTATCCAAAGGATTTTACATGAAGGCAGAAGCTTGATACTGTTATGATATGTACATTCTCCTTCAGATTTGGTGTGCTGAATGGCAGATCCAGTGATAATGGTCCTTGACTTGAACATGAAGATTCCTCCATCAGAGCTATTGTTCAAGGCAAGGAAAAGTCTAAGTATTAGGATATCTCTAAGAAGCTATGACCATGGTTCAGTTCACTGAACTTCACACTTCCCCACACCTCCCAACCACCCCTGGCTCTCTGTGCTCCCTCTTAAGATTGTTCAATGGCCCAGCTCTCCTAAGAATGCTACCATAGGTTCCAATACTTACTTCTCTTTGTCTTGTTTTGGTTTTAGTCTCATTAAGATACATGAGGGTAGAACTGCTTTATTTTGTTCAGAAATAAAATATTTAATGTTTTCCAGATGTCATAACTTTACAGTGAGGTAAGACTACTCATTAATAATAATAGCTAACTTTGATTATACAAACTAACCTTAAGCCATATGATCACCTAAAAATTATCCATATGATCCCTTTTCTCCCAATTCTCAAAGACAGCTTCTCATAGTATTCGTCAGGATGTTCCAGTAGATACTACTTTTTTCAATTGACTTGGTATGAACACTTGATATTTATATTTACTGTTTGTGTCAAGCTCTATTCTAAGTACTTGACATGGATTAGTACTTCAATAATTTCCCAAATCCCATGAATCAGATAGTATTATTGCTGTAACTTTATGAATGAGAAAAACTGAGACACAGAGAATTTCTTTAACTTCACAAATGTCAGACAAGTATTAAGTTTTGGAGCCCAGATTCAAACAGAGGCATCTAAAATCTGGTATGACAGTTTTTCACTTATACAAACTGACTTAACTTATAAAACTACATATTATAGCAAGTATTTAGTAATAAAATATTATCAGCAAGCAATGGGAGTCTGACCATCCATAGTAGTGTATTTTATAAAACAAATTCACCACTCTCAGTATTCATCTCAAGAACACAATATGAGGCAAGCAGTTCAGACACTTATGTACTACTGCTCAATGAGAAATAATTTGTGTTGTGTGTGTTTCTTTTTCTATAAAATAGAATATTTTGTTCTGTTGCCATTCTTGTTACCTTCTACTCCTCATAAAATGTGTTACTTTTTCTTCACAAAAGTAGTGTATACTGTATTTTCCAGTATTCTCTCCCCAAAATGGTTATTTATGTAATCACTAAAAAATAATGTTATATATGTATACTCAAAATAATTGTACTGCCAGGAGCAGACAGCTATCAGTTGTATTAACCACCACCACCATAGCCTGGGATGGGGAAGAAGGAATTGGCTTGGACTCCAAATATAGCAGTCACCTGCATCCCTACCTGCTGAATACTCACAGCTGCAAGGTTCTCGTTTTTTTGGTGTACCCCCACAACACATGCATACACATATATATGCCATTCAGAAGTACCATCTTTAAGAACAATTCTTGACAATAGATTTAGAAGATTGGTATGATAAGGATAAAATGTATAGTAAATCCTTAAACTTTGAAATATCTTCTACTTTTACAGTCAGTTGCCTGAGATGTGATAAAATCTCTTTTCTCCAGGTTCATCTTTTTTATCTGGATGGTAGTAGGTGAGGCTGTCACAGATACATCATATATATCATAGGAATGAGGAGAGTGAGGATCATGTTTTCTTAGTTCTAAAAGCTATATGTATGGGAAGCATTGACTTTGGGTATTATTAATCCCATGACACCCAAAAGCAGCATTGCCTTTACACTAAGAGGCCCTTGGCACCCTCAGTGCTAAGAAACACTTTTCTCTTAGCTAATTATAGCTTTGGGTCCAGCAATAATTTCCAGTTCTTCAGAGGCCAGCAGGGGAAAAAAAAAAACATTCCCTCACTGGAGCAGTTAGTCCTGTTGTTTGGCATCAGGTTTTTCTAAGTGGAATATTATGAAAGTATGCAGCTCCAATTCTAACTCTTGTATTTAATCATGATAACCTTAGTTTACGTTAGGCTCAAAATCCTGCAAGCTAAGCTTCAACAGTGTGTGAACTGAGAACTACCAGAAGTACAAGCTGGATTTTGAAGAGGCAGAGGAATCAGAGATTGTGGAGAAAGCAACGGAGACTTGGAAAAAAAAAAAAAATTTACTTCTGCTACACTGACTATGCTAAAACCTCTGACGGTGTGGAATACAACAAACTGTAGGAAATTCTTAAAGAGATGGGAGTACCAGACGACCTTACCTGTCTCCCGAGAAACCTGTATGCAGATCAATAAACAACAGTTAAAACCAGACATTGAACAACTGACTGATTCAATGTTAGGAAAGGAGTTTGTCAAGGCTATATATTGTCACCCTGCTTATTTAACTTATATGCAGAGTACTTCGTGCAAAATGCCAGGCTTAATGAATCACAAACTTGAATCAAGATTGATGGAAGAAATATCAACAACTTTAGATATACAGATGATACCACTCTAATGGCAGAAAGTGAAGTGGAGCTAAAGAGCCTCTTGATGATAGTGAAAAAGGAGAGTGAAAAAGCTGGCTTAAAACTCAACATTCAAAAAACTAATATCATAGCATCTGTTCCCATCACTTCATGGCAAATAGAAGGGGAAAAGATAGAAGTAGTGACAGATTTTCCTTTTGGGGGCTCAAAAAATCACTGTGAACTTTGATTGCAGCCATGAAATTAAAAGATGCTTGCTCCTTGAATTAAAGTTATGACCAACGTAGGCAGCATATTAAAAAGCAGAGATATTTCTTTGTTGTCAAAGGGTCTTATAGTCAAAGCTATGGTTTTTCTAGTAGTCATGAAGGGTTGTGAGATTTGGACCATGAAGTAGGCTGAGCACAGAATTGATGCTTTCAAACTGTGGTGCTACAGACAACTCTTGAGAGCCCCTTGGACTGCAAGGAGATCAAACCAGTTGATCCTAAAGGAAATCAACCCTGAATATTCTTTGGAAGTACTTATGCTGAAGCTGAAGCTCCAATACTTTGGCAACCTAATGCGAAGAGTGAACTTATTAGAAAAGACCCTGATGCTGGGAAAGATTGAAGGCAAAAGGAGAAGTGGATAGCAGAGGATAAGATGGTTAAATAACATCATCGACTCAATGGACATGAATTTGAGCACACTCCAGAGATAATGGAGTTCAGAGGATCCTGGCATGCTATAGTCCATGGTGTTGCAAGTATTGGACATTACTTAGTGATTAAACAACAATAACAAACCTTAGTTTTCTAACTATATATGATCATGGACAAATCCAATAACAGCAACAAACTCTCTCCCAAGATTTTTTAAGTATCAAATACCAAATATGATAATATATGTGCCTCATACACTATACATTGCTATACATATATTATTAATATAATTTAGCACCAGTGCTTTATTGCTTTAGTCTAAATCTCATTATACCTCGTACACATTAAGAACAAGAATATAAACCCTCAAGAGGGTTTAAAATGTTTTAATACTCCTTAAATCCTATTGGCATATCTATGAAATTTTCACATTAAAAATATTCATGTTTACCCTGTGAATTTCTGTACATTTAAAATCTCAAAAATGTATCAGGCAATAAAGCTATACATCAGCTTTTTTGTCCTTTCCTGAGAGATTGATTTTTATTTAATATTCTGTGCTGTTACATCTTATGAATAGGTTAGGTTCTGTGCTTATAGGGTAAGACTAGAAAAAACCCACAAAACCCATCTTGAGATACCCTCAAAATTATGTATAAAATATAGTTTATCCAACAGTGAGTTGGATATCAGAAAATGTGAATAAAAATACCTCAATTTTCTCTTGGGAGTAGAGGTATTTTTGTGATGATCGTGTGGGAAGACATAGAACCAGGGAAACATAGCTCTTGAGGTCACTCTGGGCCATGTGTCCCTTGAGTAAAATGGCAAATGGACTGTTCTCTCAAATCCTTTCTGAGTTAACATCGTTGAATTTAAGTCAAATTAATTTTGCAATAACTATGCTATAGGGAATAATTAGAAGGCAATGGCACCCTACTCCAGTACTCTTGCCTGGGAAATCCCATGGGTGGAGGAGCCTGGTAGGCTGTAGTCCATGGGATCACTAAGAGTCAGACAGGACTGAGCGACTTCACTTTCACTTTTTACTTTTATGCATTGGAAAAGGAAATGGCAACCTGCTCCAGTATGCTTGCCTGGAGGATCCCAGGGACGGAGGAGCCTGGTGGGCTGTCATCTATGGGGTTGCACAGAGTCGGACACGACTGAAGTGACTTAGCAGCAGTAGCAGCATCAGGGAATAATTATTATGTGCTGAACACTGTAGAGGAGATGGACAATACAGTGATAAACAGGAGAGAAAACCTGGGCTTAACTTGGTAATGGAGGAAGTTACCAGTATATAAACATAGATTCAACAACCAAGGTTATGAATAGGTTATGATTAGAACTATAAAGGAGGTATATAAGTGGCTGGTCAATAAAAACGGTTCTAGAAAGATAAATATTGAGCTGAACTGTGAGATCACAATGAAAATGAGTTAACCTTGATTAAAGTTGAAGGATAGTGTAATCAAAGCCCCTGACATAGACAAGTCATGGTGTTATTTTTTTACTAAGCAAATACTGGTTAGAGCTTCATATGTGCCAGGCATTCCTGGGACTGTGCAGTTTAAAGGTCTGTCAACACTTCTGTTCTCATGGAACTTACACTCTAGACAGTGAAAGATAGAGTAAATGAACAAAATAATTAACAAATATGCGGATGTGATTAGTTCTGAACATAGAGGGATGACTGGGGATATAGGCAATGTATTTAGTCAGGACTCAGACTATACAGGACTTTTTAAAGGAAAAATCAGAGCTGGACAGTAAAGTGGTTAAAAAGTTTCTTTTTTAGAACTATTGCAGTAGAATAAAGACCCTGGTATAGAAGGGGCCTCCTCTTCAAATACAGCATGAACTAGTGAGAATTTATAGCCAAGGAACAGGGCAGGGATCAGCGGATGGAAACTTACTAAGAGGAAACATCAGAGGTGAGGATAATTCTGGAACCAACTTCATAGGATTCTAGCTGAAGGCAGGTCAGGGAGATTGGACATGATCAGATGTCCAGTGGTGGAGGATGAGGAATATGACCAGATGTGGAAGGCAATACTGAGGGTGGGGTTATAATTAACCTAATTTACTAGAGTCACTGTTAAAACTGGATTTTACAAGTACCCAGATGGACCTGAAAGAAGGTTCAGGAGTCTAATTAAAGTTTGTTCAAGCAAAGAATCTCTGTTGTCCTTGTAGGCCATGCAAGGAGTTTGGATTTTATATTAAGATCTTTAAGGATCCCTGAGTAATTTTTACACAGAATTTTGCATAATCTGGTTTTCATTTTTAAAAAATAACTCTAGATCCAGTGTGGAAAGTAGCATAAGACCAACCATATTGTTGTGGCTTATTTAAATTTCATTTAGAGAATTCCCTCCTGCCACTTGATTTTTTTTTTTTTTTTTGAGATTCTCTTTCCTACTTCCCACTCCATTTTTCACCTTAATGGCCTTTGGGTAATGTGTGACTTCTCCGATCCAGAAGTAGAGAAAAATTAGGTCCTTTAGAAGCAGGACCTGAGGGAACACATGCCTGGATTCCAAAAATGCATTGGAGTTATAGTCCCTGGAGAGAAGAAGGGCATTAACTGATACAAATAGCCCATGAAAACACTGTATTTGCTATGCCCAGGCTGGGTACACTGAATATTGACCCTGTTAAAGCAAAAACAGCCTTAGATTCTTGGCTGGTGATAACTAGACTGTTAACCTATTGGTCAGGTTGGTCTGCATTGCCTCTGGAACTGGGAAAACCTTCAGTGTTCACAATTGATTTGATGTGAAATGAAAAGGCAGAAGCTAGCATGAGGGATTATAGCAGATCTTTGTGTACTAATCCTAGCAATTCAGTGTATCCTATAGAAACTAAAAATTACTTTGGGTATAGAAGGCTTCCCAGGTGGCACTAATGGTAAAGACCCCACATGCCAATGCAGGAGATATTAAGATATGTGGTTCCATCCCTGGGTGGGGAAGATCCCTTGGAGGAGGAAATGACAACCTACTCCAGTATTCATATTGCCTGGAGAATCCCATGGACAGAGGAGACTGGCAGGCTACAGTCCATGGGGTCGTAGAGTCAGAAACGAGTGAAGCGACCTAGCACACGTGCATAGGAGGCATTGATACCACTATTTTGCATAGAAATTTTGAGTACATTGTTTAGGATGGATTGAGAATGAAGAAAATTAGTAGGCTATTTCAAGAAAGGATTCTTGGGACTGCAAACTTAAAGACAGTGGGTTTGGGAATACAGATGACATGATGGATTCATAGACTCTGCAGCTTAAGTTATAATAGGTCATGGTGAGTTTTTGGATATATTGGGGAGAAAAAATATGTAATTCCTTGATTTCTAATTCGGATAATTTGCGTGAATATTGATACTGTCCTGGAAGACAAGGGAAATTCATGTTCAAACTAAAGATCACCTATTATTAATTCTTTGAATATACATGCAAAATGAAACGTGATTGGAACTTGTTTCCTTTCAGTCCACAGGAGATACGAAAAATAATTTCAGGGGTGTCTGAGATCTTTAACCTTTTACAAGTAATTGAATTGGCCCTTTGGTCACCAGGTGGTTAGTTATCCCAAGATGTAATTTATTTAGAAGAGTATGACTAGTGGATTTATGGGATACTGAGTCTGATAAAGTTCTTTCCTGGAACCTGAAAGGCATGCCTGCCAGATTTTATTTAGGTTTTAATGAATGAATAAATGAAGGCAAAGCTATAGAGTGAAAACCACCTCTGTTCATCAAATGATCCATGCCTTTCCTTTGTTTCATTCTTTTGAACAATTGTACTCCTTCATTTCCAGTGTGTACATTCATTTGAGAGGGGCACCTCAGGGCATACTTGTTTCCTTTTTTGTTAGATAAAACCATTCTTGAAGATGAAACACATAACATACAGGCTGCACTGCAAGCACATAAAACCTGGGATACCAGCTGGAAAATGTCTTAGCCTTGTACTTCTGATTTCTTAGTTAAAAAAAAAAAGGGGGTGGTGGTGGATAAACATTCAAATTTTGTGTCTGTTGTTTTTCCTCTGTTATATAAAAAGGTGATGTTGATGTCTTATAGAACAAGAGTTTTTAGAAGCAAATTCTCAGAATTTTAACACCCCCAAAAATATGTGGTATTATTTTTCTTTATAAAATCTATCCAGCTAAAATATTTTCTGATAAGTTTAAATGTATATGAATTAAGCCCTGGATACCTTCTTAACTGACTACTTCATTTTTCTTTTCTTTTTTTTTATTTTACTTTACAATACTGTATTGGTTTTGCCATACATCAACATGAATCTGCCATGGGTGTACGTGAGTTCCCAATCCTGAACCCTCCACCTCCCTCCCCATACCATCTCTCTGGGTCATCCCAGTGCACCAGCCCCAAGCATCCTGTACCCTGCATCGAACCTAGGCTGGCAATTCATTTCTTACATGATATTATACATGTTTCAATGCCATTCTCCTAAATCATCCCACCTTCTCCCTCTCCCACAGAGTCCAAAAGACTGTTCTATACATCTGTGTCTCTTTTGCTGTCTCGCATACAGGGTTATTGTTACCATCTTTCTAAATTCTATATATATGTTTTAGTATACTGTGTTGGTATTTTTCTTTCTGGCTTACTTCACTCTGTATGATTGGCTCCAGTTTCATCCACCTCATTAGAACTGATTCAAGTGTATTCTTTTTGATGGCTGAGTAATACTCCATTGTGTATATGTACCACAGCTTTCTTATCCATTCATCTGCTGATGGGCATCTAGGTTGCTTCCATGTCCTGGCTATTATAAACAGCGCTGCGATGAACATTGGGGTACGGGTGTCTCTTTCCATTCTGGTTTCCTCGGTGTGTATTCCCAGCAGTGGGATTGCTATTTTACTGAAATGTGTATTCTGAAAACATTGGTGAAATTTGCCATTTCCCACCTTGCCCAAGCAGCAGCTGGAGCCTGGACCATTTTCAATGGCCGATGCTCAGGCAGCACTAATCTAAGGCAAATGGCACATTAAAAGCTACCTCGCCACCTCTTCTATTAGATGTGCCTAAGGTGAAAGAAAGAGGATAATATTGTATTGAAGTTCCAGCTATTTTCCTTTTTCTCCTCTTCCCTTTCCATTCCTATTACCTTAAAACTATTAACTACTGGTCATGCTCTTAACATCAAAATACTTACAGGAAAAGATTTGTTTTGAATGAGCAGATGGACCAGTTCTAAGACAAGCTGCTATATTAATAAACATGTGTGGCGCTTTATCTGCAAAGGAGCCTATTTTGACATTTCTCCTGGATGATTTGTATAACCTATCACTATCACACCTGGAGCAGGGACAATAAATGGGCACTTAATAGTCAAGCAGTGTGTGAACACCTTCATTATAACTTCATTATGTCAGATATAATCATCTATTACTGAATGTCAGGCATTTAATTTATGAACAGTTACCCTACAGAATTAGTGGCCACACAAATGAATGGTCCCTTCATGTCACTATTACTGTAAATTTCCTTCTCCCAATACCATCTCCTTTTTTAAACATATAGTATAAATTTATATCTTTGGAGGATTTTAGAATATAAGATGTCTTGTTTATATTTATGAAATTTGAGAATAGGGTAAATGTGAATCACAAGTGATGTACAATTGCATATATTAATATGCATATCTACTTAAAATAATAGTACAGTTCTATCATTTACTTATAAACTTTTATTTGATTTTGTAAAGAAGTGATAATGCTCTCAGGAAAAATCAAAAGTTTCCCCAGAAATCTACAATGATATAAGGTGCATATCATTAATAATACTGTTGTTTAGTCACTAAGTCATGTCAGTCCTCTGTCCATAGGATTTCCTAGGCAAGAATACTGGACTGGATTGCCATTTCTTTTTCCAGGGGATCTTCTGAACCCAGGGATTGAACCCATGTCTCCTGCATTGGCAGATTGATTATTTATCAGCAAGCACCAGAGAAGTCCTAACAATACTGTACTGTACATCTAAAGGGCTTCCCTGGTAGCGCAGAGGTTAAAGCGTCTGCCTGCAATGTGGGAGACCCGGGTTTGATCTCTGGGTTGGGAAGATTCCCCTGGAGAAGGAAATGGCAACCCATTCCAGTGTTCTTGCCTGGAGAATCCCATGGACAGAGGAGCCTGGTGGGCTACAGTCCACGGGGTTGCGAAGAGTCAGACATGACTGAGCGACTTCACTTTCACTTTCACTTTGTACATCTAAAATGTTCATTGAGAGTACATTTTCATTCTAGTATTTTTAGCACAAAATAATAATAACAAAAATAATAATTCCATTGGACCATAATCAGCAGTGAAAAGTGAAAGTTGCTCAATTGTGTCCAACTCTTTGCAACCCCATGGACTATATACAGTTCATGGAATTCTCCAGGCAAGAATACTGGAGTGGGTAGCCTTTCCTTCTCCAGGGGATCTTCCCAGCCCTGGGATAGAACCCAGGTCTCTGGCATTGCAGACAGATTCTTTACCAGCTGAGCCACAAGGGAAGCCCAAGAATACTGGAGTGGGTAGCCTATCCCTTCTCCAGCAGATCTTCCCAACCCAAGAATCGAACCAGGATCTCCTGCAGCAGATTTGTTACCAACTGAGCTATAAGGGAAGCCCAATCAACAGTGGCACTACCTAAATAATATGTATAAGAGAGATAGTGAGAGATAGTGAAAAGAGAAGCTTCAGTTTGTGAGAGAGAAGCTAAGGGAAATAGGAGAAACAGAACTAGCATTTTGTAGTTTTTCATAATTGATGTTCCTACTGGCATCTACAGAACCCTTCAGCCCTTTCCTTTGGACTTAAGAAAATATAGCCAGAACTTCAACATATCTGTTTCCATGTTCAGTATTAGAGAGAGCTTCAGTTGTTATGAAGACTCCAGATCTTCAGATTGAAATTACTGTCTGTGAAAAAGTTCTTTCAGAGATGTCTCAACTGCTGTCTGTTTAGAAACTTAAGACTGGGGTGATGGTAGGATCCAGTACATGGAAAGAGAAATCTCAAAGGCTATTAAATGATCAGTGTCACTATTAGACCTTGACCTTTCAGATTAGAACAAAATGAATGATACAGACAGGAAATTATTAACAAACTGACAACAGAATTGTATGGTATGAGGATGAATCTACATTAATACCAAAGCCATATTATAATTGCCTTTGGCTGTTTGAAAGGATGGAGCTGCCAACAAGAAGCTTCCTCCTATACCCAGTTCCAGCTTTCAGTGTGATGAATGGTAGCATTCACACAGGAAACTAGGTGGCAGAAGATTGTGAATTTCTTCATTAGAACTATAAACTTAAAGAAACCATGTATTTTGGAAGGATGTCTCACATAACTGAAAAATATCATCAAGGATAAAGAAGAGGAGGATATTTAGTTCTAATATCCCAAAGAAACAAAAGGCTCTGGTAGTGTGACAGAATGCATTTGCAAAACCTGACTACACTGACAATATCTCTAATTGGCATGGACATAGCTGCCTTTGATTTCTGTTCTCTATAGATATCAGTGATCAATAGTCATATTAGTCTATAGACTATTTCATTGACTTGAATAACTGAAAAGTTCACTAAGTCACCTGGGTTGTACAAGATGATCTTTTAACAACCAACCCAAATAATATGGTTAAGATTTATTTGATGAAAACTCATGCTAAAGGTGACATAGAATGATTTTGGCCAAGACTCTTCAGGGATGCAAGCTCCCCAAATGAACTGATTAGACTTCTCTCTTTTACAGATCTAAACCCTTGAGCAAGTGTAACCAGAATCAGGGGAGGCTGGTATGAAGGCTCAGTTGGTTGGCAAAAAAATTTTAAAACCTTCAGAGTAAGCTTCACATAGGAGGGCCCTGAGACAGTCAAAGTACTGGATAGCTGACTAGACCTCCATGCTTATTCTAAACTACCAGACTGTACTTTGCAGGAATCTCATTCATTTACTTTCCTTTCCCCTTTGTCTTACATGTATCTTTCTCACAACTTCATTAGATCTCCACTATCAAAAATTTACTTCATTTGGGACAATATTGGAGCATATATCATGATATATAATTGGTAGGAAAAATATGGGTCACCCTGAAATTTCATGTAAAATAACCAGCATAATTTTTGCAAGGACACTTAGTTCATACTACATTTAAAAATGTACAAAGGTGAATACCTTGCCTTTTCGCTTTCAGCTATTATTACAATCTTTAAAATCCATGTTACTGAGTAACTTTAGTTATCATCCATACTGAAAATGGGCTTAACTCCTGCTAAGATATAGGAGCCTGGCACGCTGCAGTCCATGGGGTCACAGAGAGTCCAACACTACTTAGAGACTGAACAATAAGATACAAAGAAAATTCAATAAAATATATGATCAAAGATTTTAAATGTTTAATAAGAGAAGTGGAGATATTAATAAAAATAGAATTTTTTTAAAAAGTTTAATGAAATAGTTCATGGTAGAAAATAGTACAATAGTAATCTGTAATAATAACAGTGGAAGTCTGTGATCTAACTATAATTTTTTCAAGGTGTGTACAATCACAGTGAAAAGACTATAAATTTACAAATCTTACCTTTACCACTAACCATTTGACAAATGTTTATGGAATTTAACAGAAAATTTTAAGATATAGTATCTATTTTAGGCCATAGGGTAGCAAGATGTAAATTGCTTTCCATGAGCAAAAAATGGAATAACTCTAAAATGTAAACAACATTCTTTTCCCTCTAATATAATTACAATCATTATTAAATCAGATACATTAAACTGCTAGGAATTTGGGGACAATAATTAGATTTATTTACAGAAGCTGATTGACACATACCCAGTCTAATGAAAAATTATATACATTTTTGAGAATTAAAGCTTTTTACTGATTTTATTCTTTTTTCATGTTTCAGATAGTTTGGGGCTTAATCTTTTCATCTTCTAAACTAGAAATACTTGCTAGATTGAAGCTCCAAAATTCTATGTTCTCTGAGGAACAAATATTGTATAATTAGGGTCCTATCAAATTATGTAAACTCATTATTGTATGCACTGTTGAATAATATATGCAATGCAAATAACTGAAACCTTGGAGTCATAAAGTTGTAAAAGCTAAGTGGAAACAATTTAAGTGCTTTCATTCTTTTATCAAAAGCACTAGAATTTTTTTTTTCCTTTTTGTATTCAATGTTTTAGAATAGCCAGTGTTAGATTACTGACATGAAATGTTATAGTCTCTTGTTCATTTTACCAATAAAATTTGAATGTGTGATATTCAGGCCATTATACATTTCTAAATCTGAAGTATCCATAATTTCAAATCAAGAGACATGTAAAACCCAAATGTCTTCCTTATGCTAATATTTTCTTTGAATAAAAATATTATTCATGAATGCTTATTATAGCACTTATTAACATTTCATATTTAAGTGACTGTATTTATCATGAAACAAATTTATTTTTGTGGAAATTTTTGATGTCTTCTCAATTAAGAAAAGAATTAGTGAGTGGTTTTTATTTATTCTGTCATATGAAATCTTTGCCTTTATACACATGTAATTTAAAATGACTTTTACTCAGCTTCTATCCAACTGTAACTGTAGGAGTAGTACTGAATAATAGAAGAAAATTTGAAATCTAAGACTTAGGAAATATCTTTAAAATGCTATTAGCAAATAAAATAAGAAAAAGAAAGGTCACCACCAACTGAATGGCAGTTTTAAACCTGGTACAGTGTTTCGTGCTTCACATAGGTTATTTCTAATTCTTACGAAAACTTGGGAAAGTAGGTCTCTTTATCTTCTTTACAGAAATAAGAAGCTGAGACTTAGAGAAGGTGCAGTAACAAAACCAGTGTTGTACAGCTATTAAGTGCTAGAGCTGGAATCCTGCAGAAGATTCCAAGCAGTTGCTGTTGTTGTGTTCAGTCGCTAAGTTGTGTCCACTCTTTGCGACCCCATGAACTGCAGCATGCCAGGCTTCCCTCTCCTTCACTGTCTCCTAGAGTTTGCTCAAACTCAGGTCCATTGAATCAGTGATGCCATCCCATCATCTCATCCTCTGTCGCCCCCTTCTCTTCTTGCCCTCAATCTTTCCCTGCATCAGGGCTTTTTCCAATGAATCAGCTCTTCACATCATGTGGCCAGTATTGGAGCTTCAATTTCAGCATCCGTCCTTCCAATGAATAGTCAGGACTGAATTCCTTTAGAATAGACCAGTTTTATCTCTTTGCAGTCCAAGGGACTCTCAAGAGTCTTCTCCAGCACCACAGTTCAAAAACATCAATTCTTCAGCCCTCAGCCTTCTTTATAGTCCAATTTTCACATCCATACATGACCACTGGAAAAAACATAGCTTTGACTATATGGACCTTTGTCACTAAAGCAATGTCTCTGCTTTTTAATATGCTTCAGTATTCTTGCCTTGAGAACCGCCCCCACCAAAAAAAATTCAGAGCAGTAACCACATTTTTATAGTCAGTAAAATATACAATAGAAGTAGCAAAATACCAGTATCTCTTAGGAAACAATGTAAAAACAAAAACAATTGTGATAACCTTCTAGAAAGTAAAGATCACACACTATTATCAGGTAATAGTAATCTCCTAGATGTGGAGTTTGAAAGAACAGTATTGAATTTTTATTTTAAAGTGAAATGAAGGAAATGAATCCCATTTGTCAGGATGTACTATATGCAATTAGGAGTAAGCTTTAGAACTGTCTTGTTTGTTGCTGTTGATAACATTTGTTTCTCATCAAACTCTCATTATCATTGGTCACATTACCCAGACCCCAAGTTGTAGCTATATGTAAACCACATTTTGATGGTATTAGTAATAATTACACTTGCTGGATTATATCATGGGGCAAAGAGGAAGAAATGTGTTCATAAATCTCTGTGGTCATCTCATTATATATAAAGATAAGTATGCAGTTAAAAATCAAGAAACCTTGTGAAAGTTTCTGAAAAATTAGTGCTATTTTATTTGGGTTCATGATAGTTTAAAATTACTTAAATGTGAACCTAGCTCTATAAAAAGAAACAGAAATGAACAGGAAATTTTTCATAAGTTTCTCATAGCAATTTAGCATTTGTCATATTTAAAGAAAGATTGTCAAGCAGGTAAATTCGAGACCATTCTTGTATTTGTTGAAACTTCAGGTTTTGCTTCTATGAAGTAAATTAGAGCTACATACAAACATGTACAATTGAATTACTTTGGTTGCATATAGATATAGGTTTATCTAATATGTGGAACATCTTGAAGAATCCCCAACTCTGTTTATATTAATGAGTGAAGTTTTAACATAAGCGAAGCTGTAACTTCTCTGGCTGGAAGTAAAACAAGGTCTGTGCCATTTATCCTTAAGAAAATGTCTGAATATGCAAATTCATTTAATTTCTTCCTTTTGTTATATTTTATTGTGAAGGAGATAAGGGAGTGGGTTTAATTTAATGACAAAATAAAAGGCTCTGTCTGTAACTCTCATTCATTCATGTGTCTTAAGTGTCTAGAGAAAATGGAAATGACCTTTTAAGAACTATGAGTTGAATACTAGTGAGACTAGTACAGAGGTGTTCTTCAGAATCACTTAATATAAAGGGTTGTGTTGATAGCTGCTGCTGCTGCTAAGTTGCTTCAGTCGTGTCTGACTCTGTGCGACCCCACAGACAGCAGCCCACCAGGCTCATCCATCCCTGGGATTCTCCAGGCAAGAATACTGGAGTGGGTTACCATTTCCTTCTCCAATGCATTCATGCATGCTAAATCGCTTCAGTCATGTCCGACTGTGCGATCCCATGGACAGCAGCCCACCAGGCTCCTCTGTCCACGGGATTCTCTAGGCAAGAATATTGAGTGATTTTCTATTAAGGAAACTTCATAGGTAGGGTGGAGTGAGGGAGACCAAGAAGGAAAAAGGCATGTGCTGGACTATTTAAAACTCTCATACTTTGTGCAGTAGTTCTAAAATTCTTAGTTTTTATATAACTATAAAATTTATAGTTGACAAAAAAATACCATAAGAATACATTTTTCCTGTGAGTATTCTTATGCTTTTTTTTTTCTTTTTAATTGTCATTATTTTCCAGGTTTTCTTCTTTTTAATGATTTGGTTACTTTTGATTTACTTATAGGTTTTAGAGATAAGAGATATGAAAAATTACAGATTATAAAAGCATGGTTCTCATATAATGGTATGGAATGTCATCTATTTAACTTTCCCAAAGACATCTAATGTGATTTTTAAAAATCCAATTTACATATGTTAAAAGATAAACTAAGACATATTAAAATTTAAGAATTTATTTGGAAAAAATATTGATCAAATCAGGCAACATCCAATCTAGCACATAGAAAGGAGATCTGAGGAGCTATACAAAATGAAAGACTTTTACAGGCAGAAGAGCGTGAAATCAAGAAAGTTATACTAGGCAAAAATGTAGACTAATTATTGCAAGGTTACTTTCCTTTAGGGGATGGCAAGGGTCTATGTGGAGAAGGCAATGGCACCCCACTCCAGTACTCATGCCTGGAAAATCCCATGGACATAGGAGCCTAGTAGGCTGCAGTCCATGAGGTCGCTGAGAGTTGAACATGACTCAGTGACTTCACTTTCACTTTTCACTTTCATGCATTGGAGAAGGAAATGGCAACCCACTCCAGTGTTCTTGCCTGGAGAATCCCAGGGAAGGTGGAGCCTGGTGAGCTGCCGTCTATGGGATCACACAGAGTCGGACACAACTGAAGCGTCTTAGCAGCAGTAGCAGTAAGGGTCTATGAGCAGATTATCTAACTAGTGTGCATGCCTGTATGTGCTCAGTTGTGTCCAACTCTGTGATCCCATGGACAGTAGCCCACCAGGGTCCTCTGTCCATGGGATTATCCTGGCAAGAATACCAGAGTGGGTAGTGATTTCCTTCTCCAGGGCATTTTCCCTACCCAGCGATCAAACCCACATCTCCTGCATTGGCAAGCAGGTTCTTTACCACTGCACCACCTGGGAAGCTATCAGGCAATTCCCAACTGACTGATTTAAGACTCCATTTCTCGGAGAGATAAAACTGTACTGGGACGTACCATAAGCAGCTCCATTTGGGGCTTGTCTTTTTTTTTTTTTACACATATAAGGAAAGGGAATCTCTTAAGAGTTTATGACTGATAACACATTTTGAGTATACTACCCTTTGTAAGTCTAAGTCTAAGCTAACTCTTCTGAATCAATAAGCAGTTCCAGTCAGTTCAGTTCAGTTGCTCAGTCATGTCCAACTCTTTGTGACCCCATGAACCGCAGCACACCAGGCTTCCCTGTCCATCACCAACTCCCGGAGTCCACCCAAATCCATGTCCATTTAGTCAGTGACACCATCCAGCCATCTCATCCTCTTCTCCTCCTGCCCTCAATCTTTCCCAGCATCAGGGTCTTTTCCAATGAATCAGAGCTTCACATCAGGTGGCCAAAGTATTGGAGTTTCAGCTTCAACAACAGTCCTTCCAATGAATACCCAGGACTGATCTCCTTTAGGATGGACTGCTTGGATCTCTGTGAAGTCCAAGGGACTCTCAAGAGTCTTCTCCAACATCACAGTTCAAAAGCATCAATTCTTCCGGGCTCAGCTTTCTTTATAGTCCAACTCTCATATCCATACATGACTACTGGAAAAACCATAGCCTTGACTAGATGGGCCTTTGCTGGCAAAGTAATGTCTCTGCTTTTTAATATGCTGTCTAGGTTGGTTATAACTTTCCTTCCAAGAAACAAGCATCTTTTAATTTCATGGCTGCACTTAGCATCCCTAGTGATTTTGGAGCACAGAAAAATAAAGTCAGCCACTGTTTCCACTGTTTCCCCATCTATTTGCCATGAAGTGATGGAACCGGATGCCATGATCTTCGTTCTGAATGTTGAGCTTTAAGCCAACTTTTTCACTCTCCTCTTTCACTTTCATCAAGAGGCCCTTTAGTTCTTCTTCACTTTCTGCCATAATGTATTGCCTTTAACTGATCTTTTCTAGCTTTGCTTTGATTTTTCATTGTTTTATTTTACTAGTTACTGTGCTAGGGCCTTTAGTAATAGTAATAGTAGTGTTAGTTACTCAATCGTGTCTGACTCTTTGTGATCCCATAGAACGTAGCCTACCAGGCTCCTCTGTCCATGGGATTCTCCAGGAAGAATACTGGAGTGGTCCATGCCCTTCTCCAGTGGATCTTCCCAAACCAGGGATCAAACCCGGGACTCCTGCATTGTATGCAGATTCTTTACCATCTGAACACTGAACCCTTTAGGAGGTTATAATAGAGGTGTTTGCTGTTTGCTTAGTTTTCTTGCTGTCCCTTCTTGAAATGACATTTTTTCCCAAAAAGAATGGGTCAGATAATTAGGGAAAGCTATATTCCTGGGTTTACATCTGGATTTGGATGAAGGAAAAGGTTAAAGAATGCCTCTGGATGATCTATCAAAATATGCTACTTAAGGAAGTGACTGCATCTTCAGCCAAGAGGAGAGATGGTTCGTGTGTTTTGGTTTAGATTATGTTTTTCTTAAAGGTTTGCTTCCTTCCATCCTTCCTTCTCTTTTTCTTTTCCAAGGCTAATAAAAATTTCCTTCTCAAACTTCCTCTAATCTATAGGGAAAGTGATAACTAAATTCCAGGTGTCGTTTATCAGTATAAACTGAAAATGTACATTGGCTAAGTTTTAAAGTCAAATATTCCATATTTTACATTAAAGGCAGCCTTTCTACCACCAGCCTCCACTTTTCTTTCTTCACTATAGTTTCTCCTTTTTTCCTCTCTTGTTTTGCCTAAACAAATGCAACCATGGCAACAATAAAAATCCTGGTTCAAACCTTCAACATTTGAAAACTCAAAAGTATGACCGTCTTTCGGCAAAACTAAAAATCACTGGTCTCCATCAGTCCTTTCCAATATGCTGGAGGCTCACTTAAGTATTTGCATATAAATTATGTAGTTTCTTAAATTTCCATATACGTCCTCAGGCCTAACAGATAGTCGCAGGTGATTTTCAAGTCAAAATCACAATAACCAGTACCTTTACGGAAGTTCTTTTAAACTTTTCTGTTCTCCCTACCTTTTCATCTCACTGCTCATCTTAATTGACTCAAAACTTCATGTTAGCACCACATAGTAGCTGGTAGAGATTTTGAGAATGAAAACTGAGGGGAAAGGTTAACAAAGCAACACAGATTTGTTACTAAGAATACTTTACACAAGAAGGACAAACTGTCTTTCCAGAGAGGAAGGAGCACATCCATTGTTGTTGTTTAGTTGCTGTCATTTCTGACTTTTCGAGACCCCATGGACTGCACCTT
Source organism: Oryx dammah (assembly GCF_014754425.2). Lineage (NCBI taxonomy): Eukaryota > Metazoa > Chordata > Mammalia > Artiodactyla > Bovidae > Oryx > Oryx dammah. The sequence continues at coordinate 76,708,360 of NW_024070187.1, forward strand.
GTCAGGCTTCGCTGTCCTTCACTATATCCCAGACTTTTCTCAAACCCATTTCATTGAGTTGATGCCATTCATCCATCTCATCCTCAGTCATCCCCTTTTCCTCGTGATCATTTAAAAGCATGAGATAATTTCAAAACTGTAGAATGGGAGAAAAAAAAATTTATTGGACAAATAAATTATCATGAGGAAAAAAAATTCCATAGTGAAGTCATTTGTACCTGCTTGCTATTTTCTTGAATATTTGAGTTCCTTGCTGCCTAAAGGACTTTACTCTTATCTTTGTACACACTGCTATTAGAGTAATACTTGTAGTGGGAAAGGAGAGGGCATGGGAAGAGGCCAGCATGTATAGAGAAAAATGACTGAAATTTGACTTTAGTTATGCCTTAGAAGCCAGCAAAGTTGACACTGGGGGTATTTTGCAATCATTTGTTTAATTAGCTGAAACTCCTAAGGGAAATTTTATGAAATGGCAAACTCCCAAAGACTAATTTAAATCTGTTTTTCTATGTATGACAGAACTTTTGTAATACAGAGCTGTTAAAAATGTACCAGTGTATAAAAGTCCATACAGTCAAAACCTTTAATACCAAAAGCAATATTTTACAAAGAAATGTGAAAGTAAGTTCTATAGGTTAAAATATTATTCACCTGAGAGAATTGAGATCCATGCTTGCAGGTGGCTAAGAAAATCATATTTTGACTAAGAGGATTTTTTTTTAAACAGTCTCCACTCCACCCTCACCCTTTTCTTGTTTCCTGTGGATTTTTCTGTGTAGGTAAGTATATAATTAAGTTTACATTCTGTTTTTACCTAGTGGATTTTTCAAGCTACAAGATAATTCATTTTTGTAACAACTAGAGGCTATTAAGTTTTCATCATCCTACTTTAGTGCTTTCAGAGTTTAGATTTAGGTAACTGGTTGATTTGGGAAAGGCAATGGCACCCTACTCCAGTACTCTTGCCTGGAAAATCCCATGAACAGAGGAGCCTTGTAGGCTGCAGTCCATGGGGTTGCTAGGAGTCAGGCACCACTGAAGCGACTTAGCAGCAGCAGCAACTGGTTGATTAAAGAGGATAGAGAACTAGGTTTTCCTTTGCATTTGGTTACAAAGACACAAAATTACTGTGAGTCATCCTCCTAGGGGGTAAAACAGCAACTGGCCATAACGCCTACTCCTCAGGTGTTTTTAGTTTTTGTGTGTGTGTGTGTGTTTTTTTAATCTACTGCATCATTTAGAAAATCAAAATCTTATTAATGAACTGATTGCAGTTGAATAAAATCCATCAGATTTGTTATAATCCTGAAGTTAGAGGTTGACTTTATATAAGCTCTGGTTGAAAGCAGTTTGCATTTTGTGTGAAGCTGCATCATTATTGTTTGCAGTAGCTGATGAATTTACTTGAAAAGATCAGCTAAATGGAAGCTTCTAGTCATGAATGCATGTAGTATACACTGAAGATGTAGTTTACACACTGGAGATTGGAAACAGGTGTTCCGGCACTGGTTCTATATGGGATTGCTTCTAGTAGGAGCCTATGAGGAAACACACACAAGAAAAAGAGCAACTCATAATTCTTATGATTATTACCTCATTCATACAAGTGCCAAATGACTCAAATGGAAAAAGGATACCATAGGATTAAAGCTTTCAAAACATAGGCCTAGGTGGAAAGGGTGTAATAGTACAGACACAAACAGAATCGTTGTTCATGCTATGAAATTGTTTCATTTCCTTCACTCTCAGAAGTTGTCTAGTTGACATCATTTCTAAATTTATAGATATAAACCTATAGATATGTAAAATCCATGCAGCAGAGACAACTGGAAGTTCAGTGCCTGTTTACCTTTTCTTCAGTGGTAACGGGGCTTTCATTTACAGTTGGCCCCTTGGCTACTGGGAATAAAGCAATTTTCCCTTACAGTTAAGACATGTCCTAGCCAACAGTACATAAATAGAGGTGGTTTGTGAAACTTCTAAGAAGTGTTCTTGGATGAAGGTGGCATTCTCCTTCCCTTCTTTTATCCTCCCCACTGGCTGGTTGCAATATTCTAGGGGAGCCATTATAGATCACAAAGTAGACTCTTATGTACTAGAGAAGCGAAGAACGTGATAGAAGGTGCCTGCTCCCATATTAGCCCTGGAAAGCTGCTTTGTCTTAAGAGAGAGATAAAATGGTCTCTTGAGTTAACCATTGTTAGGTTGGATTTTTTAATCACCAACAGCTGAATCTCATCCTGTTATACTCTAGCATGAGATCCAATAATAATTTCACTAGTAGACTGTGCCTATTGTCAATTCATGAGGGCCTCTGATTCTCAGAAGTATATAAAAATGCAAAAATTATATTTTTATGTGGTTTCTCTTTCATCTTTGCTTTCCTTTCTTTTTTGCAGTTCTAGTTTTACCATAGCAATTGCATTCAAAAAATTTTCAGAGAAAAAATTAATTAAAAGCTATATATTTATCTTATTAATTATTTTGGGAAAAGACTGGCTACAAGTGAATAATGGCAAGAAATTTTCTGTTTTGTAGGTTGAACATTACTGCTTTAAAGATTGTCATTGATTTAGCCTTTGTATCCATTCCAACTGTTCTTGCCTTTTGCAAACCTCTTCATATCTTTATGTGGTGGCTCAGTTGTAAAGAATCCCCCTGCCAATGCAGGAAACACAAGTCACGGGTTCAATCCCTGGGTTGAGAAGATACCCTGGAGGAGGAAATGTCTTGATTGGAAAATCCCATGGACAGAGGAGTCTGGAGGGCTAACGTCCATGGGGTGGCAGTTGGACACAACTGAGCTCGCAAGTACCAGCTTTATATCCATTCCAACTACCCTTGCCTTTTCTGCAAAACTTCTTCATCTCTTCATAGATATATAATTTTAAAAATTTATTGTGTTACAATTGCTTTACAATGTGTTAGTTCCAGATGTACAGCAAAGTGAGCCAGTTATACATATAAATATAGCCACTCTTTTTTATTTTAAGATTATTTTCCCATATAGGTTGTTATAGAGTACTGAGTAGAGTTCAGTTCAGTTCAGTTCAGTTCAGTCACCCAGTTGTATCCGACTCTTTGTGACTCCATGAGTAGAGTTACCTGTGCTAAACAGCAGGTTCTTGTTAGTTACCTTTTTTATATGTAATTGTGTGTATATATCAGTCCCAAACTCCTAGTTTAGCCCTCCTCATCTTATTCCCTAGTAATCACAAATTTGTTTTCTGCATCTGTGACAGTACTTCTGTTTTATACATAAGTTCATTTGTACCTCTTTTTTTTTTTTTCAGATTCCACATATAAGCCATTATCAAATGCTATTTTCTTTCTGTGTCTGACTTACTTGACTCAATCTGACAGTCTCTAGGTATATCCAGGATGCTGCAAATGGCATTATTTTGTTCTTTTTATTTGAAGCGTTCCAGGAGACTCAAACTGCATTCACAGCTTTTGGACTATTTTCTTTGCCTTATCTGACCAGCTTCTTCATTGCCTTGTGCTGTGGTGTATCTCTTTCACACTTAACAACACTCTGTGTAGTTATTATTTACATGCCAGTCAAAAACAATGGAAATGTTAGTTCCTACATGCCAGTTATCTGTCTAGACTAACGCACACACAGTAGCTACCCGTTAAATATTAGGAAAGAAAAAGGGGTGGAAGATAGGAAAGAAGGAAGCAGTTGTTCTTATAGTAAGTCAGCCTTCTTCTTTATATTAATCAAAAATGTTATGTAGATAGGTGTAGTCATATATACTTCTAGTGTGTACAGTAAGCTTATTTTATTACAGTTTTATATTTTGATAGTTTAATTCTTGGTGTCTTAATTTTATTTTTTAGACATAAATTCTCTTGGAATGATCCATTTACATTTTTGGAAAATTTCTTATGAGGAAAAGTAAGAAACTATTCATAACTATTGATCATAAGTCCTGTTATATTTTTCTTCTATTTTATTAACAATTATTATACTCCACTATGCTCTATTTAATGACTCAGAATTTGCTTAGTGGTAATATTAACCCTTAATGATAGAAATCAATAACTATTGTGGGAAGAGTGTGGCATTTGGGGAGAAAATTGAAGAGATTATAGGGATACAGTAAAATAGTTAAACTGAAACAGTGTGAATATTTATATGATGAGTTGTAAACCAATTTCTGTGAACAATTACCTCCACCAGTACTATTCTATTAATGTATACTGCTCAGTGCACTTTTATAATATTTATTGTCATTACATTATTTTATCAGTGATTCTTTCATTCTCTGGTTGCAAAACTTTATATTTGCATAATATCTTTATTAAAAATTATGTACTTGCTCATGTAGGACATGTTAAAAATTTAAAAAGAGTAAAATTAAAACTTACTCATATATACACTTCCCAGAAAACTGCAGTGTTAGTGTATGCATAGCTACTTTACATTCTGTTTTCTTTGTACAGGGAATATTATTGTACACTCTATTTTTCAATCTATTTTATTAACTTCAAAATAGGTCATGAAAAAAAGCTTACATCAACAAATATTTTTCTACAGTATTATTTGTGTTTGTATTATATTTCATTTGTATGGGTATATTTAATCATTCTCATATTATGAGATATTTAGGATAATTCCAATTAATTCATATTATAAATAGCTCTGCAGTGAATATTCTTGCAAGGTATGGGATTATATCTTCTGTGCCCATCTGTGATTGTGTCCTTAGACTAAACTTCTAGGTAATGAAATTCCTAAATTAGAGGATAAGCAAAATGCTACCACATCTTTTAAAATATTCATTGACAGTTGTCCTGCAGAAATGTTACACTGATATACAACCTAAGTAGGGCTCTCCTCCAAATCTCACTAATTATTTAGATCCACTTAGAAAAATTTTTAACAATTTAAATGCAGGGGTGTGTGTGTCTGTGTGTGTGTGTGTGTGTGTATCACTTGAAAGTAGATACTATACTTTTTGTATGAAGAATCATTAAATTTTTATCTTAGAATTCTATTTGCTTCAAAGTCCCAGTTGGGAATTTATGTTAAGTGAAAAAATTTTTATGTATTAAACGGTAGTACAATGGAAGAATATTTTTAAACCATGTACTGTATCTAAAAATTTTATATTATAAACCACAGTCTTTTTTTTTTTTTGGTACTGAAATATATTAGCTTTTCTAACTCTGAAACCACATAAGTTAGTTTCATATGGAGGCTATAATAAATCATCACCACATGGTTTTTTTTTTTTCACCACATGTTTTAATGACTTCGAACAACAGAAATTTATTCACTCCATAGGTCTAGAAGCTAGAAGTTCAAAGTCAAGATGTCAGCTGGATTATAATCTCTTCACAGCCTCTAGAACAAGATCCTTTATTGCCTCAGCTCCACAAGTTCCTTAGCTCAGTTCAGTTCAGTCGCTCAGTCGTGTCCAACTCTTTGCGACCCCATGAATCACAGCACGCCAGGCCTCCATGTCCATCACCAACTCCCGGAGTTCACTCAGACTCACGTCCATCAAGTCACTGATGCCATCCAGCCATCTCATCCTCTGTCCTCCCCTTCTCCTCCTGCCCCCAATCCCTCCCAGCATCAGAGTCTTTTCCAATGAGTCAACTCTTCACATGAGGTGGCCAAAGTACTGGAGCTTCAGCTTTAGCATCATTCCTTCCAAGAAATCCCAGGGCTGATCTCCCTCAGAGTGGACTGGTTGGATCTCCTTGCAGTCCAAGGGACTCTCAAGAGTCTTCTCCAACACCACAGTTCAAAAGCATCAATTCTTCGGTGCTCAGCCTTCTTCACAGTCCGACTCTCACATCCATACATGACCACAGGAAAAACCATAGCCTTGACTAGATGGACCTTAGTCAGCAAAGTAATGTCTCTGCTTTTGAATATACTATCTAGATTGGTCATAACTTTTCTTCCAAGGAGTAAGTGTCTTTTAATTTCATGGCTGCAGTCACCATCTGCAGTGATTTTGGAGCCCAAAAAATAAAGTCTGACACTGTTTCCACTGTTTCCCCATCTATTTCCCATGAAGTGATGGGACCAGATGCCATGATCTTTGGTTTCTGAATGTTGAGCTTTAAGCCAAATTTTTTGCTCTCCTCTTTCACTTTTTAGCCCCTCTTCACCTGCCATAAGGGTGGTGTCATCTGCATATCTGAGGTTATTGATATTTCTCCCAGCAATCTTGATTCCAGCTTGTGTTTCTTCCAGTCCAGCGTTTCTCATGATCTACTCTGCATAGAAGTTAAATAAGCAGGGTGACAATATACAGCCTTGATGCACCCCTTTTCCTATTTGGAACCAGTCTGTTGTTCCATGTCCTGCATATAGATTTCTCAAGAGGCAGGTCAGGTGGTCTGGTATCCCCATCTCTCTCAGAATTTGCCACAGTTTATTGTGATCCACACAGTCAAAGGCTTTGGCATAGTCAATAAAGCAGAAATAGATGTTTTTCTGGAACTCTCTTGCTTTTTGCATGATCCAGCGGATGTTGGCAATTTGATCTCTGGTTCCTCTGCCTTTTCTAAAACCAGCTTGAACATTAGGAAGTTCACAGTTCACATATTGCTGAAGCCTGGCTTGGAGAAGTTTGAGCATTACTTTACTAGCATGTGAGATGAGTGCAATTGTGCGGTAGTTTGAACATTCTTTGGCATTGCCTTTCTTTAGGATAGGAATGAAAACTGACCTTTTCCAATCCTGTGGCCACTGCTGAATTTTCCAAATTTGCTGGCATATTGAGTGCAGCACTTTCACAGCATCATCTTTCAGGATTTGAAACAGCTCAACTGGAATGCCATCACCTCCACTAGCTTTGTTCATAGTAATGCTTTCTAAGGCCCACTTGACTTCACATTCTAAGATGTCTGGCTCTAGATTAGTGATCACATCATCATGATTATCTGGGTCGTGAAGATCTTTTTTGCATAGTTCTTCCATGTATTCTTGCCATCTCTTCTTAATATCTTCTGCTTCTGTTAGGTCCAGACCATTTCTGTTCTTTATCGAGCCCATCTTTGCATGAAATGTTCCCTTGGTATCTCTAATTTTCTTGAAGAGGTCTCTAGTCTTCCCATTCTGTTGTTTTCCTCTATTTCTTTGCATTGATCGCTGAAGAAGGCTTTCTTATCTCTTCTTGCTATTCTTTGGAACTCTGCATTCAGATGCTTATATCTTTCCTTTTCTCCTTTGCTTTTCACCTCTCTTCTTTTCATTGAAAAAGGCCTCCCAAGACAGCCATTTTGCTTTTTTGCATTTCTTTTCCATGGGGATGGTCTTGATCCCTGTCTCCTCTACAGTGTCACAAACTTCATTCCATAGTTCATCAGGCAGTATATCTATCAGATCTAGGCCCTTAGATCTATTTCTCACTTCCACTGTATAATCATAAGGGATTTGATTTAGGTCATACCTGAATGGTCTAGCGGTTTTCCCTACTTTCTTCAATTTGAGTCTGAATTTGGTAATAAGGAGTTCATGATCTGAGCCACAGTCAGCTCCTAGTCTTGTTTTTGTTGACTGTATAGAGCTTCTCCATCTTTGGTTGCAAAGAATATAATCAGTCTGATTTTGGTGTTGACCATCTGGTGATGTCCATGTGTAGAGTCTTCTCTTGTGTTGTTGGAAGAGGGTGTTTGCTATGACCAGTGCATTTTCTTGGCAAAACTCTATTAGTCTTTGCCCTGCTTCATTCTGCATTCTAAGGCCAAATTTTCCTGTTACTCCAGGTGTTTCTTGACTTCCCACTTTTGCATTCCAGTCCCCTATAATGAAAAGGACATTTTTGGGGGGTGTTAGTTCTAAAAGATCTTGTAGGTCTTCATAAAACCGTTCAACTTCAGCTTCTTCAGTGTTACTGGTTGGGGCATAGACTTGGATAACTGTGATATTGAATGGTTTGCCTTAGAGACAAACAGAGATCATTCTGTCGTTTTTGAGATGGAATCCAAGTACTGAATTTTAGACTCTCTTGTTGACCGTGATGGCTACTCCATTTTTTCTAAGGGATTCCTGCCCACAGTAGTAGATATAATGGTCATCTGAGTTAAATTGACCCATTCCAGTCCATTTTAGTTCACTGATTCCTAGAATGTCGACGTTCACCCTTGCCATCTCTTGTTTGACCACTTCCAATTTGCCTTGATTTGTGGACCTGACATTCCAGGTTCCTATGCAATATTGCTCTTTACAGCATCGGATCTTGCTTCTATCATCAGTCACATCCACAACTGGATAGCATAATTCCAATCTGTGCCTCCATCTTCACATACTGTCTTCCCTGTGTACCTGTATCTCTAAGTACCAGTCAAAAAAAAGAAAAAAAGAAAAAAAGATAAACACCAGTAAGTTGGATTTAGTGCCACCCTTCTCTAGTATGACCTCATCTTAACTTGATTACATCTGAAAATATTCTTTTTTAATAACGTCAAACCACATTCACACAGGGTCAGGAGTTCAGCCAAGCTCTCTTTGGAGGACATATTTTAACCCATTACTGCATATATCTTACAAGTTATCCAGTCAATTATTATCTATTTTGATAATGAGGTAATAGTAGTTCTTACTTGTAGGTCAGTACTTTTAATAGTATTATCTCATACAATGAGAAATCAATTCAATCACCAAACCCTTCACCTTGTGACTACTTTTGTTCCAGAGACCCTCTTATATACAAAATAGGAAAATCAAAGTTCACTGAGGATTTTCTGAGACATGCCACTGATATCACAGGTGACTAGATTATGACAGACAGCAATGAAGAAAGTTCCAACCCATTCAATCCTCTGTCCATACCAGTATGTAGAGAAGTACTTTATCAAGCTGTCCAAATACTTTAAAATAATGAAACCAACTCACATAGATAGTATATGCATTTTAACAAGTTCAGCTTTTAACAACATACAGTAAAGTTATAGTTATGTTTTCTTCTAGTGAAAAATCACCACTGTTACAAAAAAAAATCATATTTAGCTGATCCAAATATCTTTTTTCTCTGCTTTAAGTTCTATTGATTCTTTTCTCATTTTGAAAAAACAAATTCCTACTATTTTTTTTTTAATAAGGGCACTTACTATTGTCTATAAATGTCCTGTGTGCTTATAGAGATGCTCAAATTTCACTTTATATCCAGTGATATTTAGCTTTGTATTACCAATGAATTATTGCTTCCTTACGGCACAAACTTCTAAATGCAGCCTGCTATATTTGTTACCTGGCTTCAGTTACTGTCAAGTTCTCTGTATCATTAGGATAGATTCTAATACATATTCTGCTTTTCTGTAAAAAGAGGAATGTTGTATACAATTTTTGTGAGATGTGATTCAAAAACTGGATCTCCCTTCTTTCATCGGGCACAGACTGGTATATATTAACTCTTCCTATGTAACCCCATTCAACACTCGTCTGCAGTGCTTGTTGGGGGTCTTTTTATCCATTTTATATAGAAGTTATGTGTGTAACCTTTATAAACAGTTCTGTATCTTCTTGTTCTCATCTCTGATTTTAATTGTCTTTAGGTTAAATTTTCAATTCTTTCTTACAAATATTGTATTCATTTAATATCTAAATGCCAGCAACAACTTTATTTCTTACAAAGAGCAAATTCAGTCAACATAACCAAACACATTTAGTTTATTCTTAATTTGAAGACTGCTTAAAATATTTTCATACTCTAGTGAATATTGCCATGAGTATTTTAGGTATAAGCACCTTACGTGTAAACAAAATGCTTCTGCAAAGCAGATTGACTTAAAGAATATTCCTTTGAATTATGATATAGCATATTAGGCAATTTTTGACATTATTTTATTTTCCTAATTTCTCTTACTGAGGACATCAGAATCTTAACTCCTAAGAGATAAGTAGTAATATCCTCTGATCCAGGTATTAATGAAAACAGTAACTAGGAATTCTTTAACTCAGGACAATGGCTGGTCAGTTTATCTTCTCTTAATATTTATTGGGCACATGCCATGGGCCACATGTACTCTGCTTCTTAACCTTATGATTAACTCCTTTTATCCTCACAATAATTCTGAATTATTATTATTATTAATTTTTTCCCTTTTAAAGATGCAGACACTGAATCTTAGAGAAACTGTATTTTCTTTCCTAGCTTTAAGTTTATTATTCAGTTTACTAGATACTTACCATCAGTGAAATACAATGAGTAGAACAGATGTGATATCAGACTAGATTGTCTTACCATTATTATATGATAGCTTTAGTGACTAATAGTACTTATCCTGGAGAAGGCAATGGCACCCCACTCCAATACTCTCGCCTGGAAAATCCCAAGGATGGAGGAGCCTGGTAGGCTGCAGTCCATGGGGTTGCGAAGAGTCGGACATGACTGAGCAACTTCACTTTCACTTTTCACTTTCATGCATTGGAGAAGGAAATGGCAACCCACTCCAGTGTTCTTGCCTGGAGAATCCCAGGGACGGGGGAGCCTGGTGGGCTGCTGTCTATGGGGTTGCACAGAGTCGAACTTGACTGAAGTGACTTAGCAGCAGCAGCAGCAGCAGTACTGATCCATTTTAGATCCTTTGTCTTCATTTTAATTCTAAGCTTAAAAGTTTCAAATTATGCAGGCAAACTGTATTGTTAATTATAGAAAATGTCAGCATAATTGTGCTAGTTTCCTGGGATCTTTCTAGAAGGCATTTTCTTTGTAGCATTTTGCCCTTAAAGAAGATACAAACATTAAATACTGAAGAGGGTCTGGAGAAAAGAGAAGCCTCTTGATTGTCGGTGGGAGTGTAAATTGATATAGGCACAGTGGAGAACTGTATGGAGTTTCCTTAAAAAATGAATAAAACCACCATATTACCAATAATCCAGTACTGAGCATATACCCTGAGGAAACCATAATTGAAAAAGACACATGTACCTCAGTGTTCATTGCAGCACTATTTACGATAGCCAGGACATAGAAACAACCTAGATATCCATCAACAGATGAATGGATAAAGAAGTTGTGGTACAAATATACAATGCAATGTTACTCAGCCATGAAAAGAGACACATATGAATCAGTTCCAATGAAGTGGATGAATCTAGAGCCTATTACACAGAGTGAAGTAAGTCAGGAAAATATTGTATATTAATGCATATATATGGAAAACAGAAAGATGATACTGATGAACTTAACTGCAGGGCAGCAGTGGAGATGCAGACATAGAGAATATACTTGTGGACAAACTGGGGAAGGAGAAGTTGGGACAAATTGAGAGAGTAGCATTGAAACATATATATTACCATACATAAAGCAGAAAGCCTGTGAAAATTTGCTATATGACACAGGGAACTCAAACCTGGTGCTCTGTGACAACCTAGGGAGATGAGATGGGGTGGGTTTATTAAATAAATAAATTAAAAACACAAGCAAAACAAATAAACCAAAAAAAGAAGATACTCTGGACCAGGCTATTACTTATTACTAATTTTTTTCCATTTTATATAGGATTGTACTTAAGTGGAAATTTAAATATAGATAGAAAAATCTGAAATTTTTGTCAGTAATCTATATAAAAATTATCCTCTGTGCAACAAAAGGGAAAAAAAAAAAAACTTTAGATACAACAAAATATAAATTATCCCCATCGAGATATACTGCTATTTAAAATTCTGTCCCCACATGGAATCATCTTTGCCAGTAGCATTCCCCATTGAAATAAAAAAAAGGATATTCCCTAATAATGAAAGTGAATTAAAAAGTGAACCAAATGTCATTTTTAACCATTCATTAGTAGAGATTTGAATTGAATGCTTGTATATTTTATTCTAAAACACACATAACTTTATCTGCTTTATCTACTATTTTTTATTATTTATATTATGTTGATATTCAAGTATTTTATCTATTTCTTTTAAAATATAGTGATTTATCCAAAAGTTGTATTATGCAGAGAAATTATGAAATCTTTAGTATTAAGTGAACAAAGATGTATAGATCAGGAAAGATATATATTAATTTCAAGAGCATTTATTAAGTACTTATAATGTGAATAACAAATCAAGGTTCTTATTCAGTGCATTCAAGTGGCACTTTTAGGGGGTAATTACTATACAGTAACTTTAATCTTGTTAAAAATTTCACCCTAGCTCCATTTCTCCTGATATTATATTTAAAATTGTTTTTTCATTTGAAGTATTATATAGAATAAACCTCTCCAATGACATGTGATACTGTTTGTGTTTTTAATATAACATAATGTATATAGTGGGTTTACTTCTTTAAATTTTGAAAGACGTTGTCAACATACTATAGTAAAGATTTGTTTTGCTATACAACTAGAAAAACATAGACAGCTTTTACTTTGTCAGGAACTGATGATATAATTATGTGTTTATAGAGGAAACAAATGTCATAGCTAAAATATATATTGTTAATGTCCAAATTTTTCCTAAGCAATTTAAATTTTATATCTTTAAGTTTGCATGTTAAGAGACTACAGGATGGTGGCCATATTATTAGGTTTTTGTTTACTTATTAGGACAGTTTTTTTAAGAATTTTATTTACTTTTTTTTTTAATAAAAAAAGGGGAGGAGTTTGTCCTGGTTTCTCTAAACTCTGCTTCATTAACACTGATGTTATATTGGTGTGCTATTTAATACAATTAAAAACTGTTTTTAAAATGTAGATGCCATGGTTATTTAATCTGCTTGTTTCATTTAGTTCGAATGTGTGAAGTTAAAAGTGGAAAACTTTTATGAATGGAGCTTCAAAATATGTGGAATTATCAGACGGATATTTCTGCCCACAGTTCAGTTTGTTTTAGAACTCACCTTCTTACTTCTTAGAACTACTTCTAACTTCCCTCTTTTGAAACCACCAGCTATTAACTATAGAAGAAAGAAACTTGTTTTGTGCCCTAGAGGTGTGAGCCTGTCAGAGCTTATCCCTCTTTGTATTCCTGTTCTTAATTAGCACAGTGTCCAGGCCACAGGTAGGGGTAGTGATTCACAAGGGCAAGATTTACTAATCTGGTATTCACTGATGGCCTTAAGCAATCCCTGTTTCTTAAAGAAATAAATGTAAACCACTATCTGTTTAAGGATCTCCTGGTTTTCACATTGCAATATCCTTCCTGGCATGCAGATTCCCAGGACCCATCTTCCAGATTGTAACCCTTTAGACTTATGATGTGGAGAAGGAAATGGCAAACAACTCCAGTACTCTTGCCTGGAAAATTCCTTGGATAGGGGAGCCTGGTAGGCTACAGTCCATGGGGTCGCAAAGAGTCGGACACAATTAAGCAACTCACACACACACACAGACTCAAGATGGTGGAATAGAATTTGCATTGTTAATAATGCTGATAATTGTAGCTGATTTCTCTCTCTGATCTGGATAAGTGATGTGAAAGTTGCTAAGTCATGTCCCACTCTTTATGATCCCATGGACTATACATTCCAGGGAATTCTCCAGGCCAGAATACTGGAGTGGGTGGCCTTTCCTTTCTCCAGGGGATCTTCCCAACCCAGGTATCAAACCCAGGTCTCCCGCATTACAGGTGGATTCTTTACCAGCTGAACCACATCCCTGTAAAACTACTATTATTATTGACAGTTTGTGTTACAATTATTTATTAAATACTTGTCATGTGCTTGACAACATAGCATGCACTTTTTAAAGTTGTTATTGTTGTTTCTGTTCAGTTTTAAGTGATGTCCAACTCTTTGCAGTCCCACAGACCGCAGCAAATCAGGCTCCTCTGTCCTCCTCTATCTCCTTGAGTTTGCTCAGATTCATGTCCATTAAGGCAGTGATATTATCTAACCATCTCATTCTCTACTGCCCCCTTCTCCTTTTGCCTTCAATATTTCCCAGAATCAGTGTCTTTTCCAGTGTCACCTCTTCACATTAAATGGCAAAAGTATTGCTGTTTATGCTCCAGCAATAATCTTTCCAGTGAATATTGAGGGTTGGTTTCCTTTATGATTAACTGGTTTGATCAGCTTGCCTTCCAGTCTTCATCACAACAATTTGAAAACATCAATTATTTGGCCCTAAGCCTTCTTTATGGACCAACTCTCACAACTGTACATGACTACAGGAAAAGCAATAGCGTTGACTCTAGGGACCTTTCTCAACAAGGTCATGTCTCTGTTTTTTAATGTACGATCTAGGTTTGTCGTAGCTTTCCTTCTGAGGAGCAAGCATCTTTTAATTTCATGACTGCAGTCAGTGTCCACAGTGATTTTGGAGCCCAGGAAAATAAAATCTGTCACTGCTTCCACTTTTTCCCATTCCATTTGCCATGAAGTGATAGGACCAGATGCCATGGTCTTAGCTATTTGAATGTTGAGTTTCAAGCCAGCTTTTTCACTCTCCTCATTCACCCTCATCAAGAGGCTCTTTAGTTCCACTTCACTTTTCTGCAATTAGAGTGGTATCATCTGTATTTATGAGGTTGTTAATATTTCTCCCAGCAGTCTTGTTTCCAGCTTGTGTTCCATCCAGCTTGACATTTTGCATGGTGTACACTGCATACTAGTTAAATAAGCAAGGTGACAATACACAGCCTTGCTGTACTCCTTTCCCAGTTTTGAACCAGTCATTTCTTCCATGTCTGATTCTACTACTGCTTCTTGACCTGCATACAGGTTTCTCAGGAGACAAGTAGGTGGTCTGGTACTCCCATCTCTTTTAAGAATTTTCCACAATTTATTGTAATCCACACAGTCAAAGGCTTTTGCATAGTTAGTGAAGAAAAGTTCAGTTCAGTTCATTTGCTTAGTCATGTCCAACTCGGCAACCCCACAGACTACAGCACACCAATTCCCTATCCATCACCAACTCCTGGAGCTTGCTCAAACTCATGTCTGTCGAGTCAGTGATGCCATCTAGCCATCTCATCCTCTGTTGTTCCCTTCTCCTACTGCCTTCAATCTTTCCCAGCATCAGGGTCTTTTCCAAGGAGTTAGTTCTTTGCATCAGGTGGCCAAAGTATTGGAGCTTCAGCTTTAGCATCAGTCCTTCCAAAAGTAAATGCTTTTCTGGAGTTCCCGTGCTTGCTCCATGGTTGATCCACTCTTGGCAATTTGATCTGTGCTTCCTCTGCCTCTTCAAAACCCAGCTTGAACCTTAGTTCATGGTTCATGTACTGCTGAAAGCCTAGCTTGAAGAATTTTGAGCATACTAGCATGCTTCCATGGTGCTGCTGCTGCTGCTAAGTCACTTCAGTCATGTCTGACTCTGTGTGACCCCATAGACAGCAGCCCACCAGGCTCCCCCATCCTTGGGGGATGTTGTCTATGCCCATGGTGTTCTTTTGACAAAACTCCGTTATCTCTTGTCCTGCTTCATTTTTCACTCCAGGGGGAAAATTGCCTGGTACTCTAAGTATCTCTTAACTTCCTACTTTTGCATTCCAATACCCTATGATGCAAAGCACATCTTTTATTAATGTTAGTTATAGGTCTTGTAGGTCTTCATAAAACTAGTACACTTCAGCTTCTTTGACTGTAGTGGTTGGGATCTAGACTTGGATTGCTGTTGTTGAATGGTTTGCCTTGAAAAGGAACTAAAGTCATTCTGTCATTTTGAAATTGCACCCAAATACTGCATTTCAGATTTTTGATATTGAATATGAAGGCTACTCCATTTCTTCTAAGGGATTCTTGCCCACAGTAGTTGATATAATGGTCATCTGAATTAAATTCTTCCATTCCCATCCATTTTAGTTCACTGATTCCTACAATGTCAGTGTTCAATCTTGCCATCTCCTGCTTGACCATGGCCAATCTTTCCTTGATTCATGGACCTAACATTTCAGGTTCCTTTGCAATATTGTTCCTTATAGCATCAGACTTTACTTTCACCACCAGACATATCCACAACTGAGGGTAATTTCTGCTTTGCCCAGTCATTCATGCCTTCTGGGGCTATTATTAATTGCCCTCACCTCTTCCCCAGTAGCATATTGGACACTTTCCAAACTGAAGGATTCAACTTCTTACTTCATATCTTTTTTGCCTTTCTGTACTGTCCATGGTGTTGTCTATGCAAGAATACTCAAGGGAGTTGCCATTTCCTATGGATCATGTTTTGCCAGAACTTTTCACTATGTACTTTTTAAAGCACTCCAAGTGGAGAAGATCCCCTGGAGAAGGGCATGGCCACACACTCCAGTATTCTTGCATGGAGAATCCCATGGACAGAGGAGTCTGGTGGGTTACAGTCCATAGTGCTCCATACAGTCAGACATGATTGAAACGACTTAGCACACACTGCTTTTATATCCTTCTGACAACTTTTTCTGGTAGTACTATTTCTCCCCATTTTACAGACAAGGTAACTAAAGCCTAGAGATCATGGTTACCTTCCCCAAAATAGCAAAGTTAATAAGTTGATTTATGGAAATCCTTCACTTAAATTTCTTAACATTTATTTCAGTAATCATGCTCCCAAATGATTTTCACAAGAATGAAACAAACAAAACAGTAAACCCAGACTACTCTCACATATACATTCTATATATGCCATGTGATATCCACTAAACAAGGGTTTAATTTGTCTCATTAGAATAGCACTGATTTTTTAATGTAAAAATTTGACAAAAACCCTTTAAATTCAGTTTTTCTTTAGGTTCCAACTCACTTTGGTCTAATTAAACATCCCATCTCGTGTTAGAAGTGAATTCTTCACAATCAAGAATGTGCACAGTCAGCAGTAGTCTTCAATGAGATTTAGCAATTATTAAGTAACTTAAAGAAATATGAATGAATACTTTGCTTTTCAGTGATAAATAATACTGAATGTATTTATCCAGCTTTGTGTCCCACCCTTGCTACCTAATATATTATTATCCTTAACATAGTTCACCCAAACTATACTAACAGTGTATGTTATATGCCCTACAGGAACCTTTTTTTCACTACTAGAACTTAACCAAATACATACATATATATATATATATATGTATGTATAAATCAAGGATGATAAACCAAGAATGACAACATTTTTGCCAATAAGAATATTAATTATATATGTATATTTAAAAAAACTATTATTGGCATCAGTTTCATAAGAAGAAAGAACATTTTAGTCCCTGTTCCTGTGATGAAAATGAGAATAAAAATCATAATCTCACAGTAAAAGATATTACTTTAAGTTATGGATGGAAGTGACATGGATTGGTATATGCTCTTACACAGGCTCTTCACAACCGCTGGTTTAGGCAGGTTTGGTTTTTTCTTTTCAAGAGTTTCCTAATGACTTATTCCTTGCTTTTGTACTTACTTATAAAAACCCACCCTTCAATTTTCAACAGTTTTTTGATTAATGCGATATTTAACATTTCTTTTTGACTTTAAGATTTTGCAGCATCGTTGCTATGATGCATCATTTCCTCTCTAAGTGGCAAGCAATCTGTAGTGCTTTTTAAATTTCTGTAAAAGTGCATTCCTAGTGCTTTTCTCTCAGTCTTCTACTTCCTTTTTGGACTAAAAGCGTACTTATTATGCTATTGGTGTCTAATATTATCTTTAAAAAAGGATAAAGAATTTCTCATTTGCAATTTCAAAATAATAACAATAGTTCTTTTGTTTCTATTTCTTTTTCTTACTACTACTGCAGTAGTAAAGAATCTGCCTGCCAACTCAGGAAACACAGAGACACAGGTTAGATAGATCCCTGGGTCAGGAAAATGCCCTGGAGTAGGCAATGGCAACCCACTCCAGGTTTCTTAAGTGGAAAATTCCATGGACAGAGGAGCCTGGCAGACTACAATCCATGGGACTGCAAAAAGTTGGACACGACTGAGCGACTGAACACATGCTACATTGAAGGCACTAAGAAAAGGAAGTCTGGAATTCGAATATTTAGGGACTGTATGGTGTGCTCAGTCACTCAGTCATGTATGACTCTTTGAGAGCCTGTGTCCAACCCTGGACTGTAGCCTGCCAGGCTCTTCTGTCCGTGGGATTTTTCCTGACAATAATGCTGGAGTGGGTTGCCATTTCCTTCTTCAGGACTACATGGTATATCTTTCATTTTTTAAAGTATGTTTTTATATTGTTTGTGTGTATTGTTTTCTGACACAACTCCTAAGAAGACTGTCCCCCACTCAGATGCCAGCCACAAAAGAGTGCCTGGGCTACCCACACTTCTGCCTGCCTGACTACAAATTCAAGGGATAACTATGATTCCCTTCCCCATTGCAGGTTCAATAATTCTGTAGAGTAACCCATGTAACTCTGAACTCATGAAAATGCTCTGTTATTATTTAGGGTTATAGCTTTACATGCAACTCAAGACAAGCCAAATTGAAGTAAGAAGAGGTGTGGGGTTCTGCACAGCCTCAGTATCCTCTCTGGGTGTCACCTCCCAGCACATTAATGTGTTCAACTAATCCAGAAATTTTCAGAATCCTAGAATTCAAGAGTTTTTATAACCAACTCTCCAGTCCCCTTTCCCCTCCCAAGAGGTTAGACAAAAAGGCCTAAAATTCCCACCCTCTAATCCTGTGTTTGGTCTTTCTATAACCAGCCCCCTCCATCAAGAGACCCCACTCTGAGTCACTTCTATTAGGATGAACTCAGAATTTGTTATTAATGAGAAAAGACACTCACAATACTTAGGATATTCTGAGAATTTTAGGAGTTCAATAACAAGAACCAGGGATCAAGACCAAATATATATATATATATATATATATATATATTTTAACTTTACCAGAGTTTGGTTTCTGAAGTGAGTGGAATATTATGATCAGATTTTCCACTCCCAAAGCATTGGTAAGCATTCACAGTGTGTTTACTGTCTCATCATCTGGTAATTTTATGTTCTACTACACAATTCACTTTTGGCTGCAGCATAATGGCTACAAAAATACTTGGAGAAATTAAAAAGTACTCTCTGCTATAAAGTATTATTATTACTTCAATAATTTTGAAGAACATTGCTCTCCTGAGTCACTAAAGAAGCATGTTTGTGTCCCTTGCCTCTGACCATTAAGAAGGTAAACTCAAGGCCACCTGCTGAAGCTTTTTTTGTTGTTGTTACATGATTTGCATTCCTTGAGTTGATGTTTATATATAGTTCCTAATATTTGAAATATATTCTTAATTTCCAGGAGTCCCAATATCCATCATAAGAATCAGGTTCATTTGTAAAACTCAATAGGGGAGAGCCAGATATGGAAAGCATGAACCATAATGATTACTGTATGTAATTTTTATAGAAAAGGGTTCTTTTCAATAGCCTAGACTTGAGACCTATCTTTGAAAGCATATCTTTTATTTTTTTTGGTGGTAGTTATGGATTTTGATATGTTACAGTTTTCATTTGCAGATATGATTTAGTTTATTTTCTAAGAAAACTTATTTCTTAGCATATTTATAAGCCAGAGTACTGGGAATTTTTTGTTGTTCAGTCACTCAGTCATGTCTAACTCTTTGCAGTCCTATGGACTGTAGCATGCCAAGCTTCCCTGTCCTTCACCATCTCCCAGGGCTTGCTCAAACTCATGTCCATTGAGTTGGTGGGAATTTATTGCTTCTTTATTGGTAGAACTACATATGTGTGACTATGCTTATATTCGTATTCTTAGAAGGAGTGATGGAATAATGGTGGGCATCCAGAAAGTTGACTAGTCAATATCTTCCTTGCATAATTGAAACAAACCTCAAAAATAAAAGAAACCATGTAGCACTTGATTTCTGAAATGATTCTCCAGTCAAGGAACCAGCTCCTTGGAGGAATGTCCAATTCTGGGACTAAGGCAGAAAGTGTACAGAACAGAACTGGAAAATCTTACAGTGACAGAAAGTAAAGAAAGTCTCAAAAACTAAAACAATGGTGATGTGTCAAAGAGAGATGAGAGTGACCAAGAGGGTAGAGCTCTGATAGCCAAAGTGGAAACAATTTGTGCAACAGACTAAATTATGTAACATTTGAATACAACTTAACAATGTGAGATAAATATCCATGAATCCATACTAATACCATTAAATGATTAAACAAGTAAATAAATAGAGGGGGAGAGACTGATTTCCTTTAGTAACTTGTTATCAAAGAATACAATATGGAAGGGGGTGGAAAAAAACCTAAGTAAGTTTACAGTGGAGAAATTTGGGAAGCACTACCTCACTCATAGGATCAATGCTAATATCTTCTCCAGTCAGACATGTTAATAGCATATTCACTTGACGTAATGAGATTGAAATGACACTTCACTTCTGTGGCCATCTTTCCAAAAGACTACATTCCCAGTCTAATCATGAGACAGGGCAAGAGACAAGCCCTAATTTAGGAACATTCTACACATTATCTGACCAGAACTCAAAATTATCACCATCCTTAAAAACAAGCGAAATGCAGGAAAATGTCACAGTCCAGAGAAAGTTGAGAGATGTGGCAACTAAATGTAAAGTGACATCCTGGGTGTCATCATATAATAGAAAAAAGACATTTAGGAAAAGCTAATAAACTGGTGTGTATTTAACCTGAATATTCATTGGAAGCACTATTACTGAAGCTCCAATATTTTGGCCACATAATGCGAAGAGACTCACTGGAAAAAGCCATAATGCTGAGAAAGATTGAAGGCAAAAGGAGACGGGGGAGACAGAGGATGAGATGTTATAGCATCGCTGATTAAAGGACATGAATTTGAACTAAATCCAGGAGACAGTGATGGACAGAGGAGCCTGGTATGCTGCAGTCCATGGCGTTGCCAAGAGTCAGACATGACTTAGCAACTGAACAGCAACAACAAATTAGTTATGACAAGTATACTACAGTAATGTAAGATGTTAAAAATTGGGGAAACTGAGTCCTGGGTATGTAGGAAGCCAGTTGCAAGGTAATCTTTGCAAATTTTATGTAGTAACCTAGAAAACATTTTTAATTGTAAAATAAAAAATTAAGAGAAAAAATATGAAACAAAAAAATCTCACATTTATAAAGTTGCCTGGGATTTTATATAGAAGAACATTTATTTTCTAGAAGCAATCAAATACAGAAACTGAAAGGTTTATGGTGTTTGCTTGCTTTCAACAAAAAGGAGTTCTGATTTAAAAGACACTGTTTTATGAGTGAATTGACAATCAATGAAGAATATTGAGATAGCAATAGGGGATGTCGATAAATATTTTTCAATTTTAACAATTTTTCTGGGCTATTTAAAAGATCATGACAGTTTTAATTTTGTTCTTTAGATATCAGCAGTTTGTTACTAATAAAATGCACAACTGGCCCACACTGGGACTTTAATAATCCACTTGAAATCATCTTAAAGTAGTTTTATGAGGGTTATGTGCTATGAATGAAGAAAATACTTTCCTAATATTCACTGAAAGGTGAAAGATATAATTCCTTTAGCTTTTTTTCAACAAACATTAATTAATGCCTACCAGTTGTTAGGCTCTGGAGATACAAACTTAGTCCCTAATTTCAAAGAAGTTACAGTCTAGTAGAGGGCAATGAGCATGTAATCAATAACAGTAATTAAGTAAACTATGCCTTGGTCCATTGAGAACACTGAAGAAGGAATCATCAATTGCAGAGGACAGGGACAGTTTAAAAAGGCTTTGCAGAACAGATTATTCCAGAGCTTAAACATCTTTCATCATGCTAAAAATGTTGGGAAACCAAATGCATAGTCTGAAGACTGAAAGCTTCAGACTGTTAGATTCAGGCACTGCTAGTATTTGAGAACTTCTCAGCCATGGTAAGAGTAGAAATTCTATAAGAGAAAAGCCTAGAAATACAGGCATACTTGGGGTAAAACACTGAAGAAATCTTTGGAAGAACATAAAATTGTAGACAGCTGAGATTAAGTATTGAATGACTGTTTTAATAGTCCATATGAGAGATCCAAATTAAGGTTTAGCAATAATGACAGAAAGGAAGACAAATTTGGGATAATTTGATGAGGCATAATCATTTGGAACTTAATCATTGATAAATAGTGAGAATAAAGATATCCCAAATGAGTTTTCATTATTGAAAGGAACAGAAGTTGGCTTGTGAGGAAAGATAATGAATTAAGTTTAGCATATTGAGTTTGAGATACCAATGGGAAGCAGAAATGACATACCCAAAAGGTAATGAATAACATGATCTAGAGCAGAAGTTGCAATTTTTTACTGTAAAGGACTAGATAATAACTCTTTTCGTCTTTGAAGGTTTTATAAGGTCCCTGTCACAGCTACTCAGTTTTGTTGTTGAAACTGGGAAGCAGCCAGGGTCACTATGTAAACAAACTGAGAGAGGCAATAAAACCTTAAAACACTAAAATTTGATTTCATATAATTTTCATGTCATGTCATATTGTTTCTTTTTTCTAACTATTAAAAAGAAGAACAAAAAAAAAAGAAGAAGAACAAAAATAATTCTGCTCTTATGGACCATTCAAAAACAGACTGGGGGTGGGGTTGGGGCAATGGGCAGATTTGGCCCAAAATCCTATAATTTGCTGACTTTTGATCTAGAAAGAGGTCTGGCTTAGAGATGGGAACTTTTTGTTGTTGGTGGTATTAACCTATACAAAGAAGTCTGAAGTGATGGTTATGGATACCATAATGTGAATGTATTGATGGAGAAAAGAGCATGGTTAGTATGTGGTTAGGGAACCAGAGTTTATGGACTTGGAGTCAATAATGAGATTTGAGAGGTATCAAATGAGATCTGGAAAGTATCAATAAAACAAATCCTATATTATTTAATGAATAATCCTATAGTCATTATTCTTTACATATACTATGAATCTGAATACTATTAGCATATAAACTATACTGCATTTTTCTGTGTATTTTTCACTGATTAGTAAACCACCTACAGTAGAATTTGCATTTGAAAATTGTCTGAAGGAGGATGACTGGTTAGTAAAATATTTTAAATACCCTTATTTAGAACTGTTTGATTTAACTTAGGAAGTTGTAGGTTGTGTTCTTTTTCTACCTATTAATCTAGATAAGCAAAAACGAAACTAAATGAAAAGCTTAGAACTTTGAAATAACTTGTAGGTTAAGTAATAATAAAATAATTAGTAATGATAATATTGCAAATTAGTGGTTACATTTAATTTTTTCACACTTTAGTCATGATGGTCTTAAGTGTTTATGTTTTTCTTAATTCCTTGATGGTTAAAAATGATTAACTAAAACATTTGTTAATGAAGTCCCTCACCATTAGGTAGGTTTCAGTGACCCAAAGCTCCATATTTTTTCAATGTTCTCTTTCCAATTTGTAAGTTATTAAAAAGTATGACATAATAATAATAACCACATGTGGTTCTGTAAGAAGTAGAGGAAATTCAAATGTCAAAAAGTTAAAAACATTATTAAGTGGTATTTATAATTTAGTTCTGATAAAATGCTAGGAAATTAATGTGATTATGAATCCACAGTAATGATCTGTTTCAGCAGTGTGTGATATTAAAGTGGCATTATTCTTACTAAAGAGGCAACTACTAAACAGAACTAGTTATCTCATTAGTGAAACCAATTTTAAAGAAAGATAGTGCCTAATTATGTTAGCAAAATAAATGACATTATGTTTTTCGGATGCTTGTCTGAGTTAGAGAAATATGATCTTATTGCCTTTAGGTTAATAAAATACCACTATACTAAAAGCTGTTTTTCAGAGCACAAATCCTCATACTTAACTTAAAAAATAGAAGTAAATGTGTGTGCTGCTGCTGCTAAGTCACTTCAGTTGTGTCCGACTCTGTGTGACCCCATAGACGGCAGCCCACCAGGCTCCCCCGTCCCTGGGATTCTCCAGGCAAGAACACTAGAGTGGGTTGCCATTTCCTTCTCCAATGCATGAAAGTGAAAAGTCAAAGTGAAGTCACTCAGTCGTGTCCGACTCTTAGCCACCTCATGGACTGCAGTCTACCAGGCTCCTCCATCCATGGGATTTTCCGGGGAAGAGTACTGGAGTGGGGTGCCATCGCCTTCTCCAAATGTGCGTGTGTTTATATATATGTGTGTGTGTATATATATATATATATATAGTCATTATTTTGGAATAAAACTTTTAATGACAGAGTATATCGCAGGTTTACCTGTGGAGACTTTTGATTCTGTAGCTTCAGAGTGGCAGGGCTTTGTAATTTTTTAAAGCACTCCAGGGGTTTTCTAACTTGCATGTCAAAGGTAAGAGACATAGTTGTGTTGTGTGCAAGTATATATACAAGTCTGTGTATTGTTTACTTCCTTCCCTGCACCTGGCTTAGGACAGCTAACCTGAGAACAGTGTCATTCTCTTCTCTTTCTTTTTCCTTAACAATATGGAGATAAACTGAAGCCAGATGAACATTTATTTACCAACATTGTCCAAAATAAAATTATCAGAATTGAAGTGAAATGTGGAATTATTTGCCATGCTGATCAAAAAGTGAACAAATTTA
Organism: Oryx dammah; assembly: GCF_014754425.2. Taxonomy (NCBI): domain Eukaryota; kingdom Metazoa; phylum Chordata; class Mammalia; order Artiodactyla; family Bovidae; genus Oryx; species Oryx dammah. The sequence goes on from NW_024070187.1 coordinate 76,732,733, forward strand.
CCCACAAGCAGAGATAGATAACAGCAGCTGTCAGCTAATCCTTTATCTCTCTGAATCTGGGTGGAGTAGAAGACTTTTATGATGCTGGCATCAATGCACTGTGCTGATGCCAATATCTTGGTCCTTTTGTTAATGCCGACATTATACAAATCTTCTCATCCACTTTACTTCATCTGCAGTACTTCCCCTGGGTGCTATATCTAAGAGTTGTCACTGAATGCCTGATTCCCATGCAGTTGCCTCTCAGAGTTCCTTCAGGTTGTTAATAGCTGCTATGAGAGTGCCTGCCATGTAGCAACTACTCTTTGGAGCACTTTATGACTTCTTATTCAGTAACTGTCACAGTATTACAAGACAGCTAACATCATCATCTAAGGAAACGCAAAATTCAGGGGAGATGAATCATACTCTCCCTTTTGATAGGGGCATGGCAAGGTAGAGTAGCCAAACCTCTTTGTTTCCCCAGGACTTAGAGAGTTACCATGACATGAGCCTTTCAGTTTTAAAACTGAGAATGTCCCAGGAAAGCCACGATATGCTGGTTTCTCTATGGTAAGCACAAGTTCAAAAGAGCATTTGGAATAAGATAACTGTTCCTCAAGATATAATCTCTGCCAAAAACAGAAACTATGGGGCAGAGCTGTAACTATGAGAAGCCAGAGTCCAGATCAGCCAAGGCATAAACATTTATATGGTTCAGCTGGCCTGACCCACTTTTAGTTAGAGATGTTGGTTGACATTGTCCAATGTGGGTTAGAAGAGAAAGAGACTCATCTATGATAGGATATTGAATAACCTGACCCTAGATGAAAACAAAGCAGACCATTCATTGTCCCCTCACACATGTTCCTTGGTGCTCTGTGTAGCACCTCTGCCAATGGTATCCTTGGGGAAAACCTCAACTCTGAGTCTCTGCCTGTGCCAGTGGCCTTGCTCTCCATAACAAAGCAATTCAGAATGTGATCTCTGGACCCCTAGGATTATCCTCTCCAGAACCTTGGTAGAACTACAAATTCCTGGACTCTATCTCAGACTAATCAGAATCATTCTGAGATAACACAGGAATTGGTTTAAACTCACTCTTCAGGTGACTATGATGTTCAACAAAGTGTGAAAAGCATGGTACCAGCAAAAATACTCCAGCACAACTAGTAGGTTTGTGGTTCTCATTCTGGTTATGCATCCAAATAATTTTTTTTTTTTGGCAGGGGGGAGCAGGATAGGAGGTATATTTTTAAATCAGACAAAAATCAGCTTCCTAAGTTGCATTAATAAAGTGATTCTGATTTAGTACATTCAGGAGCCAGTAGATAGACAAAAGAACACAGGATTTGAATTTCAGAAGCCAATATTTGCAGCCCAGCTTTGCTACTTAAATACTGGGTGACTCCTCTCTGAAAGAACAGATTGAACCGGATGAGCAGAATGAACTTTTTCTGTTCTTACATTCTGTGATATGCTTGATATCCTGAACCCACTAACAAAGACCAAACATCACGGACAAGGAAACCTTCTACTTCACTTAGTGCCTGGATATCATTCATGCTCAGTAATTCCAGTTCTATATCTTTTCGTGTGGTAAATTATATACTTATGTTGGTAGCAGCATACAAATGCACTCAAGTATACATGAATTACTTTATTTTTAAACATTATTTAACACAAGTCTTGCAAATATATCACCTTAGTTGGGGAGGAAGTTAGATATTTTATAACTTTAGAGCTATAATTTATTATAGGCAACAAAATGAAAAAAACCTCACTGCCAGCATGTGGGCACAGTTTGAAGCGATTGAAATCACACAAACATCACTTAATAAGCATTGATTTTTGAGCAGCAAAGCTTCAGTAAGGTTTGATTTTTAAAGGATATTTTAATTATGCTCTAACAGGTGTTCGGAATGAAATGCTATATTTCAATTATCCATATGAAGGTTTAGTCAGCACTGATTATTCTGAATGTCTAGCTTTGCAACAGAGCAAAAAGGAAAGTGGTTTTAAATAAACTCTTCTGGCACATATTTTATACTACTAGTAGTTACAGTCTCATCAAACCTTGAAAATAGTCTCAATGTATATAAGTGAAAATGGTGGACACTAAGCTGTTCTAGAAATAAGCTGTATCTTTATAGGTTATCTAAGACATTAAATTCCTGAGTTAAAGTTCTAAAGAAAAGGTACAAGTGAACTTTTCTATAAAACAAAACTAGAGTTACAGATGTAGAAAACAAATTCACAGTTACCAGAGTGTAGCGATGTTAGGTATAAACTGCAAGATTGGGATTGACATATGCATACTACTGTATATAAAACAGATAACTAATGAGAACTTACTTATAGCACATGTAACTATATCTAATACTCTGTTATTGCCGATATGGGAAAAGAATCTAAAAAAGAGTGGATGTATGTATAACTGATTCACTTTGCTGTTTAGTAGAAACAAACACAATACACAGAACTGTACAAAAAAGATCTTCATGACCCAGATAATCATGATGGTGTGATCACTCACCTAGAGCATGACATCTTGGAATGTGAAGTCAAGTGGGCCTTAGGAAGCATCACTACAAACAAAGCTAGTGGAGGTGATGGAATTCCAGTTGAACTATTTCAAATCCTAAAAGGTGATGCTGTGAAAGTGCTGCACTCAATATGCCAGCAAATTTGGAAAACTCAGCAGTGGACACAAGACTGGAAAAGGTCAATCTTCATTCCAATCCCTAAGAAAGGCAATGCCAAAGAATGCTCAAACTACCGCACAATGCACTCATCTCACATGCTAGTAAAGTAATGCTCAAAATTCTCCAAGCCAAGCTTCAAGAGTATGTGAACCGTGAACTTCCAGATGTTCATGTTGGTTTTAGAAAACGCAGAGGAACCAGAGATCAAATTGCCAACATCTGCTGGATCATCAAAAAAGCAAGAGAGTTCCAGAAAATCATCTATTTCTGCTCTATTGACTATGCCAAAGCCTTTGACTGTGTGGATCACAATAAACTGTGGAAAATTCTGAAAAAGATGGAAATACCAGACCACCTGACCTGCCACTTAAGAAATCGATATGCAGGTCAGGAAGCAACAGTTAGAACCAAACATGGAACAACAGACTAGTTCCAAATTGGGAAAGGAATATGTCAAGGCTATATATTGTCACCATTTAACTTGTATGCAGAGTACATCATGAGAAACGCTGGGCTGGAGGGAGCACAAGCCGGAATCAAGATTGTCAGGAGAAATATCAATAACCTCAGATATGCAGATGATACCAACCTTATGGCAGAAAGTGAAGAAGAACTAAAAAGCCTCTTGATGAAAGTGAAAGAAGAGAGTGAAAAAGTTGGCTTAAAGCTCAACATTCAGAAAACAAAAATCATGGCATCTGGTCCCATCACTTCATGACAAATAGATGGGGAAACAATGGAAACAGTGACAGACTATTTTTTTTGGGCTCCAAAATCACTGCAGATGGTGATTGCAGCCATGAAATTAAAAGATGCTTACTCTTTGGAAGGAAAGTTATGATCAACATAGACAACATATTAAAAAGCAGAGACATTACTTTACCAACAAAGGTCTGTCTATTCAAGGCTATGGTTTTTCCATTAGTCATATGAGAGTCAGACTATAAAGAAAGCTGAGCGCTGAAGAGTTGATGCTTTTGAACTGTGGTGTTGGAGAAGACTCTTGAGAGTCCCTTGGACTGCAAGGAGATCCAACCAGTCCAACCTAAAGGAAATCAGTCTTGAATATTCATTGGAAGGACTGATGTTGAAGCTGAAACTCTAGTACTTTGGCCACCTCATGTGAAGAACTGACTCATTTGAAAAGACCCTGTTGCTGGGAAAGTTTGAAGGCAGGAGGAGGAGGGGATAACAGAGGATGAGATGATTGGATGGCATCAGTGACTCAATGGACATGTGTTTGAGTAAACTGTGGGTGTTGGTGACGGACAGGGAGGCCTGGTGTGCTGCATTTCATGGGGTCACAAAGAGTCGGACACAACTGAGCAGCTTAACTGAACACAATACAACATTGTAAATCACCTATATGTCAATAATATTTTTTTCAGATTTAAAAACTAAAAGTCCATTTAGATGTTCTCTTCAAACCAGTTTTCTCATGATTGATTCTCAGTTATTCGCTTGAATTTATGAAATTAACATGAAATGTTGGGAATTGATCTTTAAAAATAGCTTCTCTAAACCAATAAAAATTTCCCTACTGAATTCAAGTCCTTGATCAGAATAGGAAGGCCAGCTAACTAGTTTTTCTCTCAGTGCAAAAGGCCTTTCAGGAGCCTCAGTAAATATTAGCAAGTCCAGCGTAAAACCTTGCTTCTTCCTGATCTTGCATTTGATTTGAACATTTCAAAACCCCAGAGTATCAGATACTTAAGTTAAACTGAGCTCACCAGAAAACCAAGCTTTTAGATGTTATTGTGATGTTATTATGACAACTACTGCCTAAATCACATGCAGAAACTATAGTAATGCTGGCTTTAGAAGATCAGAATTTTGATCTACTATTTCCTTTCATTTGTGGTAGAATAACTTTATACTACTGCGACAACAAAGAAAGCTGAGGTCACTAGCAGAAACTGGAGCAAATAATGGAATTTTCAAGCAAGATTCTTTTGAATCTGGTGTTAAACTGACTGAGGGGAAAAATGTTACATTTACTGAATATATAGAGTTCTGTGAATAGTGCCCCAAAGACACATTCAAAGAACAGGTTGGAAAAACTGGTAAAGCTGTGAAACTGTTGAACTAAAATGTAGTCATTAGAAGCATAGTATATAATGTTTCATTTAACCGTATCTTGAGGTTATTTTCTTTGATGGACATACACTATCACATGATAGGTACTTTGATCCAGAAAGACCCAAATATCTTAATACTGATGCAGAACCTAGTGATTTTTAGCCTGTTAGGAGAAAATGTCAAGAGTATTACTTATATATGAATGTTTGTAATCCACTTAATAATTTATATCTCACTGAATGAGGTTGGCTTAAACTAAGTGTAAACTATGAAATAAAATTTTAGTCTAGAATAAAATGAATATTTTAGATAATAAACTTGAACCATTCACAAGGGTTAAAAAAAAAACAAAAACAGAATTAAATGTATTGGTTTCTTCAGGGCCTTCGTCTAGCTGTCCTGTATCCTGGGCTTCCCAGATGGTGTTTGTGGTAAAGAGCCTGCCTGCCAATGCAGGGGACATAAGAAATGGGGGTTTGGTCCCTGGGTAGGGAAAATACATGGAGAAGGACATGGCAGCCAACTCCAGAACTCTTGCCTGGAGAACCCCATGGACAGAGGAGCCTCACAGTCTACCATCCATAGGGTCGCAAAGAGTTGGACACAACTGAAGTGACTTAGCACAGCATGCTGTTGTGTCCTGTATGATTTCACTCAGGATGTAGATTCCCAGGAAGTCTACCTGACTTAGCTTGACTTAGACCAGAGAGGGTCAGGGCACCTTGAGTGGCATTTCACAAGTTTATATAAACAAGCTAGATAGTTCTACAAAACAAAATTGAGATGCTTTTCCAAGCAGAAGTGAAAATCAGGAAAGCAAAAACAATAAATATTCAACACAGAAAGCAAAGTGAGAATTAATTTTTATTAGTCCTGCTAATTTAGGATAGTTTTTGTAACCAGTCTGACACTTTTCCACTTCAGTTAACAGATCATCAACCATCCCTGAAACACACACACTTTCTTTGTTTGATAGCAAAAATCCAAAAATGCTTATATCTGTTCCTTCTCCCTATTACCTACTGCAAAATTTCTCACCTTCCACTCTTCTGGCTGGTGCCCATTTGGCATTTTGACATCTGGGGCAGGATGATTCTTTGTTGTAGGGTGCTGTCTTGTGTATTGTGGGATGTTGAACAGCATCTCTGCCCTCTACCCACCGTATACCATCCCTCTTGGTTGTTACAACTAAAAATCTCTAAATATTGATTGCTAAGTGTCCTCTAGAGGACACCATCATCCCATTGGTTCCCACCAAACTCTTTGACCATATTTGAGGAAAATCTCTTTTTTTTTTTTCTAATGAAAATAAATAGTAAGCCTTCTAATACATTTTAGCTATTTGAAAGAAATTTCATATAGAGGAAGATTGCCCGATATACTAATATTAACATTTCTTTTTGTCATAGTTAGTCTGTAATCACACATTAGCTAAGGTTCTGAGTCTAATCATAAAACACCTTTGTTCTAATCCTACCATATTTCTTTCCTGCCTTTATAGTCCCCTTTGCCCCACAATCATCATTTCAGTCCAAAGAATAATCTGATTTTTGAAGTTTCAATTTCCATTTACAGTTCCATAAAGAAAAGTTATGACCAACCTAGATAGCATATTCAAAAGCAGAGATATTACTTTGCCAACTAAGGTCTGTCTAGTCAAAGCTATGGTTTTTCCGGTGGTCATGTATGGATGTGAGAGTTGGACTGTGAAGAAAGCTGAGCGCCGAAGAATTGATGCTTTTGAACTGTGGTGTTGGAGAAGACTCTTGAGAGTCCCTTGGACTGCAAGGAGATCCAACCAGTCCATTCTGAAGGAGATCAGCCCTGGGATTTCTTTGGAAGGAATGATGCTAAAGCTGAAGCTCCAGTACTTTGGCCACCTCATGGGAAGAGTTGACTCATTGGAAAAGTCTCTGATGCTGGGAGGGATTGAGGGCAGGAGAAGAAGGGGACAACAGAGAATGAGATGGCTGGATGGCATCACTGACTCGATGGACACGAGTCTGAGTGAACTCCGGGAGTTGGTGATGGACAGGGAGGCCTGGCGTGCTGTGATTCATGGGGTCGCAAAGAGTCGGACATGACTGAGCAACTGAACTGAACTGATGATAGCAAAATTTCCAAAGTTCATTCACAATAAAATTTCTTCCCGACTTTCCCTCTCCTTGGTGCTATAGGAAGCTTGCTGTGTGAACTGGGTGCCTAGCCTGCTTCTTCTCTGTTTCTCCACTGAACACTTCTACTTGTTTTCTGCGGGACAGACTGCCTCTAGCTCCCAATGCTTTAGCATCACAGGGGAGGAAGAGAGGACAGGTGAGGCATAGGGATTGTCTTATATGATAGATTCAGATGGGGTAGTCGATAGTTTCTCCTTAGAAAGATACATAAAATGAATCTGTCTTGGGCAGATAGCTGAAAGCTGAAAGGTCCCACTGAGAAATATTTGACTGTGTTCCATGTGAAAACGAATGATGCACTCTCGTCCAGCTGGAAGACCACTCATGATTTCTCCTTATGCCCCTGGAAATTCCTTTGTACACCTCTTCTGCTAATACCATTTTTCACCTCCAAAAAGTCATCTTGGGCTTCCAGGCTGCACCCTTCCCTGGTCCTTAAGAACTTATCCAGCCTTGCTGTCATCTTTAAAGTAGAACTATAGCCAGTTCTCTGTGCATCTTGGTCTTTTTTCTCTACTTTGTCAACAAACTCTGGGGCGTACATATTAAGCTCCTGTGAATCCTTTCTCATTAGGTTTAAGTGAGAGAGAAACAATGGCATAGCCCTTCAGTACCTTGATCACACTTGGTGGCATATCTCACCATTCTCACTATAGTATATTCCTCAGGTTCATATCATTTGTACAAACTACCAGGCCAGGATTGCAGAGAACTTCCTTAGGGCTGTCTGCAATTTAATGACAGATTTGTCTGCTCTGGAGCTAGTTAGCCTGTCCTCAGCATATATGTTCTCTGTGGCAGGAGGAATTCAGATTCTATTGGTAATGGCCTAAAGCTACCTCATTCTTTTCGTTTGTGTCTATAGTAAGGCTGGAAAACACTTGGATTTCAAAATACCTCCAAGCTTTCCAGTATAACTTCTGAAACCTTATAATTAAGGAACTCCCTGTTCAGCAAGTCTTTTCACTGAAGATACCTTTCACTTCCTGGCATTAACTAAAATGCGTGTCTCCCCTGAGCACATCCTCAAGTCCTCTTTTGAAGGAAAACTATTTTCTTGTGTCTGTTGTAATTCTATTTTAGGGATTAAAGGTAGTGTCACATTGATCAATCTTCCACATGCTTGTTGAATAACAAAATTAAACAGGACAAAAAAAAAAAAAAAAAGTAAAAACCTTTTCTGTTCTTATGAAGCTCATGGCATTCAGCTGTTTTCCCTGAGAGTCAACTACAGGCCAGAGAAGACAATGGCACCCCACTCCGGTACTCTTTCCTGGAAAATCCCATGGACAGAGGAGCCTGGTAGGCTGCAGTCCATGGGGTCGCGAAGAGTTGGACATGACTGAGTGACTTCACTTTCACTTTTCACTCTCATGCATTGGAGAAGGAATAGCAACCCACTCCAGTGTTCTTTCCTGGAGAATCCCAGGGACGGGGGAGCCTGATGGGCTGCCGTCGTCTATGGGGTCACACGGTGTCAGACATGACTGAAGTGACTTAGCAGCAGTAGCAGCAGCAACTACAAGCACAGTAGAGATTACGTACAGACTATAAGAATTGTATTGACTTTCTTACAGAATTTTTTTTCATTACAACATGAAAAATTCTTGTGTACTTTGCCTTCAAATTTTGTTTCTTAGGTTAAACATCATAAAAAAGGGATTTTGATATTAACTCATATCTGCTTCTTAACAGATATGCTAAGGAATATTTGCATTATTACTAGTTAGATTAAACCAAACAGAAACCAGAAACTTACATCTAAAGGTAAATTTTTTTGAGATAATCATATCAGCACTTGATAGTAAGTTAAAGAATTAAATTTAAAAATTGAAGAGGAAAAAGACCATTATGAGGGGTGGGAGGAGAAAAAGGTTAAGTGTGCAGGAAGGTATTCAGCCAGGTGAAAGTGAAGCAAGAAATGAGAAATAATAAAACATGAGCAGATTCAACCTGATTAAGTTTAGGAGTTGGATAGATCTTATTTTGACTCCCTGCAATACTTCTAAGAAGTTGTATTTGGAGTTACTAGTTGCCTTCCAAATGACAGTAAGGTTTTTTTTTTTTTTTTTTTTCCCAAAAAAAGCATTACTGAATAATTTAAGTGAAGTTGATTTTAAGGAGGCTCTGGTGGAGTCTAAGATCAAATAGTGTGTATATCCTTTCAAGTAGGAGCAGTAAAATGCAACTTGAATTGTGCATTAATAGTACAGAGAGTCTTTTAAGCAACACATTTAAACTAGTAGATTCATCCAATGTTTATAGTAAAATATAAGCAAATATTTTATTTTGCTATATGAAAGTGTTCCAGTGAGAAAGAATGGTATCATTTGTTTATTTTTTAAAGTTATCTGAATAACCTTTATGTTAAAATTGTACCAAATGCATTTAGAGTAATTGATAAAATGTAATGGATTTTTGCTTTCATGATAAAGGTGAGTTTATATACTTTATCTTCTCTATGGGAAATGTCACTTAATCAAAATGTTGCCATTGTGTGTTTTTGATGACATTTATTTGTCTGAATATATACCATATTCCAAAAAAGAAATATAAATAAACTTATTTTAATAAAGGGTACAGCAGAGAACCTTTCAAAATTACTTTCACATTCTGTGTCTTTTATTATATACAAGTTGACATGAAATGTCAATCTTTTATTAGGTCAATGCCATATATTTCAGATTGATTTATGTTTTTGTTAAGTTTCTGATTAAATATGTAGAGTAATAAGTGATAATATAAATAATATAAATGTTACCATTTACTTTGATAACAGTATTTAGATTTTTCACACTAAAATCAGAGTAACTTAAAATATGTTCATAAGCAGGGTGAGAAAAGTGTAAAATTTTCTTTAGATTAAACTGTTTAGGCCTAAAATGTGAACATAATGTGACTAAGTTTATTTTGTTCTCTTAAGGCAAAAATCTATTTATCAAGCCGTAAGGAAATTACAAGCCCAGCTTTCAGTTCTTTGTTTAAAATGCACTGTAGTGCAGTATGATTTGCATGTTAATGATGTGGATCCAACTGTATAATAAATGAGAAGGGGAAGATATAAACTAGTTTCATGTAGCAGACTTTTTTGTTTTTCATAATTTATTCCTTAAATGTTTAACTTGAGAAGACATCCATGAGATATGTTTACGTGAAAGCTGATAATTTGTGGTCATCAAATGCAGTGGCATTGAAACCATAAGTTTCATTCTCAGATTTCTCACTCAAAAAGTAACTGGACACTAAAGGCATTTGAACATCTTTGGAAGGCAGATCTAATGTAGTGAACAAGAGTCTCACAGAATTTATCTGTGCAGTGTGATCACTGAAATCAGAAAACATGAAACCACCACAGTTTTTCTTTCTCTCACCAATTTTCCCCATCCTTGACCCAATTCAAGCATGCAACTTGAGATGCTTTGTATTTTGTGTTTTTCATTAGTTTTCTAGTATGCTGTTATGTCTATTCTCCTTAATTAAAAAAGCAAAATACAGCCATTTTTTATATATTAATGTGTGATTTGTGGAAATGTGTTTTAGAAGCATGGAATCACTAGAAATTGAAAAGCATAATCTGTATTTTTGAAAGCCATCCAATTTCCTTTATTTACAGACTTTGACTCATTTCACAAATTGAAAAGCAACCACCCAGCCATTTCATGTTTAGATTAATATATGTTTAAAAGATTCTAAAACCATTATCAGCATGCAGTAGCCCTCTCGTTGAATAAATATAGATAAGAGGTAAATGAAGAAATTCCTGCAAATTCCATTTCTCAAATGGAGGTGATTTTCCCCAAAAAAGGTTATTTGGCAGTCTCTAAAAAAAGACTCTGATGCTGGGAGGGACTGGGGGCAGAAGGAGAAGGGGACGACAGAGGATGAGATGGCTGGATGGCATCACCGACTCGATGGACATGAGTTTGAGTGAACTCTGGGAGTTAGTGATGGACAGGGAGGCCTGGCGTGCTGCAATTCATGGGGTCGCAAAGAGTCGGACACGACTGAGCGACTGAACTGAACTAAAAGTTATGTTTGATGGTCACAACTAAGAGTAGTGAGTACTATTGGCATCTAGTGCATAAAGTCCAAGGACGTTGTTAAAATCCTAAAATGCACAGGACAAATCCCACTCCCTAAGACACACACACCAAAGTGTCAATAGTATCACTGTTGGGAATTCTTGCTCTCAATAAAGTTGTGGAACCAAATCATATCTTAAATTTTAAATTCTAAATCACATACAACTGTGACAACAGTTAGAACTTTTGTTATCTACTGATATATAACAATGCTGCTACAGGGGACCTTCCCGACCCAGGGATGGAACCCAAGTATCCTGTGTTGGCAGGCAGATTCTTTACTGCTGAGCCACCAGGGAAGCTCCACAAATAACTATAGTTCTTTCTGTTTACTGTTTGATCTATTAGCTATACTATAAAAGACATATTCTATGGTACTTAATACATATGTGATGACTGATAAAATTGCATTTTGATAGATATCAAGTATTTTTTCACATTCATAGAATTCAGAGTTTGTTTTTATAGAAAATATGCTCATAATGCATAATTTTGGAGACATGAAAATTATATAGTCAAATAGAATTTTCTGTTTCTTTCAAATAACTTCATTGGACATTTGAGCCATTTGCATATCTTACATGGATTTCACACATATACAAAAGGTTTATTAAGCACGTATTATCTAACAGGAACTGGGTACTATGTGTGCAATATTTCATTCTCATTCATAAGTCTATTTTGCCCATTTTTTAAAAAAGGGAACTAATACTTTTCCTGGTTTAGAGATTTGCCCAAAGTTTCAAAGCTAGAAAGTGCACCAGCTGGTACTCATATACAAACGTCCTTTCATGTGGTTCTTCCTAACTGGTGGTGTAAAAAAAAAAAAAAAAGGACACTCCCAGAAGAATGAAATCTTGAACTTTCAGTCTAAATTAATGTCCTAAAATAATAAACATACACTGAATACAATTATGAGTCATCTAAAAATGATCATTTCATTCACTCTTCCTCCTTTTCTGATTGCAATCATTAAAAATCACAGCTGTCATTATGATTAGGGATTTAGCGAAATGAAGTGGAATGTGAAAGGGAAAAAATAGTTAAGACTGAGAAGAGTATGTCCCAGAAAGAAACATTTGGATCATTGAGGTTGAAAGGGAGTCTTTTTGGAACGGGAAGTAAATCCAGAATTATTAGAAGGGAGAGAACAAAGGCAGGATGGCTTCAGTGACGCTGGAGAAGTAGGCAGGATGAGGATTAGAGACCTTTTAAAATCATGTTTAAGCATGTCAAATTTATAATAATATCAGTTGGGAGCCTTTAAAGAGCAACAACATTATATTTGCATTTTTCAGAAATCATTCAGGTAAAAGGTGAAAGATTGCAGGTATTTTTGTGATGATTCAGGGAGATGACTTAACTATTGATAACTGCAACTACCTGGGTAGACCTCAAGAGCATTATGCTTAAAGAAAAAAAGTAGTCTCAAAAGTTTCATGCTTATGATTCTACTTATATATCATTCTTGAAAGGTTGAAACTATAAAGATGCAGAATAGTTAAGAGGTTGCTAGGAAATAGGGATGAGAGGGGAGTGTGTAGGTATGAATAGAACATTGCCATGTCATTAAGGTGTAGACAAACATGTCTACATGAGATACAATCACATTGAACTATATGCAGGTGTGCATAAATGAATGCAGGTGAAGAACAGTGAAAATTAAACAGTTCTGTACCAAAGCCCATTTCCTGGCTTTGACATTATACTGTGGTTATATAAGGATTCACCATTGGAGGGAAGATAAAGAAAGGGACTCTGTACTATTTTTTGCAACTTTCTATGAGTCTATGCTTATTTCAAAATAAAAAAGAGTTCTAAAGGGCTATCATAATAGAATAGGCTTAGGTTAGAATGGGATGATGGTAAAGAATGAGAAAGGCAATGTCCTGTGGGCTCAATGACAATCACATTTGCAAGTCCCAGTGTTAAGATTTTGTAATGAATCAAAGCAGTTGATGCTAGAGTGCTTTCATTGAACAAATACTAATTGAACAGCCTCTCTGTGTCCCAGGCTGTTGCAGGCACTGAGAATCACTGTTGGGCAAAACAGCAAGAGTCTGTCTTTAATGGGGCTTTTGGGCTATCAGGTGTCTAAAACATGCCTGCAGAGAATGTTATAAAATTTTGGCACTCTCCTATATAAAGACCAGGCTGTGCTTCTAAGAGATCAAGCTGCTGATTGAATTTTATTATGATTTGTGGACTCCTAAATTATGTGGGCCATCTGTAATTTTGATTTTACAGTAGTTTGATCTTTTTCATATCATATATTTCAATATTGATATACAATGTCCTTTTTCTCTCCACTTTGAAACTAAAATCCCTCTAATTTTACTTTTAAAGCTAATTGTTGAATTTAGCTTTATTGGGATAAAATGATTTGTTAAACCCTGTATGCTCCCAAATTTCATGTTCTGAAATACCACAGAGCAGACAAATGATTTCGAAGAAATATTTTCTCCTTATTTAAATTAGATATCCTAAAAACAGTCCATATTTGCAGCAGAGATCTCAAAAAGGTGGTCATATTCCTGAGTAAGGGTCACATCCCAGAAATAAGACCAAAAGTGGTTTAGGTTATTTTTACAACATGAATCCTTAAATGGGATCAAACTGATCTGTTTTTACTCTATCTGCTACTTGAGGAAAATTTAACCTTTGTTGCAGTACTATATACATTGTCTTTACAATGTCAAAAATATAATGTGTAGCATTCAATTAAAAATATGGAAGCATATGAAGAAAGAGGACAAATGGTCAAAAACCAAGAGAAGAAAAAATCAACAGACAACATGCTCACAAGATACTGAAGTTTTTGTCAATACTAGAATGAAAAATTTTCTGGATAATGTTGTTTTTAACCTGAAAATAAATTAAATAGAATATTTATAAATGTTTGAAAATTGTAAATAAAAATTTGGGTTCTAAAAATATGTCAATGTATGGCAAAACCAATACAGAATTGTAAAGTAAAATAAAAAATAAATAAATTTAAAAAAAAAATAAAAATATACATATATATATATATATATATATATATATATTTCCCATTGGAGTGCAAGTAACAATATCCTATATCTTTTCTAAAGCTGGTTTGGATAAACTAGGTAGTAGAGTACTAGTGGGGTTTTAAATGTCCTTCAGAGCTTGAGGTGAAAAAGATAAACTTTATGACTGTACTTCAGGCTGGTCTAACTTCAGTTCTTGTTATACAAATTCAGGAAATAGTTCAACCTTCTAAATTAGGTGGCTGTTTATAACTTTCCTGAAACATAGTCAGTGGCATCTTAGGATAACCTGAATTTGATTATAATAATGTTACTGTTGTATGTGCGCTTAGTCGCTAGTCATGTCCAACTCTTTGCAACCCTGTGGACTGTAGCCTACCAGGTTCCTTTGTCCATGGGGATTCTCCAGGCAAGAATTCAGGAGTGGGTTGCCACGCCTTCCTCCAGGGAATCTTCCCAACTTAGGGATTGAACCCAGGTCTCCCACATTGCAGGCAGATTCTTTACCATCTGAACCACCAAGGAAGCCCAAGAATAATTTAATGGGTAACCTATACTTTCTCCAGAGTCTTCCTGACCCAGGAATCACACCAGGGTCTGCAGCATTGCAGGCAGATTCTTTACCAGATGATCTACCAGGAAAGCCCATGGTATTGTTGCTGAATATCTATTGTAGTCTGTACTATTTTTAATAATTTGAACACATTATAATATGTAATATATTATATGTCCTCAAGTGAATATAGGAATCCACATTTTTAAAGCTTTAATTTTTGCTTTCTGGAGAATTAACTTGACCAAATCCACACAGCTTCCCATGGAAGAAGGAGCCTGGTAGGCTGCAGTCCATCGTGTCGCCAAGAGTCGGGCACGACTGAGTGACTTAGCAGCAGCAGCAGTAGATGATTATCTAATATTTGAAGTTAAAATGAATGTTCTTTCCAGTACACGTCAGTGTCTAAATTTTTTAACATACTGTTTTATGAAGCCTTTGAGTTCTCTTCATAGGCCTCTAAAAATGAACATAATTCTTTTGGAGTTAAAAAAAAAAAAAAAACCTCAGTATAATCAGTATCCATTTTATTTCCTTGTTTCCCTAGCAATTTAAAATATATGTGAGATGTGCATATGCATGTATTTGTGTGTATGTTTATGCATATGTTGGAGAAGGAAATGGCAACCCGCTCCAGTATTCTTGCCTGGAGAATCCCATTGAAAGAGGAGCTTGGTGGGCTACAGTCCATGGGGTTGCAAAGAGTCGGACACAACTGAGCAACTTCACTTTCACTTTCAATTTATGCATCTGTGTGTATATACATATATGTATATCCATATATTTTAGTAGAGAAACCTCAAAATTATTATTCCAAATTGTAATTTTTTCCTAAACAATTTGCTTCTCTGATCCATTTATTACTACCTGTGAAATGCATGACTCCATCTTATTAGAAGAAAAATCACCAGGAGAAAGCAAACTGGGGAGGTTTTTATTATTCTATCTGGAAGGTTTTCAGTAGGCATGGTTAGCATGATACTAAAAAGAAAATAAACTATTTGGTATATATCTGAGTGAGGAGAAATTAATAAGTTCCCAACATGAGGACTAGTCAAAACATTTGCCTTAGAGATAAATGTCCTGAAATCTGTTCCTGAATATAAAACAGAAAATACCTTGGCCTAATCACTCAAACACTTAATTCTCTCAAGATAGACAATTTCTATGCAATATTATTCTTTATAGCATCAGACTTTACTTTCACCACCAGATACATCCACATTTTCAGTTAGTGAAATCACTCAGTCGTGTCCAACTCTTTGCGACCCCATGGACTGTAACCTACTAGGCTCCTCCGTCCGTGGGATTTTCCAGGCAAGAGTACTAGGGTGTATTGCCATTTCCTTCTCCAGGAGATCTTCCCAGCCCAAGGATCGAATACAGGTCTCCCACATTGTAGGTAGACGCTTTATCGCCTGAGCCACCAGGGAGTCCCACATCCACAACTGAGTGTCATTTTCACTGCCCTCCCCTCTTCCTCAGTAGCATATTTGGACACCTTCTGACTTGGAGAGCTTAACTTCTGGTATCATATCTTTTTGCCTTTTCATACTGTTCATGTTCACGGGGTTCTTATGGCAAGAATAGTGGACTGGTTAGCTGTGCTGCAGTCCATGGTGTCGCGAAGACTCAGACATGACTTAGCAACTGAACAACAATAAAGACAATTTCTACCCCTTCCTTTATTTTAGAGGAAATTAATGGAATTATCAGTATCTATATAAATATTTAAGTTTCTCAAGAGTCTAGGTCTGTATTTTCTGATACTAATCTTACGGCTTAATATTATGGAAGTAAAAGTTTGAAACTCTTGTAAATTAAATCATACAAAATTTAATCTGGAATGAACAATTACATTATTTAATCCAACTTTATTAAAACCTCAATGTAATGAGATACAGTTACATATATACATATATCTGAACATACTTTTCAAAATAAAGCATAGATATTTGTTATATCATGCACTCATCATGAATTACTGAGTATTTAATATATGTCAGTATATTTGCATGGAAAACAGAGTAGAATTTCCTTGCATTCAGTAAGCTATAGAGTTGAAGACTTTAAATGTGGTTTTGGAAGGATGAATTAATTTATCAAGTCTGTAATGTATATGCTGATTATTAAGTGACTTAAAAGAACATTTATGTTTTTACTTGAAATTAAGTATCATTTATATGACAATTATGCAGCTCTCTTTTTTATAATTTTAATTATCTGAAGAAAATGAAATGCTTAGTGGTCTTGTGAGTGTTAGAGAGATGATAGGCACAGTGAAGAGCCAAGATTTGACTGTCTACAACTCATAATACAATAAGCTTGACTACCCTACCCTATATAAACTCCTTGAGGAGAGGGGTCATGTCATATTCAATCTTGTATTCCTATTCTAGCAATGAGTTGGATCTCCCATTTGTGTCACTGTTAGGTTTTTTGGTTAAAAAGAGAAAAAATACTTGAGTTTGTTTAATTGTTGCTTTTAAGAAAGTGCTTAGAATACAATCTAATGACCTTCTTTTTTCCAGACCCTAGACATAAACAGCAGAACAAATAGCTGAGAACTTCAGCCACTCTGAACAAAGGCCTTACATTTTATCAGTTTCTTAGGAACTTGTGCATATGTAACAGGGATAACCACATATATATTACTTTAAGCATCTGCAATAGATCGAAGTTACTAAAATTACATTCTTAAAAAAAAGAAAAACTGGAGCTTAAATTATGAGCTCTTCTTCCCTACTCACTTTGAGTGTTTCATTTCCAGAAACAGAATAATTTTATTTTTCTTAAATTTAACTTCATACTTATAAATAAATCATGTATAACCCATATATTTTGAAACCACTTTGTCTTCATAGGTAAACTACAATTCACAAATATATGTCACTGCAAATATTAGGCGATAACTTCAGTAACTGGATAACAATGATGTCAAAACTAGGGAAATAAAATACAATATTGAGGCTATAAGTAAGGAATTATTCTAAATCCTAATACCAATTCAGCATCATTACACTCTGAATGTTTTGCTGCTTGATGAGAAATCAGTAAATTCAATTCAGTTGAATTTATTCCCCCAGTTTTTTTGTGTGCATAGTTTTGTAACCAACAAAATTTACTTAATATTCTCATAAATCAAAATTTCTGGAAATTTTACTGTAATTAGAAAATCAACATAACTGCTGATTATAACTCAGGAATTCTCAGAAATATGTTCATACTGTTTGAAGTTAATATGTCTGTGTGGTCATTTCAATTTTAAGTACATATAGTATTTGAGATGGAGCTGAAGAAGAGTTTACTTGAGAAGGACTAGCTGTTCTTTTGTTGAAATAAAGACTCAGGCATTGACTCAATTCCACCATTACTGAAGGCCTAGTATGTACCAATGAGGAGCATAGAATCCATATTCAAAAGCCATCACCTCTCTTACAGCCCCCTGTTCTTGTATGTATGCACGTGACCCATAGTATTCGAGTCATCTTCATCACTACTGAACCCTCAAATATATGGTCAAATAGGAACTTGTCCTCCCTACTTCCATTCTCTTCCAACTCAGTTACTCTTGAACACAACCACCAAAGTGAACCTAAGTCAGATCGTATCTTTCCTCTGCTCAGAACTTACTGTGGCTTCCCACACCAGACAGAGTGAATACCGAGGTCCTCCCCATAACTGTAAAGTCCTACGTGCTCAGTCCCTCAACACCTCTGTGCTCTCATCTCACATTGGTTTTCCCTCATGTTGCTCCAGCCACACTGGCCATCTCCCTGCATAGAGAATTCTGCAGATGATTCTCCCTCTACCTGGAAAGCTCCCCAGTTACTCACATCTCTCAGGCCTCCACTTCCTTCAGGTCTTCCTTGTCACCTTAACAGCTAAGCAAAGCCTGACACCCTATCCAAAACTGCAATTCCCTCTTCTAACACTTCTGATTATTTCCCCGTGTTTTTCTTTTCTTCTTGTCATTAGCACTTTTAAATATTTAATATGCTATATATTTTAATTTCTGTCCTATTTATCATACTAAAATACAAGCTCTTTGAAGGCAGGAGTTTTTACTTTTCGTTGTTTTGTTGTTCATATCAGTATCCCAGTGTTTAGAATAGCATGTGATAAGCAATCAATAATTCTCGGTTGTGTTGAGGAATAAATAACAATATCATGTCCTGTGCTAAGTCACTTCAGTCATGTGTGTCCAACACTTTGCAGCCTCATGGACTGTAGCCCACAAGGCTCCTCTGTCCACGGGATTCTCCAGGCAAGAATACTGGAGTGGGTTGCCATTCCCTTCTCCAACAACACCATGACTGATAGTAAATGTTTATTAATCTGTTGTTCTCGTCATTTACTTTGCCAAGCGTGTTGGTAACACTCTTTAATAAATGTAGATCTTTCCCCACAGCGTCTACCAGTAAAAGGTTCTTTCTTGGATGGTGGTCACATGTATATCACTCGTTGTACTTACTCTTCCAAAAGCTGGCATTGAGCAGAGCCCTTGTTAGTCTTACATGGCAGTAAATGGAATGGAAGGGATGGAGGATCAGAGACAGCTTTGAAAATAGACTTTTATTCTGCTTAAAGCCAAACAGAAAGATATGACCCTGGTTGTCGACATCTCTCTGAAGCACAGTTCTGAGGGAAAAAGTTCTGTATTGATCCTTGACATTAGTATTGCTGTATTAAACTAAATAAAGTCCTTACAATGTATTTCATAACAAATTAAACATAAAAATATAATTTTTATCAGTGTTATTGCTTCACAAAAATAATTCAATTTAAATATGATAGTTCTGAGATAAGGTCATTTGGGAGAAAGGGGCTTTGTATTCCTCCTGTTCATTTTCTGTTTGACTTATCTCTTGAATTTTCTTAATGTAGAATAAAATGCATTGATAAAATAAATTTTCCAGCCCATCAACTGTAGATATTCTTAGATGCCCTGCTTGCTATTTTCCCCATTTATCCATTCCTATCTATTGTGAAGTTTTACAATGTGGGACCCTCCCATGCTTCCTTGACCTATCCCTGATGGTCATCTATACTGGCTGGGAGCTTATTAATTCTTAGTTAGACACAAGGCTAAAAGTTGAGAAAATAATTTTGTCATAACACTTTGTAACACATAACCCTGACTTGTTAAATTTGAAAAGGTCTCTTGATGGAGATGGTATCCAATCTAAACTCAACAGAATACATAGGAATTACCAGATGGAAATGGAGGTAGGAATACTGTAGCATACAAAAAAGACCCTGGGGCCAAAAGAACAGGAGAGCTGGGAAACTACTGGTGATTTCTTATGGTTTAAGAGTAGAAGTAAAGATGAAAAAACATTGTAAATGAACTGAAGAAAGAAACTCCTAAGGGCTATAGGAATGAAGAAAAAGAGATCAGCCTTTGTTTGGAAGGCAGATGGAAAACATTCAAGGATTTTAATCTGGGGAGTCACCTATTCTAATATATACCCTAAGAATGCCCCTGGCAAATGGTAGAGAATGGTTTGGATAGCGAAATTTTAGAGAAAAACAAAGAACATTGATTTTCATTATGTGATGCTATTGCTAAATATAGTTTGGTAGGATACTGTAGTCTCTAAAAATCTGAAATCTGGATCATTTGAAAAAAGCACAATGATCATATTAAATCTATGCTAAAAGACAAATACATTCAAACTTGGCAAGTCTGAAACTATCGCAAGAAAAATCTTGTGATAATGTCATTACTCCTTGTCTTTAACCATGTGATTGACACAGTAAGCTGAAGAATCTTCTTACCACACATGGGATGCACATGTGATGATGCATCTTTGATGCACCATCTCTGATGGTGCAATCAGAGCAAACATGATTGCAAACAAATCTCTTCTCCCAGAGTGTTAATTAAAATATCTAACTGAAGAAGGGTGCATTTATTCAAAAGCATTCGTTAGTACCTACATAATTCTCAAGAAGAAAAGGAAGACAGTTGAAAAGCAATGATTGAACTAGAAGACAAAGAACTCAAGATGCTTTGCTTGAAACAAAATCTGGAGCTCACTATCAATGAAAAGATTTACAGTTCCTTTCAAAAACTTGTTATTCAAAATGGCTCCTTTAAAACTCCATCAAGCAGTAAGAAGTCAAAAAAAGAACCTTTTCCATCAACTGGAAAAATTTGCAGAGAAAATGTCTTAACATCCCAGCAATGACACCATTGACACACATTTTTAAACCTATTGCTTAATATTAATAAAATTATATCACTTAATTTTAACATTAATTAATATCAACACATAATATTTAAACTTCGTTTTTATTATTAAATTTTCTTAATTTTATGTTTTCTTTTTGAAATATCCAGATAATTTTATATGCAAAAAACATATTAAAATCATTTTTACTGTTTATTATTTTAAGAATTCAGTTTCACTTAGTATTTTAAAATATGTTGCTAAATTTTATATTTGAATTGAATTAAATGCTGGGTCAATAATTTTACTTTCTAATTCCTGAATTTGTATTTTGCAAAAGTAGATAGTGAAATACTACTGTTCACATTTTTTGCTTTTATTAGTAAAATGTTAAAAGACTGCTGTTTTCATTCACTGATGATGGTAGGCTGAATGTAGATAATGGTGACTGGGAAGAAAGAAAAGTTTTTTAATGAGATAGAATCTGCCAGACCTGGCAATTTAAGTATATTGTGTATAAGGAAAATGAAGGGAAAAAAGAATACTCTGCTTTCTTGTATAAACTTTGAGTAAATGTAGTTAAGAACATTACCATTCCCATAGAAAGAGGGGACACAAGAGAAAAAGGAGAAAGAGAGAAAACAGAAAAATAAGCAAGAAAACAAAATAGCACTTCTATCCTGTTTTATATCCCAAATGCACTGTGATGGGTTTGGCAACTCTTCAGGATCCTTACAGGACTCTCTGCAGTTTCTTAATCCTGAGATACTTTGAATCTGACCATAGCCAGTGCCCCTTCTGTTTGTTGCCTGTAAGTGAGGTTGAGTAGTTTCTAACCTTACAGTTAGAAAAGCAGTGTAAGTATGTGGAGGGCTGGTATAAGCTTGTATTCCTATGATGGGGATCTGAATGTATTTTACCAGAAAGATGATTCTCTGCAGTGGTTATTTCTATAGTATTATTAGGACATTCCTTTGTATACATTATAGATTTAATAATCTGTTAATATCTAGGCTTCCCTGTTTGCTCAGATGATAAAGCATCTGCCTGCAATGCAGGAGACCTGGGTTCAATCCCTGGGTGGGAAGATCCTCTGGAGAAAGGAATGGCTACCCACTCCAGTATTCTTGTCTGGAGAATTCAGTGCAGAGTGGAGCCTGACAGGATACAGTCCATGGGGTCACAAAGAGTCAGACATGATTGAGCAACTAACACTTTCACTTTTCACTTAATATCTGGTCAAATAACCTAGCCACTTTCATTTGGAATTTGGAGTACATTGGGAAAATGCCAATTTAAAAAATCTAGTTAGTAAATAATTTATTAACACACCAATAGGAAGCTACTTAACGGAGACAGTAAATGACAGGGAAGAAGAGCATGCTTCAGTCCACGTGGTCTCAAAACGTAGGCACAACTTAGTGACTGAACAACAACAAATATCAAGCTTGAAAGTTCTGATACAATGGTTCAGTTTTTAAGAGCATCAGAGTAAATCACCAAGCTACTCCAGTTTGTGTTAAGGAGATTCAGATTTGCTCTTTTACTTTTTAGTTTGTGAGCACTTAAATTTCTGATTTTTTTTTTTTTTGTCCTCTATTTGCAACATTTTAGAAATTCATGTTAAGGTTAATGTGGAAAGAATATTGCTTTCAATATATAGCTCTCTCCCTATCTATACTGAGTTTGAAAATGGTAAAGAGAGGGCTTTAAACTTTTTTTAATCCCCTAATTGTTGAAAAGTCCTGAAGCTTCTTAAAGCTTACTGAAGAGTTGAATTGTGCTGTAACTTTGTTTTCTGTAATTGAAGTCAAAGAGAACCACAGACAAGACTACATTTAACATTAGTCAAATGACTTGTTTAACATTAGTCAAATGACTTGTTTTGATACTCAAGTGACACTCTCAAATTTTTATATTGGTTTATCTTTCCCATATTTAAAGCTCCTTGAATCGTCAAATAAAAAAGACTTCTGAAGTATTAGGATGTCTTTAGATCCTACTTTGAACCAGCAATGCAGGTGTTTTCTTCTGGATTTTATTTCAGAAATCTCTACCACAGGACCTCTTGGCATGGGAAGCACCACCACCAGTACCACCCTTCGGACCACAACCTGGAGCCCAGGCAGGAGTACCACCCCTTCAGTGTCAGGAAGAAGAAACAGGAGTACCAGCACCCCATCTCCAGCTGTCGAGGTGCTTAATGACATTACCACACACCTTCCATCAGCATCGCCCCAAATCCCAGCTCTAGAAGAGAGCTGTGAGGCTGTGGAAGCTCGTGAAATCATGTGGTTTAAGACTCGTCAAGGACAGATGGCGAAGCAGCCATGCCCTGCAGGAACTATAGGTAAGTTTGTCCTGCAAAACTAAGCTAAAGGTGTATTGCTAATTTGGCTTGCTTTCCTAGCATTTTTTTGTCTTGTTTATTTGTTGTTGGTGGTGGTTTGGGGTTTGTTTGTTTTTGTCACAACATATTTTAACATTTGATTACATTCTGGACTCAGCTAAATTACAATTGAAAGCAAAATATTTCCAGAGTTTGAGAATGCAGCCTAAAGAAGTCACAGGTGAGAATCTGCTGGTAATATTTATGAGACCAGTAGTTCTCACCCATGCTGTGCCGTTTCTAGGTCAAGTTTCAATTAAGCTCCAAAGGGACTTCCCTGGTGGCTCAGATGGTAAAGAATCTGCCTGCAAGGCGAGACACCTGGGTTCAATCCCTGGGTTGGGAAGATCCCCTGGAGGAGGGCATGACAACACATTCCAGTAATCTTACCTGGAGAATCCCATGGACAGAGGAGCCTGGGAGGTTGCAGTCCATGGGGTCACAAAGAGTTGGACGACTGAGCAACTAAACACGGCACAGCACAACTTCCAAAGAGCCAGCTCTTCTACACAAAAGCTCAGAGTTAAATCACTAGGTTAGTGGGCGCTAGTTCTCATGCCTGTCACCATCAAATGTTGATGACATAAAGCTAGACAGAGGAGGCACTAGTTCTCATGCTTGTTACCATCAAATATATATTACACAAAACTAGACTGAGGACTTCTGTATTAGATAATCATTGGAACTACATATCATTTAACAAGAGAAAAGTTGTAACTATCTTTTATTACCAGTCCTCATAGCTGGCCTTAATAATCAGAGGCTCTTTGTTGTCAGGGATGATGCTGGCAGGAGCCAACCACCTCTTACCCAGCAACCACTGGAGACATCAATCCTGCATTGTTTTCTGTAGGGAACAGTCAAGAACTGGATAGCTCTTTGCCCTCCACCAACACCTCCCCGCCCCCTGCTTTTTTTCTACTCTTAATCGGACACAACAGAGCAACTGAACTGAACTGAACTGAACAATTCATAATATCCCAAACTCAGAAATAGTTTGATTTCTTATTGTTACATATAAATCATCATAAAATTAATACTTGACACCCTGCATAAAATTTGAATTATTCCATAAAATATGTAAGTAAAACATAGGCAATAGATGTCATTAGACTAGCATTGTTAGGACTCTGTCTCTGGGTTTTATTGATTTGATTACTTCAACGGGTTTGTCTTAACAAAGTTTCAATGTGGACACATACTTCTGAATTCCATGGTATATAAAGTGATGGGAAGATCAGAAGATGTATATTGATTTTTATAAAAGTGCACATTAAATTTTTTTCAGCAAAGTGTTAAAAATTATTCTGAAATCTCCCTTCCCTTTATGAAGGTATACAGTGTTTAGTCCCATTGTTTTCTATGGTATTGGAATCAGAAACATTTTTAATTTCTCTAGAACTGTCCCCTAATTTTGGACCTCAATTCCTTTATCTCTAACAGAGAAAAAATAATAGCACTAACTTCTTCAGATGTTTGTTGTAGAGCTTAGTGAAGTACTTTTTCTTTGAAAGCAGTTAGCAAACTGTAAAGAACTACAGAAATATGTTGTTATATTTCTGTGAAAATGAAGAAAGAGATTTAAAGAAAACCTGAAACCCTCCCTCCCAGGTGACTAAGTTATGCTGTGGTCTTATTTTTACCCTTTCCCTGTCCCCTCTGCTGATCCTGTGTTCAGGCCCACACAGTCTTTTTTCACTTGAATTATTGTGATAGCTTCTTCATAGCCCCTGCATCACTCCCTGAAATTCATCCTCCATCCTGCTGCCACAGTTATCTTTCTAAAACCTAAATCAGCCCATTTGTCTCCTCTGCTTAATGGCCTTCATTGATTTTCCAACACCCGCAGATGACAGACAAGGGCGTTTACAATCTGGCTCTGCCAGCCTTTCCAATTCCATTAAATACAACTCCCCTACCCAGCAGACCTCAATTCAAAACACTTGATTCCCAAAGACAGCATATTTTTCCTTTGCCTGGAATGTCCTTACCCACCTTGCAGAGTGATTCCTTTATGACTCAGCTGCTACCTTACATCTGAAAACTCAAGCAATAAGCCCCGTGGAGGCTTATTCATTTAATTCATGAAATTATTTCATGTACCTGGTGTAGTTGTCCGTAAATGCTTTAAAAATACTGAGTGTTTGTTGTGTTATGATTTTCTAATGATAGTTGCTTTGCTTGTCAGGCACTATAAATGGTACTTTAATAGTCATTACCTCAGTTCAATGATCACAATCTTATCTTTTGCTCATATGTAAAAATATCATGGACATAAAGTCATTATAAGAAAGATTGTTTGAATATTTGAAGCAGACCTATTTTTCTCATTATTTTAGGAGTATCAACTTATCTCTGCCTGGCTCCTGATGGAATCTGGGACCCCCAGGGACCAGACCTTAGCAACTGTTCTTCTCCTTGGGTCAACCATATAACACAGAAGGTAAACCATGTGACTGTCAAGGAAGGCTTTGCCAGTTCTAGATCCTGTTGAATATAACAGCTAAAAACAAAATAGTCAATATTTGTTTCAATTAATGTGGAAAAATTCTCCCATTTTATTTTAACTCAAGATTTAATGACAGTTCTAATATGCTGTGAGCTAAGTCTAGAATTTTGTTGTTCTTAAAGGGCAAATCTGTGTATTTCCCCTAAACTGGCATTATGGCTTATAATAGTTTTATTATTAATACAAATTTTATGGTATTGTGAATTACAGATATAAAAGTCTAAGAGGTATTATAAATCAAACAAGCAAAAGCTTCTAGTATTCATACATATGGATTATCCTGTGGAAATAATAATTACCAAAAGAAAAAAAAATCTACCTTTGGAATCTTAATCCATTTGATAAATGTTCTGTAACCTGTTCATTTATCAATGTTAAAAGTATACACATGTGTGACAGAATCTTGCAGACTCAAATTTGCAGGGCTTATTTGGTTGCAATATGTTGAGCATTTTTATTATTAATGCACTGTGGAGCTTTGAACTGATTTCATTACAAACAGAGACCAGATGTGCATTTATGCCAAAAGGGCTATGGGATGAATCCTTATTATAGCAATTTGTGCAGATTTATGCACTCCTAAAATGGAGAGTCCTTCTATAGCACATTAGCTATGCTGAGGAATTTTTGAAAGAGATTTTTCCTGAGAAATATTACAAGTGATGGCCTCACTAAAAGCCTGTCTGTGCCATTTGCTCTTTTCTCTATTTGTTTTTAACCAGGCTTATCCTCAATAATATACTGTATAATAATCCATAAATATCTACCCAGTAGATCATTTAGCAGATGAGCCATAACTATCTATTTACCCTAAATCATGGAAGACCAGTGGTTGTATTGACTCCAGTTACCCTCTTACATATGCATCTCCATACTTGTTGCTATTCATAATGATGCTTCTCCAATTTCAGTACTGTTCCTGACACAGTTTTTATGTTCTTTGATTTTATTACAGTGTAGCTCAGACCCCAGGGCAAATAACTCTTACTCGATGTGATCAGATTAAAAGATCAGTAGCATATCACCTTACATTAGCAACTTTTAAAAAATATTCCCTACATACTTAGCCTGGGGGTTAACATTAATTCAGTAATAATTCACCTAGAAAGCTGTGTTTTCATGTTAATTCTTGAATATGGTTGGCATATTTCATTGCAGAAAATACTGGTGACTTTAACTGATAATATTGCTTAATTCTTTCCTTTCCTCTGCAGGCCTTCTAATCTTATGACAAAAGACACAGTTCCTTGCAAAGACCAGACAGTTGTTGCCCATTTGATTTAGGGATGGAATGTTTTTATTTTATAATAGATATGTTCCATTCTTTTGGAGGGTTTCTGTATAATTCTTATAGCATCTGTAAAAATATATTAAGATTATACAGTTTAGATAGTTAAAATTTATAATACCTTAGCTAGATTACTTATAAATTTGTAGAACTGTCAAATGTTTCATAGTGGGCTTTTGAGCCCTGGAAATCGACTTATGTGCTTATTGCTAGGTCACCGTTGGAGCTGGTGTTTAACTGGTTCTACCTTTATTGAGATGTCATGCTTAGCAACATCACTAGCTACACGATGAATAGATCATGATGGCCTTTATATCCCATACCCACTTAGCTAGTCTCTCTTCACGTCTCTCTACTCTTTTCCTTGGTGTATTCATTATACCTCCAACTATTTATGCCATTCATTAAACATAATGGTAGTTGAACAGGCTACCACGAAACTCCAACATATTTAAATATTGATGTTGTAAACCTCTGAGAGAGAATCTGCATGCACTTCCCATAGTGATTTGTCTCTGTTTTCTCTCCCTCCTCTCCAAAGCATCTTCCGCAGAATTCATCCTTTTACTCATTTCCTCCCTCAGTACCCAAGTCCCAACAGCAAACAGATGGAACCTGTGCAGAGAACTTGTTTACAGTGGTATTGAGGTAACAAAGGTGAACTGCAAGGGATTAAGAGGAATTCCAATGCTAGGAACCGGATGGAGCTTTTCCCAACCCCAGGCCTATGGTTGACAGATCAAAGGAATGATGGAAAATTGGTAACAGAGTGTCTTTGAGAGGAAAGATGGCCTCTAGACAAGAGACGCTTCCTAGCCTCAGGCAACTTTTCAGAAAAGATCTAGGGGAATAAATATTCTGATCTCACCCACCCCACACCTCTTAACTGGCTTCACCTGCCCAGCCTCCCCACTGCTGCTGCTGCTGCTAAGTCGCTTCAGTCGTGTCCGACTCTGTGCGACCCCATAGACGGCAGCCCACCACGCTCCCCCGTACCTGGGATTCTCCCGGCAAGAACACTGGAGTGGGTTGCCATTTCCTTCTCCAATGCATGAAAGTGAAAAGTGAAAGTGAAGTCGCTTAGTTGTGTCCAACTCTTCGCGACCCCATGGACTGCAGCCTACCAGACTCCTCCGCCCATGGGATTTTCCAGGCAAGAGTACTGGAGTGGGGTGCCATTGCCTTCTCTGAGCCTCTCCACTAGCCAAACCCAAACAAAAGCCAGAGGGAGAGATGTCGTAAATATATCATGTAAGTCCATTTCCTAAGATAGAGAAAAGGACGGAGGAGGATGGAAAGTGGTCTTCCCTGACTTAAGAAATGGAAAGTATCCAGCAGAGTTCAGTTTTTCTTTGCTTCTCTCACCCGTCCTCCCTTTCTCCTCCTCTTCCTCTCTTCACTGTCTGTCTCTTCCCTCCTTCCTTTCTCTTGCTCCATCCTCTTTCCTCTGCTCTGACCTCCCCATTTTTCTTATGTTTTATGCCATGTTGAAAAACTTAAAGTGAAATAGGTATCTGATTTATTCCTCCCCTCCTCCACTCACTGTAGTTCTGAGAATTTTTAAAGTAGAGGAACACTGTTTACCCCCAGTAACAGTATAGATAGGGAAAAAAGAAAGAGGGAGTGATTCTCTCATTTGAACAGTATATCCAGTATCCTCTACCCAAGTTTGTGGGTACCACTGTAAGCTGCAAATATGAATAAATAAATGGATCATGATGCTTACTTTAGTTGGAAAAAAGCAAACATTATCATTTTTCTTAAGAAATGAGTTGTGTTTTTTCCTCCTGCAGTCAGGCAAGGAGGGAAGAACCAAGCACAGAATCTTGATGGTTTTGTGATTCACAAATGAAGTCAGGCCACTTATATATGGGTAAAATGATAGATTAAATTTTGAGTGGTATTATAGAGTAGATTACATTTCACTAGAGAAAATGTAAGCCTTTAAAGTCAGAAGAAATTTGTTAAATGCTGGCCATAATACTTTCATAGTCATGAGATTTAATAAGAAGCCAAATTTGTGTAGAAAGGAAAAGCAAAATACAAAAAGGAAAATTTACCTCAGCAGCAACGGGAAAGTGTAGGAGCAGAGAAGGAAGGAGAAATTGGTAGGTGAGTGGACAAATGGATGGGCAGGTGGATAGAAAGGCAGATACAAAGATAAATAGATGATTGGATAAAAAGATTAGATAGTGAAGCTGAGTACACATGTCTTCAAATTAATGTTTTAAAAACATTTTCCTGTTTATGGAAGCCAACAAATTAGTTTAGAGCTCTGCGTTCTCAGATACATGTGATGAAATATCTGATTTTCTCACATTTCTCAAAGACTGTTCAACTGAAATCATAATCTCTGGCTTTAGTTTGACCTGTAGCTTGGATTCAAGTCTTCGAAAAGGAGTTTATATTTTCTATTTTTGCATATCTGTAAAGAATTCATTGTACTTTATAATCCCTCATATCTTTTTTTTCAGTTGAAAACTATGAAATTATAAATGTGAAGACCCTCCATATTTATAATATTTCCATGTAAAGTGAGATCTGCTTCCTACTTCATTAACTGGTCCAAGTATTATATGCAAAAGAAACACCTGAATTGTTACTAGGAAATAGTCTTTCTGTTTCTAGCAAACTAAAGTATCTTTTCTTTTGTCCGCACACAAGTTACTGACAGATTTTGAGATAATGTAAGGTTCTTCCTGCATTTTCTAAAGAAGGATGTGTAGATCTAGAAATGGTGTTGCTGTTTTATATTATGTGCATGCTAAGTTGCTTCAATCATGTCCAATTCTGTGCAACCCTATGGACTGTAGCCCCACAGGCTCCTGTCCATGGAGAGTCTCCAGGCAAGAATACTGGAGTGTGTTGCCAGCCCTTCTCCAGGGGATCTTCCCGACCCAGGGATCGAACTCACACCTCTTACATCTGCTGCATTTGCGAATTCTTTACCACCAGCAAAACATGGGAAGCCCCAGGTTCAGGTTACAGTACAAAATAAACCAACCGTTTGTTCTGGAACTGTGGTTGAATCTTGTACCCAGATCTTAACTTCACCATTCTTTTAGCACCCATAGATCTACTATGGAATAAAAGTAAATTGCTTATTAATTTTATCAGAGATTTGTGGCATTTCCATATCTTCAAGCTTAATTAGCCTACATTCAATTGTAAGGTAGAGGCATTTTATCGTCTATAAACCCACTTGACTCAGATTCATAGAAAAATAGGTAGATCTTTCAAAGAAATGGTAGCTTTGTACTTAAACACTGTAACTCCTCCATGAAATGCTTTGCCACCTAATTAATGTTTGATGTATAAAATCCCGTGAAATGTCAAAGCTTATTTCAAATAAAATGGTTTTTTCTTGTGTCAAAATTTGAAATGCAAATAGTATCCATCTCTGTCATAATTATTATCCTTAACTACAGCAGCAGGGTTTCCCCTCCCCTATTCAAGCCTTAGGTATAATCCTACCATTTCAATACAGGCATTAATTTACTAATCCTCACAAAACTTATAAGATTTCTCAGTATGCCTGTACCTATTTCTGAGGAATAATTTTAGCAGAATTTATTAAAAGAATTGTTAGAGATAGACATTGTAATGATGTCTTTAAGCTAGAATAAGCGAAATAACTATTTCAGTCTTGCTCTTTGCACAGAAGACTTGAGGCAGATGTAAGATATGTGTATATTTTTGTATGGAAATTAGATAATAATAACTGTGGTGAGTGAAATAAATAGGACAATCAGAAAAAAGAGTAGCTTCAGGATGCTACTGGAAAGAATATGTTTCATGCAGGCCTGATCTGGATAGGCAACCTTTGAACTGAGCTTGAACCTTAAAGTCATAGTAGCTATCAGTCAGTCAGTTCAGTCACTCTGTTGCGACTGACTCTTTGAAACCCCATGGACTGCAGCACTCCAGGCCTCCCTGTCCATCACCAACTCCCAGAGTTTACTCTGACTCACGCCCATTGAGTCAGTGATGCCATCCAATCATTTCATGCTCTGTCCTCCCCTTCTCCTCCCACCTTCAATCTTTGCTAGCATCAAGGTCTTTTCCAAAGAGTGAGTTCTTCACATCAGGTGGCCAAAGGATTGGAGTTTCAGCTTCAAATTTAGTTCTTCCGATGAACATTCAGGACTGATTTCCTTCAGGATGAACTGGTTGGATCTCCTTGCAGTCCAAAGGACTCTCAAGAGTTCCTCTCAAACACCGCAGTTCAAAAGCATCAATTCTTTGGCGTTCAACTTTCCATATAGTTCAATTCCAACAGCCATATATGACTACTGGAAAAGCCATAGCATTGACTAGATGGAACTTGGTTGGCAAAGTAATGTCTCTGCTTTTTAATATGCTGTCTAGGTTGTTCATAACTTTTCTACCTAGGAGCAAGCGTCTTTTAATTTCATGGCTGCAGTCACCATCTGCAGTGATTTTGGAGCCCCCAAAAATAAAGTCTGCCACTGTTTCCACCGTTTCTCCAGCTATTTGCCTTGAAGTGATGGGACCGGGTGCCATGATCTTTATTTTCTGAATGTTGAGCTTTAAGCCAACTTTTTCACTCTCCTCTTTCACTTTCATGAAGATGCTCTTTAGTTCTTCACTTTCTGCCATAAGGGTGGTGTCATCTGCATATCTGAGGTTATTGATATTTCTCCTGGCAATCTTGATTCCAGCTTGTGCTTCATCCAGCCCAGTGTTTCTCATGATGTACTCTGCATACAAGTTAAATAAGCAAGGTGACAATATACAGCCTCAATGTACTCCTTTCCTAATTTGGAACCAGTCTGTTGTTCCACATCCAGTTCTAACTGTTGCTTCCTGAACTGCATACAGATTTCTCAGGAGGCAGGTCAGGTGGTCTGGTATTCCATCTCTTTCATAATTTTCCAGTTTACTGTGATCCACAGTCAAAGGCTTTGGCATCGTCAATAAAGCAGAAATAGATGTTTTCTCAGGAACTCTCTTGCTTTTTTGATGATCCAGCTGATTTGGCAATTTGATCTCTGGTTCTTCTGCCTTTTCTAAGACCAGTTTGAACATCTGGAAGTTCATGGTTCATGTACCGTTGAAGCCTGGCTTGGAGAATTTTGAGCATTACTTTACTAGCGTGTGAGATGAATGCAATTGTGCATTAGTTTGAGCATTCTTTGGCATCGCCTTTCTTAGGGATTAGAATGAAAAGTGACCTTTTCCAGTCTTGTGGCCACTGCTGAGCTTTCCAAATTTGCTGGCATATTGAGTGCAGCACTTCACAGCATCATCTTTTAGGATTTGAAATAGCTCAACTGGGATTCCATCACCTCCATTAGCTTTGTTCGTAGTGATGCTTTCTAAGGCCCTCTTGACTTCACATTCCAGGATGTCTGGCTCTAGGTTAGTGGTCACACTATCATGATTATCTGGGTCATGAAGATCTTTTTTGTACAGTTTTTCTGTGTATTCTTGCCAACTCTTCATATCTCTGCTTCTGTTAGGTACCTACCATTTCTGTCCTTTATTGAGCCCATCTTTGCATTGTTCCCTTGGTATCTCTAATTTTCTTGAAGAAATCTCTAGTCTTTCCCATTCTGTTGTTTTCCTTTATTTCTTTGCACTTATCACTAAGGAAGGCTTTCTTATTTCTCCTTGCTATCCTTTGGAACTCTACATTCAAATGGGCATATCCTTCCTTTTCTCCTTTGCTTTTCACGTCTCTTCTTACAACTATTTGTAAGGCCTCCTCAGACAGCCATTTTGCTTTTTTGCATTTCTTTTTTTTGGGGGGATGATCTTGCTCCCTGTCTCCTGTACAATGTCCCAAATTTCCGTCCATAGTTCATCAAGCACTCTATCAGATCTAGTCCCTTAAATCTATTTCTCCCTTCCATTGTATAATCATTAAGGATTTGATTTAGGTCACATCTGAATGGTCTAGTGGTTTTCCCTACTTTCTTCAACTGAAGTCTGAATTTGGCAAGAAGGAATTCATGCTCTGAACAACAGTCATCTCCTGGTCTTGTTTTTGCTGACTGTATAGAGCTTCTCCATCTTTGGCTGCAAAGAATAGTAGCTATGGGAGAATCCAATTGATGGCACCACTGCCATTAACAAGAAACCTGGAAAGACTCTTGGTGCCTCTCTCTCATTTCACTCACACATCCAATCAGAGTAAGCCTGTCTGTACTTGTAAATCTCTCCCAAATCAGGCCACTTCATTTTCCATGCTGCTCCAACCCTAATCCACCACAGCTTTTTCTACTGTGTTAGCTTCATAGTAGGTCCCCTTTCACTCACTCCTGAACCCTCTAATCCATTCCACTGAGTTCCCTTTCAAATATAAGCCTGAGTAGACCACTCCTATTTAGATTCTTTAATACCTTCACATCGCTCTTAGCACAATTTCCCAAAATCATCATCATGCCTTTCAAGCAGTACTACTGCTCTGCTCCTGCTCATCTCTCCAGCTGCCTGAACCCCAGTAACAAGTACCCTTCATGCAGTACCCTAAGTCTCCCTGCACCTCTTTCCTAAAAGCTTCTCTCTCTGCCTAGAAGCCCCTATCCTCATCCCAACCTAATTTTATCTTTTCTATTTCTCTTCAGATTAAACATTCTTTCTCAGAGAAGTATTTCCTAAATTATTCCCTAACTTCAACACCAGGCTAAACTGCCTTTAGGGCTTCCCTGGTGGTCCAGTGGTTAAGAATTCACCTTGCAATGCAAGAGACACCTGTTCAATCCTGGTCTGAGAAGGTCCCACCTGTGTCAGGGCAGTTGAGCCCATGTGCCACAACTAGTGAGCCTGCACTCTGCATCCTGTGAGCTGCAACTAGTGAGCCCATGCGTCACAACTACTGAAGCCTGAACACCCTAGATCCTGTGCTCCACAAGAGAGGTTACCACAAGGAGAAGCCTGTACATGGCAACCAGAGAAAGTCGGGAAGCAGCAACGAAAACCCAGCACAGTCAAAAATAAATGAAAAAAAAAAAAAAGCTGTCTTTAGATTTGATCCGCTGCACTGGGATTCTGGATTAAATTCAAAAAAA
Source organism: Oryx dammah (assembly GCF_014754425.2). NCBI lineage: Eukaryota > Metazoa > Chordata > Mammalia > Artiodactyla > Bovidae > Oryx > Oryx dammah. The sequence goes on from NW_024070187.1 coordinate 76,766,715, forward strand.
ATGAAAATTAAATAATTGTGCAGTTAATTTATTAATAGGTCTTTTATTATGTGAAACCACTATTTACCTTTATCCCCAGACATTAGTATAGTGTTATTCATAGAAATTCAAATTGTGGTTAAATAACAAATGAACATATAGAATGATAGAACAGTTTTTGAAATTATAAATAGAAATATTTTATTCTTTAAAACTGTATCTATATATGTATGACTATATATACATATGTACTTGTGTACATATACACAATTTATTCTATGTTGGTAGCAGATTGAATTCTGAAGGTATATATTTTTTAAATTTATTTTCCACTTTTAGTACCCTGTCTTCCCAAAACATGGTTATTCTAGACTTCACTTACTTATATAGCATCCTCTTGGCTCTCTCCACAGTCCCCATCAGAATTTTATCTTACTGGGTCACCCTCAACTTGTCTGTTAACTTTCAACTTATTTGATATTTTCTATTGCTTTCTTACCTAGTTTCCAGGTCTTTATTACCCCTGTACTATATTCCCATAAAACCTCACAGAAATTATCTTATAATTGCATTTTTGAATTAATACCATCTGCTTTTATGTACCCCACATATCAAGCAGTAGAATGTGAGGTTCCTGAATGTGAGCAAAACTACATATAACATTTGACTTTATTTCTTTAGGAAATAAGTGTCCAAATGATTGTTAAATGAATGAAATAATTTTTTAATTTTTAATATTTAAAATTTTTAAAATATTACTACTACAGTTTCTTCAATTTTAAGAGAAAGAGGGGATCATAATAAATAACTAGTTATATCCATTTTTATTTTACTTTAAATATGGTTTTCACGTTTTTATTTTAAACTTTTTTTATAACTTATCTGTACTTTTCTTTTCTGTTGCAGCTTTCTTGTTAGTGAACTTTGAGTTCCAGACTTCTTTTGTGGAATTAATTTGATTTATTCTTCATAAATAAATACTTCTTGAATGCAAAAACATAATAACTATTTTTAAGATAAATTACTGATGATTTTTGTATTTGATTCGGCATTTACAACAACACACTATCTGTCACTGACACATACATTGGCAACATCATTATCTTTTATGTTGAAAATAGTTATATTTTGACTTATCATCTATATTTTCAGCTTTTTCATTACTGTATTTAAAAAAAATTAAATTTTTATATTAGGGAATTATATAGCCTTCTTTTTTATCTTATCTTGTCCTATCCCAATATTATAATAATTAATGTTGAAAACAAAGTTTGTACAACTATCCAGAACCAAAAAAAATTGAATTGCAATATGAAAATACCTATTATTTTTTTCTGTTTGTTAAGTAATTTTTCTTTTTATAATGTTCCCTGATAGCTGTAATGAAAGCCATTACTTGAATCTTTAGTTTTGAAGATAATGTGCTAAAGCCTATTACTTATTCTAGTAGATCCCAGCCTTTTTCCAAAAGGGCTCATTTAACTGAATCACAAGACTCCAGAGGTGCATATGCCTTGACATTTTCTGATAGAAAAAGTACTATGTGGTAATAAAGACATAAAAGAAAACAATACAATAATAATGATAATAGTAACAATGGTAATAAAACAATTACACAAGAGCACAATGCTTAACAAAGTAAAACAATAGTAATTTCACAAATATGTTCCTTTTTATGAGAATAGCATAGGTGGAACACGATAGCAAATGCAAGACTCTGTGCATGGTGCACTGATTAAAAGAATATTCTTTCGGATATTACAGGAACTCCAGCTATCTGGATACTCATGTGCACAGGGGTTTTGTAACATTGCTAAGCAATTGTATCAGGTGTTCAGACTTAATTGATGGAATGCTGAAGCTGAACACTTTGTGAATACTAACATTTTATCAATTTAATTAATGAATAGTGAATTTTATAAATCATTAAGTGAGTTAATAGATTACCAGTAAATAGCTCTAAATTGTATATAATGATTAAATATATGAATTATAATCACATTTATATCATTTTGTGACTGCTTCAAAGTACTTTCATGATCCATCAGTGGGTCATGAATGCTACTTTGATCTACATTGACTTTGTTACACATTTATCCTTGAACCTTATAATGTATTCCATTTGGTGTTACACCTATCTTAGTTTTTCAGGCCCTAATATTTTACAAATTCAATAAACTTAGTGCAGGTGTTTTTGTCTTTTTTCATTTTAAAGGTTTTTAAAAAGTACCAATTAACCATATAATACTTTAACATATTCTTCTTACAATATATATTCTTATAAAATTTAAGCATTGAGCAAAATGATTCTTCTTTCAATTTCCATCTTTCAATTTTGTCCTATGTGTTTAAACATACACATATTTTTATAAACACACAAAATATCTACATATAATATTTATTTTTCATAGCATGTTTATATGCTACTCAAGTAATATTCATATTTCACAAATACCATGCCTATATATATTAGTATATATTTATAATTTTTATACTTGCATTTATTTTAAGTCAGTATTACATGTTGAAGATTGATGTTAACAGTATTGTTCTCTTTATTACAAAGCTGTTGTATAGTATTCCATAATTTTTATATATATGTCCAGTTTTGCACAGATATAATCCATTTTGTTTTCTATTATAAGCAAGCTGGAATGAATATATTTGAACATTTCCCTTTCGTAACAGTGGGATTATTTTCTTACGGCTGATAGTGATAAGAAAAATCTCTGTCTTATACAGTCTTCATATTTCAGAGTTTAATAGACACTATAATTTACATAGGAAGTATACAAATATACATATCCAGTAGTAATTTATGATTGTCATATGCATTTATACAAATCTTTGCCAACACTTGGTTACTAAGCTATTTTTGCATATTTGAATTAGGATTTTCTATAAACTTAAGAATGTGATTGTTAACAATTTAGGTATTCCAATTGCTCCAATTTATTCATTTATTTCTTTAACATTTAGTCCTGCTACAAATATATTAAGTATCCCTGCATCAATAGTGGTAACCAGTCTGAGTTTTGAAAGCTGTACCCCTTACAGGTTTCTGAATATCAATTAGGAAGATAGCCTTACAAAGAGAAGCCCTTTCTGTTTGTGATCCTAAATTCTATATCAGACTGTTAAAAACAGAAAAAGAGAAGAAAAGAAAATGTTCTAAATAATGACACTTTAGTATAAGTAATAGTAGGGCAGACTAAAATTAGGAAAGATATATGCCAAACCATCAACAATCTCTAGAAAGTGGGAATGTATAGAGTCAAAAGAAGAGACACTCATTATTTTTGCATTGCATACCTATATCTAAATTGCATAAATGTGTTATAATTGTACTTTAGTTTAATTTTTAAAAAGATAAAGGATATTATAACTTGGAAAAGTACACTTATTTACCTTTTTAAAAAAAGTTTTACAGGCCTTCCTTACAAATTAGTATATATTCCTATCTTATTACCCAGAGCTGTCAAATTTGTTCAAGTGATCATAGCATATAAGTTTTATCTCTTTTAACATCTTTGGATTGTTGACAATTTGAACAATTCTTATAGAATATACTTAAAAAATCAGCACGTAGTTTGAGAGAAGGAAAGTGATAGAATCTAAGCAATAGTTTGCTCCCAAGTACATGGGAGGTGAAATCTCTTACTTAGTAAGAAGATGAAGACCATTTTAAATAGAAGAGTTTTTATTTGGAATTACATTTTCACAGAGTTTAGCAGACAGTGAATATTCGTTGTGAACTAAGTGTTAAACTAGACATAATGGAAAATTTGTATTGTTCTCTGAGAACACAGTTGTTTACAACACAAATTCATCAATGTTCAATTTAGAAATGCATAGAGAAAAATCACTGGGCAAACCTTAGACTTATCCCCTCAGATGGGTAAAGTGAGAATCAGTTCCAGAAGTTAGAGTCCTCAAGAGGAGCTTCCTAAAGGCATGACTTTCAAGTTAGTTATTAAAGAAAATAATGGATTAGCAGGAAAACTCAGGGAATGTGTACCAAATAAAGAGGGAGTTTAATAACTTACTTACCTCAATGATTATAACATATGCAAAAACAATTGTCCAGAGAAGCCAATAAAATTACTTAAGATCTCTTTCCTTTTTGTTCTGTTTTCAAAATTGTAGTTGAAATCTGGAGAGACAGCTGCCAACATTGCTAGAGAACTGGCTGAACAGACAAGAAATCATTTGAATGCTGGAGATATCACTTATTCTGTCCGGGCCATGGATCAGTTGGTAGGCCTCCTAGATGTACAACTCCGGAACTTGACTCCAGGTGGAAAAGATAGTGCTGCACGAAGTTTGAACAAGGTAAGGACCTTAGTTACATGCATCTTTAAAGTTGTAGTAAAATCAGTGAGACTGCCCTGATTAATTTCTCTTTTTCCATAAAATCAGATCATTCTAAAAAAAATTGCTAGCTATATTCAATTCACTTCACTGTCTCATTATAATAATGCCCTTATTTGACTTTCAATTTAAGGAACAATAAATGATAATCTCTTTAAATATATTTTGAATTATAATTCATTTTCTGTAGAATCCTGTTCTGGATGCTAAATTCTGACATGGTTAATATAGATAAATGCCACTTCTTTTATTTCTTTTTTCCCCCCCTTTCAAGCCTTTATTAATATGATTAACAGTAAAACAAATCTAATCAATAAAGAGAAATTTAGAAAACAACAGTGAGAAAAGATATAAATAATATATTATCAGTTCATTATATTATAGATTAAAAAATAATTTAACCTAATTCATATCACATTTAAAAGCTCATTGGACAAAGCATTTGTTTTAATTTTCCAGTAACTTATTTTGCATCACTACCATTATAACTTAATAGGTTTTAATGTGTTTCAGCAACTTTGAATTGTAAGTAATAAAAATATTTTTAAATTTTAAGGAATTTTATGTGTTTTAATATATAGCTATAAATCTACAATGTATGTTTATATACATTATATACACATATGTAAACATTTTGTATATAACTTATACAGATATGTGTTGTATTTACTTAAGTGTATAAAATATGTTTTATATATATATATTTATAAGGAGTATCATTTATGTAACAAAATTTCACGTTGTGAAAAGATAATAGAATTGCTGCCATTAGATAACATATATTCTCTTAATGGCATTTTTGTAATAAAGATGATCAGTTATTGAAACTGTATTTTAAGCCCTTAAATATCAGGGATAATCTTAATATCAGGGATACTTCAAACAGCAAGAATTTGGCAGCAACAGACTAATAGCCTGTGGAATTCACTGAATGAATATTCCCCTTTAGAATGAAAAAATAACTTTACAGAGTGGTCTTTGTTATGTTTATTTCTTTTCTGTCTTATTTGACTAAGAGTCTCACGAGATGGAAGACATTTTTTAAATGATGATTGTTTGACATTAAAGAAAAAAATAAGCTAGATATTTTATCTAGCAGTTTTTTCTGCAACTTCATCCTCAAAAAATAGATTCAGTTTTATCAGTTAGATAGAATATATTACTAAGGTTTTTTTTTGGTTATTTTCATGCTAAGTGAAAAGGAGTTATTTTTGTCACTCACATCCATGATAGAATCTCAGCCCAGCCCCTGACAGAACATAATCCACAGCTGTTTGTCTACGTAATCTGGGCATGCTGTGATTTTACCAAGGCTTACTGGATGCTGTTAATGAATATAGCTGCCAGCTATTGTTATTATAATGTACTAGAAGTAGTAATTTCTATTAATGCTACATATCCATAACACTACTTGTTATAGAATATTTTGTATCTTTATTTAAAAATGATGTTGATGTCTGGCAATATCAGGTAAAACTGGCAATTAATGTCACATTCTAACAGGCTACAGCTAATCAGCTTGCCTAGTCTGAATATCAAATAACTACATAATGGGCAAATTTCCATTTGTGAAGCTTTTTAATGCTCTCTTTTGTTTCTTATTTGGCTCTTTTCAGTTGTTTATATAATGTGGTTTGTCATATGTTAATTTGCATGATGGGGTAAAGAGATGGGATGGCAAAGGTTATTCACATGCTTCCTGGCTTGCTACCATTTCCTGTGATTCCCACTGTTCCCTGAAGCAGTTATAACCCAACAGATTTGCAAAGTCATCTCGGTACAAATCGATTGTGCTCCACATTGAAATACGGGAGAGTTTAGAGAACTTTTAAACCAAGATGCTAGTCAGTGATCCAATGACAACACTGGCAATTTACTTGTACTCATTACTCACTTAATTCTTTAGAGGAGTAACTACACTATGCTCATTGAAGAATGTATGAATTAAAGTTGGGAGAGTATTAGCCACACAAAAGGTATCAGAGTAACTGCTTCTTAAAAATGGGTAATTTTCTCCTTCAACAATCAAGGCTACTGACGGAAAAAAAAAAACTAGAAGAGGAGGAAAACTACAATCTAATTTATAAAATTTGCAGTCATTTATTTAAACCGAACAAATATATGTATTAATTATTCATTTTATCACCAGGAAAAAAATATTTGGTACTGAATAGAGTTGCTGTTAATCTTTTTCCCAGAAAAACATCATTCTGTATGTAAACAAATAAACACAGTCTTGTTATTCCACAAAAGTTTCTAAAATATGTAAAATCTTCTGGTCAAAACCATTAGAAGAAATTCTTCAAGAAATAAAAATAGAGATAAATCAGAAGATTAATCACATTCTTTTAATCAGAAGTTACTTATCTCTTGGTATTTGTCTCTTAGGATCAATGAGTCAAATGAATATGCATTTCTATTTTATCAATAAATGGAACTTTTTGTATGTATGAACAAATGGTTTGTGGTACATATTAACTATCTAAATTATCTTTAAACCACAGACAATTTACTATCTTTAAAAAATGGGTTTCAAATTCTTGACATAATTTACTTACTTCACACGTCTTCATCTGTGGCCCACAAGTTAATAACTAACCTCATATGAAATGAATCATGTCAAAAAAATAAAGTATATTGATTTTTACTAATTTCTACTAAATTTATTCTAAGATTTCTTTCCATCATTAACAGCTTTATACCATCCAGTTATCACTTGGGTTCTGGAAAAGTATTGGTTACTATTTTTCAAGCCAATGCTGACATTTTGCTGCTGCTTAGCTATCATTCTCTTCTAGGAAGTAGTGCACAACAAAATAAGGTGTTTGTGTAGATGTGTTCTTTTATTTTTCTTGTTTTCTTCTGTCACTAACTTGTTTTTTCTATTCTGTGTTTAATCTGCTGTCTTAATGGATTCAGCTTCAGAAAAGAGAGCGCTCTTGCAGAGCCTATGTCCAGGTACTTTCTGCGTTTTTATAAATGTGTTAAGTTGTTAAATTATCTCTGTTGGCAATAGCATGTATGGGAATCAGACAGAAAGATGATAATGTATTGAACTTGAAGAATTTCAGGGAGGGCATAGAGGGTGGGAATGGAAAGCTATATGAAAGAGCATGTGCTAAAAAGAAATGTGAGAGTGACAGTGCTCTATCATACAAGAGGATCATAGACTAGCAAAGAGATGCAACTTTGGTGTGAGAATTTTGATCATCATTGAAAGGTGAGTTGGATATAATATATAAATCTCCAATTTCTTCAGAGGGGGCTTTGAAAACATTTCATTCATATATTGATCTGGTTAATATTTGAGTAACAAGTCATCCAGAAATGACAATCAAATAAGACAACAGTTCCAGGATACTTGGAATGTTATACTTCTGTACCAAATTGATCAAGACATGCTGTGATGATTTTATTCTTTCAGTCATTATAAGCACGTGAATCCCAAAGTGAATGTTTCAGTTAACATGTTGTAATCTGTTTCTAAGCAGGATTAAAAAAAAAAAAGTTTCTATGTTTAAGAGTTCTTTTGGAAAGGAATCCCTGAAGCAAGCTTCATGGTTATTTTTAGAAGGAAAAGAAGGGCGTGGATGTCAGAAGATAGGAGAGAGAAGAGAGGAGAGAGGTGAAGGAAAGAACAAAGGAAGGGAGGCAAGGTCAAATGACAAAATAATTTAGTAATGACTTCACTCTGCTTTATTCAAGGTAAATCAATCCATGGGTTGCCAGAGTCAGTGCCTCACCGTCAGTAGCACACTCTTCCTGAGGGATATTGAGCAAGAGTTAGTTTTATGGAGACAACTCAAAACAAAGCAAAGGAAATTGGGGATTTCCTTATAAGGCTAGCAGATCCAGTTTTCTAGGGTAAAGTGAGCTGGGTTAGAGGGTTGTGATTGGCTCCTTGACAGTCATTTCACATAAATGCAGGTTTAGATTTGTGATATGGGCCTGGCTACTGAGGCAGCTTCCATTCTGTGGGTTCCAATATACAAGTTAACTTTATCAGAAGGAAGAAAAATTTGAAACTGTGTAGCTGTAAATTTTATTCCCTATGTGGGTATATCAGCATTTTTAAAGGGGAAGGTCAACTACATTTGTAAAGAAGAATGTCCTCAAGACCCAAGTTACTAGTTCTCAGATTGGTAGTCCAGAAATTAAACTGTATCTGTTTATTCACAATAAGGGCATTGTGTGAGACAGTCATTTAAAGGGGGAAAAAAATCTGCATAACAGAGATTAGGAAGAAAACCTTTTAATTTGTATTTTTTTCTTATAAAATAATGAACCGTTGTATATAAGAAACTGTTCAGGTTTTTCTAATATTTTGGAAAAGAAATTACTTTGGGAGGTTTATGTATATATACTGCTTAGTGTGTGCAATAGATAGAAAAAAATGAAGTACTCTTCAGAATTGAAAGCTGAGGATCATTTTTGAGCAATATTAGGATTGTTTTTGATTGCAATCTATGTTATTCTTTTAATGGGGCCTTGGAAATAATTAGACTTAGCCTTTCAGTATTTAAATCTATGAAATGCATGGTCATTCAAATAAGAATCTCTGATGGAAAATTAATAGCACAGTTTATTCAATGGCTGATTTCCTGTTGTTATAATTGACTGGCTATGAATAAATGTTTCAGCTATTGACCAAACATCTGATAAGACCAAACAGAATATTGGTGAAGTGGAAATGCTCTGCTTGCTAATACATGGCATTATTTCTATTCCTTTTGTATAGATCATTATTCTGTGAAATTCTAGACTGAATAATACCTAAATCTTTAATCTATTTGGCTTTTAAAGACATGTTCTCTATTATTTCTATGTTCAGAGCACACTCTAAGCTACCTATGAAATAAGAATGAAATATACTAAAAAGGTTTTTGCACTAAATTTGAAAAAAAATATTTATTACAAGATACTTAAATTTTCTTTTTCCTTTCCATGGGCACAGCAGTGATTCTTCTAGATATAATTTTGACCATCTAAATACATTTAGCATTTAATTATTTAGAAATACAGTGTCTATTTTATGAATTATCTAGATCCATTCATTACTTCTCGCTTCCCACTTTTTATTTCACACACACACACACACAATAACAGTGAAATCTGGACTGTCAATAGTCAGCTATGATAACTGATCTATAAGAGCAATTAAAAGTCAGTTGCTTTGATTTTTTAAAATAATATATGAATCTCCTAAAACTTATTATGCTTTTATATCAAGAATTTTAATGAAAATAAAAAACTAGGTCCAATATATTTTATTTTTCTTTATTCAGTTGTAGTTTTAGATTACCCTAAAAATTTTGTTGACTATTAAAATATAGGTATTCACATACATCAAATTAAAATATCATTACCATATCCCAGACACAATGCATATCTTCATGTAGAAGAGGGTTTTAAGTTTTATGCCAAAGAAGACAAGTAAGGCTTGTGTTCCATATGCATATTAAGTAATTACCATATATATTATTACCAGGAGGGGCCACAGAGGTGAAGATGAGTGAATTGAAATCTGGAGAGAGCCAATGACTGGAACTAGGTCACATAGCTGACACTGATGACACTAATGCTTCTTTCCTGGTGCATCCAGTGCTTCTTCAACACCATGCTTAAGAATAACAGTGATGTATTATGAAGAATAAATCATTTATTAGGCATTGTGACCCTCACTGTGAAAAGCATTTTGCATAAATTCGTATTTCATATTCTTTTAAGGGACTATTAAAATTTACTGACATTCATGTTTTTCCATTTTAAATGCTTTAAAAGCAGAACATTTTCCTAGTTAAGAAATATGTTTTGATTTTCGCCAGCAGTTTCCTTTGTCTTCCAAATCCCATAGGTGGCATGGACTCCCTGGAGGCTCATAGTCAATCTTGCTTGATGGTAATAGAGTCTGCCTGCCAGTGTAGGAGATGTGGGAGATGGGGATTCAATACCTGGGTCATAAAGATCCCCTGGAGGAGAAAATGGCAACCTACTCCAGTATTCTTTCTTGGAAAATCCCATGGAGAGAGGAGTCTTCCAGGCTACAGTCCATGGGGTTGCTAAGAGCTGGACACAACTGAGTGACTGGACACACATGCATCGTTATTGATGTGAATTGAGTCATTCTTTGGAAACCACTATTACTTGCATAGTTAGGCCAAGAACTGATTTAACAATTAGTAAATAGCTGCAAATTTTTTAAAAAGGACACACACCAAGTTTCTTCTCTTCTTCCCATCCTTCCTTCTATTTTTCATTTTTTTAAAAGGTAGATAGTCTATGTCTTAAGTCTTACAAAGTATTTGAAATAAGCCCTCTTTTTATTAGATTTTACTTATTTTATTTTATTTGGACTTAAAATTTACTTATTTATTTATTTATTTATTTTGTTTCACCTTCATTATCCACTAGAAATCTATATCCTAGGTATCATCACTGTAAAAGCAATCTCAGCTTCAACTGTTTAAAAAAAAAAAAAAAAACCGCACACAGTAGTTAACAAAAACATTCAAGAATTACTAGTTGAGCACATGTGCGCAATAATCTTCTCAGTACTGGGAAAACAGCAGGGCCCACAACAGGTCAAAATGCCTGTTCACTCTCATAGGGTGAAATATCTAGTAGCAGAATATAAACAGTACATATATGGTATGTGAGATGATAATAAATGTTATGGAGAAAAACAGAGCAAGAAATGCATCACTGAGGTGAGGTGACATTTGAGAAAAACTCTGAAGGGGTGAACTGTGAAGATATGTAGGAAAATGCATTCTAGCAAAGAAAACAGAAAGTTTCTGAGGTAGAAATATGCCTGTGTTGTCTAGGAAGCCAGTGCAACTGGAACAAAGTGAAAGAGAAAAGGATGACAGGACATCAGGGCCCAGATCTGATAGACCTTTGTAAGGACACCAGCTTTTATTCATAGACAGATAAGAAACCACTCCAGGTTTCTGAGCAGAGGGAAGACATGGTCTGGTACATTTTAAAACTAGAAAATAGATGATAGCAGGGAAAGTAAGGGCTGAAACAGGGTAACCATTTGGGCAATAACAACTACTTAAAACAGGATATGAGTATGGCATGCTCAAATAATTTTTTTGGTTCAAGATTTTTTTTTCAAAGTGGAACAAATAGGATTTACTGTGTGGATCACAATCAACTGTGGAAAATTCCGAGACAGATGGGACTACCAGACCACCTGACCTGCCTCTTGAGAAGCCTGTATGCAGGTCAGGAAGCAACAGTTAGAACTGGACATGGAACAACAGACTGGTTCCAAATAGGAAAAGGAGTATGTCAAGGCTGTACATTGTCACCCTGCTTATTTAACTTCTATGCAGCGTACATCATGAGAAACGCTGGGCTGGATGAAGCGCAAGCCGGAATCAAGATTGCCGGGAGAAATATCAGTAACCTCAGATATGCAGATGACACCACACTTATGGCAGAAAGTGAAGAAGAACTAAAGAGCCTCTTGATGAAAGTGAAAGAGGATAGTGAAAAAGTTGGCTTAAAGCTCAACATTCAGAAAACGAAGATCATGCATCTGGTCCCATCACTTCATGGCAAATACATAGAGAAACAGTGGAAACAGTGGCTGACTATTTTTCTGGGCTCCAAAATCACTGCAGATGGTGATTACAGCCATGAAATTAAAAGACGCTTACTCTTTGGAAGGATTATGACCAACCTAGACAGCATATTAAAAAGCAGAGATATTACTTTGTCAACAAAGGTCCATCTGGTCAAGGCTATATTTTTTCCAATGGTCATGTATGGATGTGAGAGTTGGACTGTGAAGAAGGCTGAATGCCAAAGAATTGATGCTTTTGAACTGCAGTGTTGGAGAAGACTCTTGAGAGTCCCTTAGACTGCAAGGAGATCCAAACAGTCCATCCTAAAGGAGATCAGTCCTGAGTGTTCATTGGAAGGACTGATGTCGAAGCTGAGACTCCAATACTCTGGCCACCTGATGCGAAGAGCTGACTCATTGGAAAACACCTTGTTGCTGGGAAAGATTAAGGGCAGGAGGAGAAGGGGACGAAAGAGGATGAAATGGTTGGATGGCATCACTGACTCAATGGGTGTGAGTCTGAGTAAACTCTGGGAGTTGGTGATGGACAGGGAGGCCTGTGTGCTGTGGTTCATGGGGTCACAAAGAGTTGGACATGACTGAGCACTTGAACTGAATTGAAGGGCTTGTAAGGTGAAGTGTCTGGAAAAGAGAGGTGTTGGAGTGACCCACAGTGTTTTGCCTGAGCAACTGGAAGAATGAATTTGCCCTTTACTGAAATGGTCTATCTGTGACCAATTTGGGAGGAACATGAAAAGAACTTCACTAAGAAGTATGTTAAGTTTCTTATCAGATATGCAATATTGATGGTAAATTTGCAGTTTAGGTATATGAGCTTAAAATTTAGCTGAACGGTCAGGCTAGAAGTAATCATTTAGTAATGTTTCAAAAACCAGCCAATCCTAAAGGAAATCAATCCTGAATATTCATTAGAAGACTGATGCTGAAACTTAAGCTCCATTACTTCAGCCACTTGAGGCAAAGGGCCAACTCATTAGAAAAGACCCTGATTCTGGGAAAGATTGAAGCCAGGAGGAGAAGGACATGACAGAGAATGGGATTTGATGGCCTCTCTGATTCAATGAACATGAGTTTAAGCAAGCTCCAGGAGATAGTGAAGGACAGGGAAGCCTGGCATGCTGCAGTCCTTGGGAACGCAAAGAGTCGGACATGACTGAGCCACTGGAAAACACCGAAAGCAAAAACAATGTTTCACTTAGAGTGGCATTTTCAGTCAATGTTTCATTTCCTAGATGAGTTTATCAAGGAAATGAGTATAGAGAGGAGAGAATCTAAGTCTGAGACCCGGGACACTGTTGTATGATGACATCCGGGAGAGGAAGAGTAACCAGCAGCAGAGACTAAAGAACACCTTAAGAAGGAGGAGGGCCTGAAGAGTATGACATCCAGGAGTCAACTCAAGTTCTTATCTCACACAAAAGAAAAGGATGTCAGGTGCTGCTGAATCTGCTCAGAAACACAAATACAGCTTTTCAGTGATAAAAGTAATGTCAACATTTGATGAATTTTAAAAGATTCTAAAGCCTGGATACATAAACATTTCTACCTATTGCTTTCTTTTTTTTTTTTTTTTTTGTCTTTAATACAGACTTTCTGTGAACCAAAGTTGCTACTTGCACCTTTGACAAAGTGAAAATTGAATTATGCCATTTTTACTTGTGTGCCTTTGGTGGATGAGACAAGAAAAGATTCTAACCTCCATTTATACTGCTAGGGAAAAATTAATGAGTATTTTCAAGTTCCTTGTTTGGTCATTTAATTGGCTGTGTGACAAAGAGCTCCGTGGTGCATGTCAAACAAGTTTTTGAGTCTTCTAATGATTTGTGCTTTGCTTGACTTGTGATACTATTCTTTGTGGCCTGTCAGGCTGGATATCCTTGTTAAAGTGGCTAGAATAAATTGCCTAGTGGTGTGCATACAATGTAGTATATTAACTACAGCAACGGGGAGTACTTTTAGCAGCTCTTTCAAGAGATTTCGATGTTTGCCCATAAGCATCAAAGCCAACTCAAACTTTCATTTAATATAATTAAAAGGACATCTGAAAGTAGTTTGAATCACGCCAGGTTCTTGAGGTTTGGTAACCCTTTGTTAAAACACTATGAACATAATATATTTCACAGCTTGATAAATCTGTACTTGATTTGTGTAAGAGAGAAAATATAAATCTGCACCCTGCATGTTTCTGGTGCCCTGACCCTATTGCTAAAAGACACTGAGATCAAAGAAAGTGACTTCCATGTACAAGTAGTTTTCTTTAGATAAAGAAGATATAAGAATTCTTTTTTATACATTGTAGTCATTAAATACTGTTGTAAAGAAATTGCTGAATCAAAAGATAGTAAAACCATATGTAATATAAGCAGTGTAAATTATACAGGCTATTATTTAAGATCTTGGACAGGTCAGTTCATAAATCTAATGATGTGAAAACCTCCAAAGGATAGTGACAGATGTTGATGATGGACTCTCTGCTTTGACGTGCAAAGAACATCATTTTGGGAATCTCTCAAAATCCCCGTGAATAGTGTGTCAGATCAGGCAGAGATGACTGCTTTACAAAGTTATTTCCAACTCTTCCATTTTGCACATTTCCTATAAATCAACAAAATGTTCCTGTTTTCATATATATTTATATATAGCTAGAATGTATATATATATGGTTTATATATATGGAATATATATAGAGAGAACATATATATATATATATCCAGGAAGTAATTCTAATAAGGGTGGGAGTGAAAGGCCTTTTATTTCTATATAAAATACTTTCATCTAAAACAAAAGTATTTTCTCACTTTTTTTTCACCAAATTTTATTCTCTCTTTTCTTATAACTTCTTGATTAAAGCCTGGATCATTATTTAATTGTAAAATTGTTCATTTAAAGTCCATTCTAGTGCATCATTGCTTTCTGAACATGAGTTTACCTTCAGAGAAGTTTTAAATACATATAACATAAATATATATTATTTCTATGCAAACATAAGAGAGTACACATCAATTTACCTTACTATGTGTCTTTAAAGCCTTATGATCATATACCTAACGAGAAGGCCAAAAATACACTTAAAATAGCATTAGAGCTTTAAAATCCTACTTTCTGAACCTATCATTAGCATTTCTGGTGCAGGTTAGAAAAGAAATGGAAGCTTTAAGGTGTCATTTGCAGTAAAATAGTTGCCTAATGACTTGGAACCAAACAAATGATTTTTTAATACCACTCCCAACAGAATTATAATTTTTATATTTTCACTTATGTATGAATTTTGTACAGACAGTAGTCACAGAAACTTAACTATGGTAACTTAAACTGGGACTTTATTTTCATAAATAAAAAGGAAATGTAGTTGAAGCAGTTCAAGATTAGTATGAACACTCCATTTCAGAGACCAAGGCTTCATCTGTTTTTCTGCTATATTGTCTTTAGCACCTGGGCTTATCTTCAAAATGACAAGATGCTTACTTAGGATCCAATCATCACTTCATGCTGATTTCTACACACAGAGAAGGACAGTAAACTATTCATTTCTGTTACAACTTTCCAAAAATCTCACCCAATTACATTTAATCATTTCCCCTACTCCTAACCGTATCCCTTGGCTGTTCAGTTTACATAAGTAAATTCTTCTTTGATAGATACAGTTTTGCAGCTGGGCATAGTGTCCAATGATTCTGTATCTAAAACAAGAGAATTATTGGGAAATAGTATTCTTAGATGAAATAAAAAATACTTTTTTCATATTTGATGGTACATATTGATATATTCTTCCAGTTTTGATGTGATATCTGCCAGAGAGTTATGATGATACAATACCAATGGTTACTTTTAAATCCTAAGTAGAGATTAAAATGTCCTTTTGATTGTTATAGTCTGAAGGCAATCATTTTTGTTTAAAGGAAAGAAAAATAGTTTATTTCAAATTATTTCCAGATGGCATTTTTTTCTTTTTAAGTACTTTTCTGAATGGCTAATATAGGTATATGTTAGAAAATTCAAAAAGTAGAATAATAGATATGTCTCCTTCCCAGTCAGGCCACCACACTGCTAACTCCAGGGCATGCCACTGACGTGTCCTATTTCAGTGGTGTCCCCTCGGAGCTGAAAGGTGCAAGCAGCCCTGCCTCTCTCCCCAGTAATTCATATCTCCTTCCTCAAAACAATTACTGTATCAACCTCTTAAATATCTTACCAGGGAAGACTAGTTTTTCTCATATCCATATTTTTATAATGTGTCTTTATAAATCTTATCATACAATCACTAAACAGTGTTTGTTCTCCTTGCCTACTACTAGGACGTTGAGAGTAGCTGTGGCAAACTCACGTTATGTGGTAGCATTCCACCACTGAAAGAATAAACATATACTGATGATGAAAGGCAGTCTTGCATCACAGTTTATACCAATAAAACAAGTTTATCAGTAGGAAAACCAGTTGAATAAAATGCTACACCAAATAGTTAAATACTCTCTAGCCACAGAAATGTTTTTAAAATGCAGATTGATCAAGACTTGATCCCACTCAAAGACTGTCTTTTTCCCTTTAAAAAAAGTCCTGTTTTGGACAATAGTGTTTGAGAATGTGACTCCTCTTGCTGATTTCCCACATCTTAGCTGGCCCCTTCCATAAACTTGGATTCTACACTCCCAAATGACCTAAGGACTTGCATGTCATATTTCCGTGCCTTTGTAGTCACAGTGCCTTCCACTTGGATTCCTTCTTTACTTGTTCTCCTTTCTCTTTCCCTTCTTCTCAGTAGCATTCACTTATCTGACAACATTTACTTGATGCATAAATAGGATTATTCCTATATCCTGAAGACCATTTAAATTGTACTTAGCACATGAAAAATGATCTCTAAATATTTACCATTTAATTTAGGTCTTCATCTAATGTTTCCAATTGCTTGATGGTATTTGCACTGAAGAGTATGAAAGGCAAAAAGATATGACACCAAAAGATGAGCCCTCCAGGTTGATAGGTGGTCAATATGCTACTGAGGAAGAGAGTTGAAATAGCTCTGGAAAGAATGAAGAAGTTGGATTAAAACAGGAATGGATCCAGTTGTGGATGTGTCTGGTGGTGAAAGTAAAGTCTGATGTTGTAAGAAAAATATTGCCCAGGATCTGAGATGTGAAGTCCATGAATCAAGGTGAATTGGACATGGTGAAGCAGGAGATGGAAAGAGTGAACTTCGGCATTCTAGGAATCAGTGAACTGAAATGGATGGGAATGGGCAAATTTAATTTAGATGACCATTATAAGAATGGTCAAGAATCCCTCAGAAGAATTGGAGTAGCCCTCATAGTTAACAAAAGAGTCTGAAATGCAGTACTTGGGTGCAATCTGAAAAATGACAGAATGGCCTCTCTCCGTTTCTAAGGCAAACCATTTAACATCACAGCAATCCACGTCTATGCCCCAACAACTAACACTAAAGAAACTGAAGTTGAGCAGTTCTATGAAGATATACAAGAACTAACATCAAACAAAAATGTCCTTTTCATCAAAGGGGATTGGAATGTAAAAGTAGGAAGTCAAGAGATACCTGGGTGACAGGTAAGTTTGGCCTTGGAGTACAAAATGAAGCAGGGCAAAGGCTAACAGAGTTTTTTCAAGAGAACACACTGGTCATAGAAAACTTCCTCTTCCAACAACACAAGAGACAACTTTACACATGGACGTCACCAGATGGTCGATACCCAAATCAGATTAATTATATTCTCTGCAGCCGAAGGGGGAGAGGTTCTATACAGTTAGCAAAAATAAGACCTGGAGCTGACTGGCTCAGATCATGAGCTCCTTATTGCAAAATTCAGTCTTAAATTGAAGAACATAGGGAAAACCACTAGGCCATTCAGGTGTGTCCTTAATCAAATCCCTTATGATTATATAGTTGAGGTGACTAATAGATTCAAGGGGCTAGATCTGGTAGAGAATGCCTGAAGAACTATGGGCAGAGCTTCATCACATTATACAAAGGCAGTAACCAAAACTATCCCAAAGAAAATTAAATGGAAGAAGACAAATTGGTTGTTTGAGCTGAGAAAAGAAGAGAAGCAAAACCAAAGGAAAGAGGCAAAGATATAACCAATTGAATGAAGAGTTCCAGAGAATAGCAAGGACAGATATGAAAGCTTTTTTAATTGAACAGTGCAAAGAAGGCAGAGGCAAGCAAAGAATAGGAAAGACAAGAGGTCTCTTAAAGAAAATTGAAGATATCAAGGAAACATTTCATGCAAAGACAGGCACAATAAAGGACAGAAATAGTAAGGACATAACAGAAGTTGAAGAGATTAAGAAGAGGTGACAAGAATACACAGAAGAACTATACAAAAAAAAACTGCCTTAATGACCTGGATAACCACATGGTGTGGTTACTCACCTAGAGTCAGACACCCTGGAGTGTGATGTCAAGTGTGCCTTATGAAGCATTACTATGAAAAAAAGCTAATGATGAAGCCAGAGGTGATGAAATTCCAGCTGAGCTATTTCAAATCCTATTTCCTCCTACAGGGGATCTTCCTGACTCAGGAATCAAACCCATGTCTCTTACATCTCCTGCACTCGCAGACATGTTCTTTACTACTAGCACCACCCAGAAAGCTCCTAGACAAATCTAAACAGCATATTAAAAAGCAGAGACATCACTGTGCCAACAGAGGTCCATGTAGTCAAAGCTATGGTTTCTCTTGTAGTTATATACAGATATGAGAGTTGGACCATAAAGAAGACTCAGTGCTGAAGAATCAATGCTTTCCAACTGTGGTGTAGAGAATACTCTTGAGAGTCTCTTGGACAGCAAGGGTATAAAACCAATATATCCTCAAGGAAATCAACCCTGAATAGTCATCAGAAGGGCTGATGCTGAAGCTGTAGCTCCAATACTCTGGCCACCTGATTAGAAGAGCTGACTCATTGGAAAAGACTCTGATGCTGGGAAAGACTGAGGGCAGGAGGAGATCAGAGCGACAGAGGATGAGATGGTTGCTTGACATCACTGACTCAATGGACATGAGTTTGAGCAAGCTCCGAGAGATAGTGAAGGGCAGGGAAGTCCATGGGTTCGCAGAGTTGGAAACTTCTTAGCTACTGAACAACAGCAGAAACAACATTTCCACTGCAGTAGAAATTCTCAAAACACTTCTCTACATCACTGTCACCAGCCCCTCTCCTTATACTGTCTCTTAATTTCACCTCATCAGACTTTGCCCTTGCTACTTTACTGCAACTGTACTAGTTGAGGTCGTTAATGATTTCATGCTGATGAACTCAGTAGTCAGATGTCAATTAACTGTACTTAACCAGTCAGAAGACACAGTTGATTTCTTTGTCTTCCTTAATACACTATCCTGAAGAAAACTCATTCTCTTAATTTTCTTCACTCCTTTTCTTCTAAATCCATGGGTTTGGGTGCCTCTTAGCTCAGCTGACTCTTCTTTGCTCTTTGTTCTGACACTCCTATGTGAGCTAGTTGATTTAAATGGCACCTATGTGCCTAAGACTCACAGATGTTATCTATAGCACAGACCACTTTTGTGAACTCCAAAATTAGCTTGAAGGTAACTTTTCAAATCTTCACTTTTTTTTAAATAGACATCAAATTCATAACTAAATTTCCAATCTTCACCTGAAAACTAGTTTTATGTACAGTGTTTACCTACTCAGTTGATTTGGTTCACCCCCGCCACTTCCTGTTTTCTAAATAAAGCTCCAAACATGGGCCTCTTTAAGATTTTGAAATATGCAAAGCATATTTCCACTTGTTGAATTGCATTCTGTTTATACACCCTTTTGAAATACCTCCTCCAAATATCTACATGGATAACTCTCTCAGCAACTTTGTCTTTTTTAAATCATTACATTTTCAAGGAGGCCCACCTGGGCCATCCTAAGTAAAAGCCAAAAGCCACCCTGTTTCCAGCCCTACCCCTAACTCTGAATCCCCCATAATGTATATTTTCCTTTTATTTTACATGATAGATAGATAGATGATTGGTAGGAAGGCCTGATTTACCTCTTGTCTGTTTGATTAATGTTGTATTTAAGCTTGAAATTCTCATAGAGCCATTCTAATACAAAGCTTGTACTTTGTGTTTCCACTATTAAAATGCTTGTCATGCTGTATTTTACTTGTTTAATTCCTTGGTTTCACTATATTGTTATCACTTTGAAGGAAGGAAGAATAACTATCTCTCTTTGCAGTATCTCAGTTAAAGGCACTTAATTAATATTTGTTGAATGAATGTTGAGTAAGCAAAAAGTTAATGGCAACCTACTCCAGTATTCTTTCCTGGAGAATCTCCATGGGCAGAGAAGCCTGGCAGGCTACATCCATAGGGTTACAAAGAGTTGGACATGACTGAAGGGACTTAGCAAAATTTCTATAACACAACATAGATGTGACAGCATTCAATCATTTTAATTTGGAGAAGGCAATGGCACCTCACTCCAGTACTCTTGCCTGGAAAATTCCATGGTTGGAGGAGCCTGGTAGGCTGCAGTCCATGAGGTCATGAAGGTCAGACACGACTGAGCGACTTCACTTTCACTTTTCACTTTCATGCATTAGAGAAGGAAATGGCAACCCACTCCAGTGTTCTTGCCTGGAGAGTCTCAGGGATGGAGGAGCCTGGTGGGCTGCCGTCTACGGAGTCGCACAGAGTTGGACACGACTAAAGTGACTTAGCAGCAGCAGCAGCAATCATGTAATTTTATATAAGATTTAAAAATAATACAGTCAGTTATAGATTGTTAAATACATTTTTAAATAACAAGGAGTTTCTTGAAGAGGCAGGGTCTTTTTTTTTGTAAAATTTCTGTTTTATCTTGTTCTACTATTAAAGGTTCTTGTTACTATATTCAGATCAGTTGTGTTATACAATCATTTTTATTAAGACTTGAAAATGCCAACACTTCTCTGTAATATAAAAGGGAGTTCAGAGATTAGTGGTTTTTATATGCTTAGTAATATTAAATAACAGTGATTATTAAAAGAATCTTAGGTTTATTGATTAGATGTGTAAATATCAGTCACTCAGCTTGACTTCTAATAAAAAAACTTTTAAGTTTAAAACTGTTTTGAAGACTTCTAACATTTTACCTTTAAAATTTTGATTTCAATCAATGTCTAAAGGTAGATTGGAGTACAATGTGACCTATTCAGGAGTGATGTTAAACTTTTGCTCTATTTTATTTTATTCTCAAATGACAAACTTATTACAAAGTCAAAAATGAAGAGTTAAAGTTTTTTCTAAATTTTAATTATAAATCAATGTAAATTATATATTATATATATATAGACATATATATATATATAGAGAGAGAGTCAGAAAGCAAGAAAACTTATTTTTCTTTCTCTACATAGCCTGAGATTTATACATGACATATATTAAACATGGAGAAGGAAATGGCAACCCACTCCAGTATTCTAGCTTGGAAAATCCCATGGGCAGAGGAGCCTGGCAGGCAGCAGTCCATAGGTCACAAGAGTTGGACACCACTTAGCGCTATCTTTCCTTCTATCTATTAAACATAAATATATATATATGATATAGTAAGGGAAACAGTGTTCAGCATGATTACTGTATATATTGATAAAAAAAAGTACTGTGTTCATGAGAACACAGGAAAAAGACAAAGATGTGAAGGTAAAAAATAAAATTTCTTTTTTCAAAAGGATGTCAGCAATTTATTAATTTAAATTTATCCACTAATGGGAGATAATTGCTCTTAACATTCTAATGGGCTGCCTGATGATAATATACATATATATGAACACATGGTTCAACAAAAGAAAAAAAAAGAAAATTCATTTAAAAATAATGAATGACCTCAAGAACTTAAGATCTAAATTTATAAATCCTTTATGTAAATATATTTAATGGCTATAGATTTTCTACACAATACAGCCCAAACTGCTATCATACTGAAAATCTTCTAAGATCTGAATTATACTCACCATTTCTCTCACTGTACTCTTTTTGTGAAGTGAAGTGAAGTCGCTCAGTCGTGTCCGACTCTTTGCGACCCCATGGACTGTAGCCTACCAGGCTCTTCTGTTCATGGGATTTTCCAGGCAATAGTCCTGGAGTGGATTGCCATTTCCTTCTCCAGGGGATCTTCCCAACCCAGGGATCGAACCCGGGTCTCCCACATTGTAGACAGATGCTTTACCGTCTGAGCCACCAGGGAAGTCCACTTTTTAAAAATCTATCTTTTCTTACATCATGCATTCTTCTCACCCCAAACACAAACCATTTCTTGCCTCAATACCTTCATTTTTTCTTTTTTAATCATTAACTTGCTTATTATGTTCCTCAGCCTCAAACTTCCTCTTCTTAGGTAAAGAAAGCTTATTTATCTTTTAATGTCTGATTCAAAACCAAACACCTCCAGGATCTTTTATCTTTCTCAGCAATAATTCAGTACTTTCTGTCCCATGCGATATGTTTACCTTCTGCTTTGGTGTGTAGGCAAATTAAGAACAGATTTCCTTGTTTTTCCTAAACTTACCCAGCAGTGATTTCCCTAGTTCTTTGCATATCATACATATTTAATAAAATATGAGTTGCATTGAAAGTTAAAATGAATTACCTTCATTCCCTGTAACTCATCCTGCCTTCCTTCCAAACCATGCTGATGTCTGGTCACTCAGAAGACTTCTTGGGTGACATAGCAAAAAGTTATAGGATTAAAAGAAGATGTTTTCAGTTCCCCTATTGTATTAATGATTTGATAGTAAAAGTAGGAGATTTTTGTTTAATGAGCCTTTATTGAATACTAAAATGTCTCAAAACACTAAAATTTACCCTGGAAAAATAAAAATGAACATGATATGTCCCCTGAGGACATCATAATCTAGTGAGAAAGCCAAACCAAATATGAATAATTCTATTAAAGGTGAATAAGTACTAAAAATGGGAGCCCATTGTGACATCAAGTCTCTGATGATAATGATTTGGATAATACTGGCTAATTAATAGATCTTTTCATTTGTACTTAGATAATCTTTACTCATAAAATCAGAGATTTTTTTTTTTTTCCTACTGATTTGAAAAGGGAGAAAACTCACTTTCATGTGAATCTTCACTAGACGGCAATAATTCAGCAAAGAGTTATTGAACACTTCCTGTGTGCCAGGCAGTTTTGGGCACTTACAAATGACACAATCACTACCTTCATGAAGTTTACCCTTTTTTGAGTGAGTGATCTACCAGTTAAATAGCTTTGTAGGTGAATAAATATCTGACACACCTTAGATAATGATACCCATTACAAAGAAGACAAAACATATAATGGATTTAAGTGGGTGACTCTCCTTAGATATGCTGCTAATGGAAGACCTATATGAGCAGCTGATACCTGAGCTAAAACCTGAATGAGATCATGATTAAAAAGCTTGTCTTCAAAAAAACTACTATGATGGTATAGTTGTATATCCTTTCAAAGGCATTCATTCTGTTTGGATCTTTATTTTAATGGTTTTCAAGCAAGGAAGAAGGGTAACTAAGTTTCCCAGGTGATTAGGTTACCTAGTTTATGATTTAGAGTTTACCTTGGTAAGAAATGCCATTGATATATTTCTCACCATGGACCCTTTTATGCATTCTTGCTAAGGAATTCTAGACTATTTCACAAGCACATTCTCCTGGGAAAATGATAAAAATTGATATTGGAAAGATATACAACTATTTTTCACCAAAATTTCACAGTATTTCAACAAATAAATAAATACAAATAAAAACAAATAAATACAGTGTCCCTTTTGAAATATATGAAGTGTGATTAAACAGTTTAAAACACCTTTTAACAAACATGCTCAGTGTAAAATTAGTCAAATGAATTTGCTTAAGATCTGAATTTAATGATGAGGGGTCAGATAATATTGTGCAATGCCAATACATGTCCGGAAAGATATGGGATGTCTATAATTCTGGTATGAATCTAACTGACTTTTCACACTTCCTAATTTATGTTTGATTTTTAGGAAGGCAAAAGTGACTTTAGAGTCTAGTCTGTAAACTGCTTAATAAGAAAAGTAGTATCTTATATAGCATGCCCCTAACCACCCTCAAATTGAAATATGATGCATCTTATTTTCTTATGCAGTTCACACTTTGTTAATTGGTTAGAAAACATCAAATTGCCCAAACGCACACTGAAATGTGTGGTGAAACCAGAATATAAATTCCCAGGTCCATCTTCTATTCAGTTTTTTTGTGTTTTGAAAAAGATAGTAGGGTGAATTAACATTTAGTTTCTGGCAAAGATATTTTTAATTAAATTAACATCCCCAAATTTTAAATTATTTCAGTCTATAATGTCAAAACCATTAGGTATTTTTGTTGTTTTCCTTTTTCAACCTTTTGTGGTTAGAATATATTTTAAGATTTATCCAGAATTAGTCTTATTTATTCTAACTTTAGAATATAAATCTTAGGTCAATAAAAAAAATGATAGCAGATGAGAAATTGATGAGAGCTATTGATCAGTGTCCCATTACCTCACTTTAATCAAATTCATTGTGTATTTCCTGTTCAACTTTGGTTCAAAACTGTAGTTAAGTTCATTTCTTTGGAACCAAATAAAATGAAAAAGTAACATATTTAAAAGAAATGTTTTTGAGGTAGTGAAAGCAATACAATACCTAGTTTGACCAGAAAACCCCCCAAAATGAAAGCTTTATTGCCAAAAGTCATCATTTGTATGTAAAATGTATAAATGTATGAATATATAGGGAAAATGAAATATAGATGTTCTTTTGCTATTGAATATTTGTGACTATTTATTTGATCTTCATGAAACTGGTAACAGGGACATGTCAACAACCTTTGGAAAGCTTACACAAATTGTATTAATTATAAAGCTATTAAAATTGACTTAATTGTGCTATCTCACTAGCAGAAAACAGATCAGTTAGTTCAAGCCTCTGGAATACGTATTATGAGTTTTTTAAAAAAATCATTTATATATTTTTTTACAGTTAGTCTTTGTTGCTATGTGTGGGTGTTCTCTAGGTGCGGTGAGGAGTGGGGGCTGGTCTTCTTTGCAGAACATGGGTATCTCACTGTGGTGGGTTCCCCTATTGTGGAGCACAGGCTTTAGGGTATACAGGCTTTAGTAGTTGTGGCACATGAGCTCAATAGCTGCAGCTTGTGGGCTCTAGATAGCACAGGCTCAGTAGTTGGGCATGGGCTTAATTGCTCCATGGCATGCGGAATCTTCCTTTACCAGGAATCAAGCCCTTGTCCTGTGCAATGGCAGGTGGATTCTTACCCACTGTACCACCAGGGAACATTATGAACTATCTTAATACACATGTTCCTCCCATTCCTCCATAGTAGTTAAGTTGTGCATCAGTTCTGCTTATGAGATTGCATTGTAGAAGAGGCATTCCTTCCAGTTCTCACTTCAGTGTGAATATTTTGCAGTTATCAGGGATGACTTGTGCTTTATTCAGTGAATACCTCTCTTCTTCCCACACTGAACTTTGATATCAAATTAAAATAAAGATAGGATTACACCTAAACACTTGTTATGAGCCAGGAGACCTTATGAAATGATTTCATTATCATCTCTAATTTACAGAAGAGTACAAAAAAGTTAAAAAACTTGCCCAATAGCACACAACTAGTAAGTTGGCAAAGTACAATTGCAGACTCAGCAGATATGGTTCCAAATCCCATACTGATTTTAGCACCTGAGAATTCTGTCTCATTTCTTGTGTTGACATTTCCTTTTATATACTTAGGCAATCATAATAGGTGCTATTTTAAAAATAAATAAATACTAGATTTGTGTCTTAACCCACCCCGATTTTAGGACATGTCATTTCTGCAATAAACTTAGAAATCATTTAGGCTTTAACAGAAAACTTCTCTAAAGACTTTGTCTTATTTGGGACAAAGCAGTTGTTAAAATATGCTCAAAATATATAATGAAAAAATACTGCACCTTATACATTTTCAATTGCAAAACTAAGATAATAAGGGGTGTGTCTGATGTAATTACTGTCAGTTTAAAGACTCAGTATTTTATGTAAAGTACCCCATTTGTAAACAGTTTCCTATTTAGAACATCTCAGAGTTGACTATAGTTGCTTCTTTTCCTTTTGCATTTTTAAATTAAAAAAAAAATCTATAGAGGGCAGAAACATTGCATTATCTTTCCAAAATGTTCCCTGAGGTAAGGTTTAATCAATGTAAGGTGATTCATTAATGTTAAAATGGTTGGTCCATAAAGAAATGGCATAATTTTTGTCACATATGGAGTTTTCAGAGCATTTCTAATGAATTAAGAAGATCAGTGAATCCCAGAAAGAATACTTCCTTGCACTCAAGAGGTCAGTGTCCTCTGTTTGGCTTCAGAGAATACCTAAACTTTTTTGTTGTTTGATTTCTATCCAGCATCTCCTTTTTTTGGCATGTCCTGTTGGCATCACCCCATAGAGAACTTCCTGGAAAGCAGATCAGATTGCTGTGATCAAGAAATGCTTTTGTCTGGTTTCTAGGTCATGTTTTAAACACAGAACAAATGATAGAGCGAAGCATACTATGTGGAAATAGTCATTAAACTCATGAGGGACTTTTTTTTTAACAATGCAAAGTACTCAACTTGCAAGTAGAACTATTTTATGTACAAATCCAGTGATGCTGATTTTTAGCCAGAACTTGGAATAGCTGGGAAAAATATCAAGAACAACTTTTATCAAAAGGCAGATTAGTTTTTGAAGCTGGTGTTAATTGGCAGCAAGGTGTTTCATTATGAAGCTGAATTTTTAACAGTTGTTACTTGGTTACTATGAAAACACCAGCCAGAAGAAAACACTGCAGCTTAAGGGGTATTCCCCCAGTCTCTCCCACTCCCTCTCCCAAGGTGTCAATACTGTGAGTCCTGTTTTAGAACACCTATGTACTGCCTGGAAAGTGCCTGTGTTTGCTGTTTATTCAACTTATTTCCGGATTAGATGCATATTTCATAATCAACAGGTTCAAGGAAGATCACTTTCAAACTGTCAGTGGTGTATTTTTCTGTTGTGCAATTCTCTATGTTTGAGTGAAATCTTAAGACCTTAATGGAAGAATTGTCTCCTTGCAACCCAGAGTATTGAGCTAACAGTTGGAAATATATAAATTGTAACTAGAAAGACAATTCTTTTGGATGAAGCAGAGAGAACTTTGGTACTTTGTCTCTATGTGTGAGTGTACTTACTGCTGATTTTTTTTTTTTTTAAGGAAAAATGCAAGGTAGCAAGCTCCAACTGCTTACTCCTCTTCCTAGTAGTAAACAGCACAAAGGTTTCTCTTCCAAAGCCCTAGGAGTATGTATGCTTTGATATTTTCCCCATCGTGACATTTTACTAGCTGGCTAAGAAAAAAATTGGTTTGCTTAGTGAGTTCTTCAGAGAAGGCAACGGCACCCCACTCCAATACTCTTGCCTGGGAAATCCCATGGACAGAGAAGCCTGCTGGGCTGCAGTCCATGGGGTTGCTAAGAGTCAGACACGATTGACTTCACTTTCACTTTTCACTTTCATGCATTGGGGAAGGAAATGGCAACCGACTCCAGTGTTTTTGCCTGGAGAATCCCAGGGACAGAGGAGCCTGGTGGGCTGCTGTCTATGGGGTCGCTCAGAGTCGGACACGATTGAAGCGACTCAGCAGCAGCAGCAGCAGTGAATTCTTAACCTATGCATAACAAATTCTTGTATTGTCCTGTCTTTAGTCATCCTTTTGATTTCTATTATGTTCAGCATCTAGTTTTATGGTGATGTATAAAGGAAATCATTTTTGTGGTGATGTGATGAAAGTCTTAGTTGGAATTACTTGCCAACAGTTTCCCAGCCAAATAATTTAATTATGTGATTATAGTCTTATTGAAGCCTTTGCTATTGATTTTAAGAAAGAAGCATAGCTCTATTTGTTGTCCTTCAAAACAGAAAGCAGGTTTTCCTGTTGTCTTGCAAAGTCTCAGCTAGGATTTTACAGCACAAAATAATGAATGCTTCCACTGCAGCATGTCACAGGGGAGGCTGGGACAATACTGAACTCATGCACACCAGTGATTCTTACTTGCTGGACAGCATGTATGCCTGGATTTCTGACAGCCCTGTGGGCTCACTAGAGACTTCTGTCATTCTGTTCATCTTCTTGTAGGCAATGGTCGAGACAGTTAACAACCTCCTCCAGCCACAAGCCTTGAATGCCTGGAGAGACCTGACTACAAGTGATCAACTGCGTGCAGCCACCATGTTGCTTGACACTGTGGAGGAAAGTGCCTTTGTGCTGGCTGATAACCTTTTGAAGACTGACATTGTCAGGGAGAACACAGACAATATTCGTAAGTGGCTTTTGTTATACAGAAGGGCCAGAGAAGGACAAGAAAAAACTATCATCTTGTTCAGCAGAAGAGGGAAAAGAAAAAAGTGTCATCTATGGTGGACCACATATTATGAGTGGTACTTTATTTCAGGGGCGATAAGTTATTGTTTTTTCTATCCCTGGGTTGGAAAGACCCCTGGAGAAGGAAATGGTAACCCACTCCAGTATTCTTGCCTGGAGAATCCCATGGACAGAGAAGCCTGGTAGGCTACAGTCCACAGGGTCACAAAGAGTCAGATATGACTAAGCGACTTTACACACACACATACTTAGGAGGGTATCACTTGTCGTTAGCTTAGGAGTGTCCTCATAATCATGTATGTATCTTTCCAAGGACATTTCAATACTGATTATATTAGCCTGACCTGAGATCGAGGTCAGTGAGACCTTTTTTTTTCTTCAATTTTTATGTGTGAAACTTATGTATACATATAAGTTTCTATCTATGGAGGGTAGTATTTTAAATTTTACCCTATGGGTCACTTCAGTTATAATAAGAATCTCTCTGAATTATAAACTATAAATAAGGTAGTAATTTAAGTGAAAGTGTTAAAAATAATTTTTTATAATTGTATTGCTAGCTCATCAAAAGTATAAATCTAATAAGTGTGTTTAAGGATGTAGCTGACAGTTTCATTTCAGAAGATTTGATAAAGTTATTTCAAAGTTATTAGATTTAAAGACAAGTCAATATTGATATAATAGTAGAGCTCAAGATTGTAAAAAGATTTCACTTAATTCATAAAATAAAGATAACATTTTGAAAGGAAACTGATAGTCAATGACAAATTATATTTGAGCTTTAATTTTAAATTCTAGGCTTTATAATTGATAGTCTTACTTATCTGATTTTTAATAACTTTTATTTGCTTTATTTTGAAAAAAAAAAGTGAAATACTAAAAAAAAAAAAGAATTTCTAAAAACACTGAACTACTATAAAGTATAGCAGATGAAGATCAGTTCCAGTGTTTTGATTTCAGAAATGTTTTAGTAATTAGATTATCTTAACTTTGGCATGTTTCTCAATGAGTACTGACATCTTTTTACCGTTAATAGAATTGGAAGTTGCAAGATTGAGCACAGAAGGAAACTTAGAGGACCTGAAATTTCCAGAAAACACTGGTCATGGAAGCACTATCCAGCTTTCTGCAAATACTCTAAAACAAAATGGCCGAAATGGTAGGTTAGAATTTATTAAGTTTGATGGAATTGAACTCTTCATTAATTCTTTGAGTCTTAGGTTAGAATTTTAGATCTGCTATCTAAAATCTTTTCTCTCCTCTCTCTCCACTGATCTCTTTCTTCTCCTCTTTCTTAGCTTCTACACTGACAATATTTTAATGATATTTGCTCTACAAAATTCCCAGTTATATTTGGAAATTGTTACCTTTCAGATATAGAAAAATATCAGAAACTTGAATATGAGGAAAATTGATAGACAACAAAATCCAGAAGTTCTGACTTTTTCCTTTGGAAGGAGTAACACCCACCAACTTGACAGATTTTGTTTCTAAAATTTCTATAGAAATTTTATTTATAATTTAAAAATTGTATTGTCCTTATTAAATTAATTTTGATGATGTTTCTATTCTTTTCCTTTGCAACGCATATAGAAAATGTAAATGTAAGCAGATGCTTTTGGACAATGGAACTAGTATATACAGATCAATTTAGTACCAGAGTATAGTAACTGAGTGTAATTAAAATTAAATAAATATTAAAAAAATAATCTCATAGAGAGTATGTCTCAAGCCTCACTAATATTAACATTTTTAAATAAGGAGATGATAGGTTTTAACCTGCTATGTGATAGGAAGATGACTTCAGGTTGTACAACCAACTCAAAGCTGATGTTTCATATTACAAGGTAAATAGTTTTGAAAAAGAAGAGACTTAAATAATATCAAGAAAAACAGATTATGTTTGTTGCCAGCAGAACAAAATTCTTTAGTACTGGAAGTTTTATCAGCCCTAACTTAAAATTGTATTTATTTTGTTATTAAGTGTGAATATTGAGGCAACGCTAAGATTTTCTGTAGAGTGAAATCAGACTCCTGATTCTTCCTAATGATTTCCCTTCTTTGGCTCTTGGCCCACATCAGTTTATCCTATTGACAGAGAGTTCTTCACCCCAACTTACACTTAGGATGAAATAAAATGACTTCATAGACCTATCACCTGCTCCCTAGTCCAGTTCCTTCCTGCCTCAGCTGCTCCAGCTTATGTCTGTTTTTAGCATGCTCTCTGTGATCTAGACAGTCAGGTCTTGATCTTCTTTTTTAAACTGAGATATAATTGGCATATAACATTATGTTAGTTTAAGGTGTACAACATGGTGGCTTGATATTTGCATATATTATGAAATGACACCGCAATAAGTCTAGTTAGCATTCATCACCATAGAGAGTTAATTTTCTTTTTCTTGAGAGAAGTTTTAAAATCTATTGTTTTATCAATTTTCAAAACAGATAATATAGCATCATAACTATAATCACCATCATCATGACTTATTTATTTCATAAGTAGAAGTTTTTACATTTTACCCTCATTTTGCTTATCCTCACCCTTCACTTCTAGCCACCAGTAGTCTGTTTTCTTTATTAGTTAGTTAGCTAGTTTGTTTTTTCTTAAGATTCCACATGTAAATGAGATAGTTGTGTTTCTCTATCTGACTTATTTCTGTTAGCATCATGCCCTCAAAGTCCATGCATTTTATAGCAAATAACAAAATTTTCCTTTTCATGGCTAAAGAGTGTTCCATTTCCCATTTTATATCTCTATATAATTATATACATAACATTATCTTTATTTGTTCATTTATCAGTGGATACTTGATTCCGTGTGTTGGCTATTATAAATAATTCTATAGTGAACATGGGTCTTTTTCAAATCACTGCTTTTATTTGCTTCAGATAAATACCCAGAAGTAGACTTGCTGATCATCTGACAATCCTGCTTTCAATTTTTTGAGGAATCCTCATATTTTTAATTTTTTGTTTTCTATAGTAGATATATCAATTATATTTTCACCAATAATACACAAGTGTTCCCTAGTTTAGTCTCAATACTTTTTCTTGAATGTACCAAGAATATTCCCTCATCCTACATTTGTATTTTCTTTCTTCTGAAGTACAATTTTTACCTTACTTGTTCTAGAAGCTTCTCTATCATTTATTGCTCAGTATAAATCTTAACCCTTTAGGAAAGTTTTTCCTATTGCCTCAAAGGTAGACTAGTCTTCCCTAATCATTCTTTTCCCATTAGCCATTTTCTGCAAGTGCTTCTTCATAGGATTTATTTACTTATCATTATATGAAATTATTATTAATAATAATTATTATTTTTTTAAGTTTTCTGCATATTGTCTGACTGTTTCTCTAGGAGATGATCTCCATGAGAACAAGAAGCTTTTCCAATATGTTCACTGATGTAACCCTAGTGCCTGGCACATGGATGCAGTCACTAAGGGTTTATCAAATAATGTATGGACTTTCAGATATAAAGCCAATGAAGACTGAAATATGTCTACATTAGTCATATAGACATATAGTTTACATAGTGATATAATTTTGAACTCATTTTATTTACTAAATTAATGTGTGCATGTGTCTGTGTGTGTTTTATGCCACATTTAAGCATGAATTCTGGAGTGGAGATTCTGTAACAATTATATATGACAAATTACACTGGTAAAACAAGGTGGGATGACAGTCTGACACCATTCCACAAGGGCAAATTGGTATGAATTATCACCAGTTTTAAACCAATTAAAATAGCAGTTGTTTCTATCAATGATAAAAATACATAGCCATTCCAAAGTGTAGCCCTCCAAAGATTAACATTTTTATGTTAAATCTAGAGGAAAAGAACTAAAATTAAATGCTATGTTGTAACAGTCAAGAAGTATTTAGTACATTATTGTTTGTATTAGAAAGTATAAGAATGCCCCTTTCTGTTAGATGGCTTGGATAATAATCTCTTTACTTGATTAGAAATCTTATAGTATTACTGAGACAGCTAGATAATCAGGCCCAGAAAACATACAGGAGCAAAGAGGCCGACAGCAGCCAGTGTCATCACAAAGAAACAGTGCTGTGATGTGTCACTACTGCCGCAAGGGAAGGTGCTGCTGCTGCTGCTGCACCTCCTATGTCCTTGAGTCACTAGCGCCGCATCTGAAATCTGAGGCTAGTGCATCTGACTGGGCATGTTGAACTGATGTGCCCCAAGCAACCTCTTTGAAAGGCAAGCTGGGAAAGCAAATATATGTCCCTTTTGTGTCTATAAGTATCTAAGAGTAGGGCATTTCCCAAATGTGGGAGTGCAATTTAGATATGGGCAGCCCCCTCCTTCCTCAAAAAATGTATTAATTTTTATCTTTATCCCCACTTCACTCTAAGATTCAGGGATTTCCCTGTCTTGGTTACTACGGTGGTCAGGACAGCACCTGTCTCTTGTGGAACCAAAATGGATTTATACTGGAACTAAGACACAGGGCTTTAAGAAAGGAAATTATGTAAAATTTAAGAGAAACATACTAAAAAGTTAATTTTACAGGGGATTTATACGTAAGAGATTGTCACAAGAGAAAAAAATAAGGTAGAAGGACATAAAAAGAATGTGATCTTGAATATGATAGTTGAGGTTTAAGACAGGTAAGGAATTTTTAAAATTCATTGAAATACAGTTATTTACAATGTTATATTTACAATATACATATCCATTCTTTTCCATTATGGTTTATTGCAGGATATTAAATATGCTGCATTCTATAGTAGGACATTATTGTTTAATCATTCTCTACATAATTTGCATTTGCTAATCTCAAACTCCCAATCCTTCTTTCTCCCATACTCACTCCCCTTCAGTAACTACAGGTAAAGATTTTGAATATTTTAATTTGTTTTAATTGAAATTGAGAAATAATTGGAATATAATAATGCACTTATCTTAAGTGTTTGATCTCCTTGCTTGATCTGATCTGACAGCAAACAGATCAAATAAGTCAATCCTGAAGGAAATCAACCCTGAATACTCATTGGAAGGACTGATGCTGAAGCTGAAGCTCCAATACTTTGGCCACCTGATGCAAAGAGCTGACTCATTGAAAAAGACCCTGATTCTGGGAAAGACTGAAGGCAGAAGGAGAAGAGGGGAGCAGAGGATGAGATGGTTGGATAGCATCACAGATGCAATGGACACAAACATGGGCAGTTTCCAGGAGATGGTGAGGGACAGGGAAGCCTGGCATGCTGCAGTCTGTGGAGTCACAAAGAGTCGGATGTGACTTGGTGACTGAACTACAGGATCTTAAGTATTTAGCTTGATGAATTTGACAGTTATACATTTCTCTGTTACATCACATAAAATAAGATGAGTGATGTTTTTAAAGTGCTGCACTCAATATGGCAGCAAATTTGGAAAATTCAGCAGTAGGCGCAGGACTGGAAAATTTCAGTTTCATTCCAATGCCAAAGAAGGGCAATGCCAAAGAATGTTCAGATTTTTGTACAGTTGTGTTCATTTCACATTCTAGTAGGTTATGCTTCAAGCTAGGCTTCAGTGGTGTGTGAACTGAGAACTTACAGATGTAAAAGCTGAGTTTAGAAAAGACAGAGGACACAGAGATCTTATTGCTAGCATCACTGATCATAAAGAAAGGAAGGGGATTCCAGAAAAGCATCTACTTCTACTTCATTGACTCAACTAAAACCTTTAACTATGTATATAACAACAAACTGTGGAAAATTCTTAAAGAGATAATAATACCAGACCACCTTACCTGTTGCCTGAATAATTCATATGCAGGTAAAGAGGTTCATGACATTGTACAGGAGTCAGGGATCAAGACCATCCCCAAGAAAAAGAAATGTAAAAAAGCAAAATGGCTATGTGAGGAGGGCCTTACATGTAGCTAAGAAAAGAAGAGAAGCGAAAAGCAAAGGAGAAAAGGAAAAATATACCCATTTGAATGCAGAGTTCTAAAGAATAGCAAGGAGAGATAAGAAAGCCTTCCTCAGTGATCAGTACAAAGAAATAGAGGAAAACAGTAGAATGGGAAATACTAGAGATCTCTTCAAGAAAATTAGAGATGCCAAGGAAATATTTCATGCAAAGATGGGCTCGATAAAGGACAGAAATGGTATGGACCTAACAGAAGCAGAAGATATTAAGAAGAAGTGGCAAGAATACACAGAACTATACAAAAAAGATCATCACAAACCAGATAATCATGATGGTGTGACCATTCACCTAGAGCCAGTCATCTTGGAATATGAAGTTAATCAGGCCTTAGGAAGCATCAGTATGAAACAAGCTAGTGGAGGTGATGGAATTCCAGTTGAGCTATATAAATTCCTAAAAAATGATGCTGTGAAAGTGCTGCACTCAATATGCCAGCAAATTTGGAAAACTCAGCAGTGGCCACAGGACTGGAAAAGGCCACTTTTCATTCCAATCCGAAAGAAAGGTAATGCCAAAGAATGCTCAAACTATCTCTTAATTGCACTCATCTCACACACTGGTAAAGTAATGCTCAAAATTCTCCAAGCCAGGCTTCAACAATAGTGAACTGTGAACTCCCTGATGTTCAAGCTGGTTTTAGAAAAGGCAGAGGAACCAGAGATCAAATTGTCAACATCCACTGGATCATTGAAAAAGCAAGAGAGTTCCAGAAAAACATCTATTTCTGCATTCTTGACTATGCCAAAGCGTTTGACTGTGTGGATCACAAACAACTTGAAAATTCTGAAAGATATGGGAATACCAGACCACCTGACCTGCCTCTTAATCTGTATGCAGGTCAGAAAGCAATAGTTAGAACTGGACATGGAACAACAGACTGGTTCTAAATCGGGAAAGGAATATATCAAGGCTATATATTGTCACCCTGCTTATTTAACTTATATGGAAAATACATCATGAAAAATTCTGGGCTGAATGAAACCCAAGCTGAAATGAAGATTTCCAGGAGAAATATCAATAACCTCAGATATGCAAATGACACCACCATTATGGCAGAAAGTGAAGAACTAAAGATCCTCCTGATGAAAGTGAAAGAGGAGAGTGAAAAAGTTGGCTTAAAGCTCAACATCAGAAAAGTAAGATCATGACTTTCAGTCCCATCACTTCATGGCAAATAGATGGGGAAACAGTGGCAGACTTTATTTTTGGGGTTCCAAAATCACTGCAGATAGTGACTGCAGCTATGAAATTAAAAGACGCTTACTCCTTGGAAGAAAAGTTATGACCAACCTAGACAGCATATTAAAAAGCAAAGACATTACTTTGCCAACAAAGGTCCATCTAGTCAAGGCTATGGTCTTTCCAGTAGTCATGTATGGATGTGAGAGTTGGACTATAAAGAAATCTGAGGGCACAGAATTGATACTTTTGAACTGTGGTGTTGAAGACTCTTGAGAGTTCCTTGGACTGCAAGGAGATTCAGCCAGTCCATCCTAAAGGAAATCAGTCCTGAATGTTCATTGAAAGGACTGATGTTGAAGCTGAAACTCCAATAATTTGGCCACCTGATGCAAAGAGCTGACTCATTTGAAAAGATCCTGATGCTGGGAAAGATTGAAGGCTGGAGGAGAAGGGGATGGCAGAGAATCAGAATCAGATGGTTGGATGGCATCACTGACTCAATGGACATGAGTTTGGGTAAACTCCAGGAATTTGTGATGGACAGGGAGGCCGGGCATGCTGCAGTCAATGGGGTCGCAAAGAGCTGGACCTGACTGAATGACTGAACTTAACTGAACTGAAAGTAGCAACAGTTAGAACTGGACATGGAACAACAGATTAGTTCAGAATTGGGAAAGGAGTACAAGTCTGTATATTGTTGCTCTGCTTATTTAACTTCTGTGTAGAATATATCATGTGAAATATTGGACTAGATGAATCATAAACTGGAATTAAGATTGCCAGGAGAAATATCAACAAGCTCAGATATGCAGATAATACCACTCTAATGGCAGAAACTGAGGAGGACCTAAGAATCTTTTGATGAGGGTGAAAGAGGAGAATGAAAAAACTGGTTTGAAACTCAACATTAAAAAACTAAGATCATG
Organism: Oryx dammah; assembly: GCF_014754425.2. Taxonomy (NCBI): domain Eukaryota; kingdom Metazoa; phylum Chordata; class Mammalia; order Artiodactyla; family Bovidae; genus Oryx; species Oryx dammah. Next base: position 76,803,114 of record NW_024070187.1, read on the forward strand.
GCATGTAGTCCCATCACTTCATGGCAAATAGAAGGAGAAACTATAAGCAGTGACAGACTTTAATTTCTTTTGCCCAAAAATCACTGCAGATAGTGACTGCAGCCATGAAATTAAAAGGTGCTTACTCCTTGGAAGGCAAGCGATGACAAAGCTAGACATCAGAGACATCACTTTGCAGATGAAAGTCCATATAGTCAAAGCTATGTTTTTTCCAGTAATCATGTACAGATGTGAAAGTTGGACTATAAAAAAGGCTAAATGCCAAAGAATTGATATTTTTGAATCATGGTGCTGGAGAAGTCCTTTGGACTGCAAGAAGATCAAACTAGTCAATCCTAAAGGAAATCAACCCTGAATATACATTTAAAGGACTGATGCTGAAGCTGAAGCTGAAGCTCTAATACTTTGGCCAACTTACACGAAGAGCTGACTCACTAGAAAAGACTCTGATTCTGGAAAAGACTGAATTCAAAAGAAGGGGTGCCAAAGGAAGAGGCTGTTAGAGAACATCACCAAGTCAATGGACATGGATTTGAGCAGACTTCAGGAGATAGTGAAGGACATGGAACCTGGCATGCTGTAGTCCATGGGATCGCAAAAAGTTGGACATGATTTATCAACTGAACAACAACCCAGAAAATGTCCTGATGTCTCTTTCTGGTTTTCTCACCCCATCTCCCAAACTGATGAACTGCTTTATTCTCATTAATATTTCTCATTACAAATTTTGTCTGTTCTTAGACTTCATGTAACTGGAATAATAAAGTGTGTATTCTTTCCATCTGTATTCTTTAATTCTTTATAATATTTTGTGGATTCAGTCATGATGCTCCATCTATCATTAGTTTGTTCTTTATTGATGTATAGTAATTCTGTTATTTTAATAAGCCATAATTTATTTATTCTCCAATTGATATACTTTGAGTTGTTTGTGAATAAGGTAGTTATAAACATGCTTATACAACCTTTTCTTTCTTTGTGTATATATGTTTCCATGTATCTAGCAAGGGTAGATATACGTTTTACTTTATAAGAAATTGCCAAATATTTTTCTAAATAGTTGAACTCCCACCAATAGTATGCAGAGGTTCATTTGTTCCACACTTTTACCAACATTAGTGTGGCTAGTCTTTTGTAGTGTGAGTTGTGGAGATTCTAGTGGGTATGAAATGCTATCTCAATATTATTTTGATTTTTACTTCCCTAATTATGAATAATGTTGACAGTTTTTCTTGTATCTATTAGCTTTTTATATATCTATAATAAAGTATAATAATACTTTATAATAATTTTATGTGTTTTTCCATTTTAGTATGAAATTATTTGTTGAGTAGAAGAAATGCTTTATGTATTTATGAGTCATATGCATTTGTATTTCCTAGTTTGTGGCTATCTTCTTAATTTTCTTAATATTGTATTTTGGTAGATGCAGATTTTCAATTTTGATAAAATTTAGTTTGCCATCTTTTTCTTTTATAATTAGTGGCTTTTAGGTCCTATCCAAAGAATCTTTGCTTTCCCCAAGATCACATAGACATCTGATATTTTGTTCCAGACTCTCTTTGATTTGAATGAGATAGGGATTGAAGTTTTTTATTTGTTTGTTTGTTTGTTTAGTACTGATAAGTAGTTATTTTCACATCATTAGACTCTCCTTTCCTCATGAATGACTGGCACTTTGTTTGAAATGAATGTTTGAATTTTGTTGTGAATATATATAATATATAAATTTGATTATAATCTAATTAGAAACACCTAGTCTAAAAAGGATGTACAAGCTAATTAGTTTCTTCCCAATTTATATGTACTTATTTTAGGAGAGATCAGAGTGGCCTTTGTCCTTTATAACAACTTGGGTCCTTATTTGTCCACGGAGAATGCCAGCATGAAGTTAGGAACAGAGGCCATGTCCACCAATCATTCTGTTATCGTCAATTCTCCAGTTATCACAGCGGCCATAAACAAAGAGTTCAGTAATAAGGTTTATTTGGCTGATCCTGTGGTGTTCACTGTTAAACACATCAAGGTAAGAAAATGTTTATCCACATTATATTTGTTATAATTAAGAAGTATATTAATTTCCTTTCATTGTCCATATTCTTTGACATATAGAAATTCATTTTCTATGAAATAGTGACTTTTTCCCCCAAAGTGAGGCAGGAGAGTAATTCTTGTATATGTATATCAATTCAGTTCAGTTCAGTCGCTCAGTTGTGTCTGACTCTTTGCAACCTTATGGACTTGCAACATGCCAGGCTTCTCTGTCCATCACCAACACCTGGAGCTTGCTCAAACTCATGTCCATCAAATCAGTGATTTCATCCAATCATCTCATCCACTGTTGCCCCCTTCTTTTCCTGCCCTCAATCATTCCCAGCATTAGGGTATTTTCCATTGAGTCAGTTCTTCGAATCAGATGGCCAAAGTATTGGAACTTCAGCTTCAGTGTCAGTCCTTCCAATGAATATTCAGGACTGATTTCCTTTAGCATTGACTGGTTTGATCTCTCTGCAGCCCAAGGGACTCTCAAGAATCTCTCCAACACCACAGTTCAAAAGTAGCAATTAGGTAAAAGTATTCATAGATGGATTTATAAATACTTCTCTGTAATTAAAAAGAACTACCAATATGTTCAGTGGAACTCGGCATAACTACACATCTGACATTACAAGTAATTATGCCCTTTGTGTGTAGATATAATTTTATGCATATACAAAGACTGTAGCGTAAATTGAACAAAAAATTTTAAAACCTGTTCTCTCAGAGAGGCTTTCCTGGTGGCTCAGATGGTAAAAAATCTGCCTGCAATGCAGGATTCCCAGGTTTGATCCTGGGGTTGAGAAGATCCCCTGTAGAACGGAATGGCAGCCCATAGTTCTTAGAATGTTAAGTATCTTTGCCTGAAGAATTTCATGGACAGAGAAGTCTGGTGGGCTACAGTCCATGGTGTAGCAAAGAATCGAACAAGACTGAGCAATTTTTACTTTCACTTTTCTTTCACTTTCACTTTTATCATCTCAGAAGTTTATTGTATACAGCAATTCTTTGCTTTGTAGGATATATTAATTGATGTGCTTCTGAGATAATACTGGTATCCATTTAATATTATTTTTAAATGAATTCACCTGTAATCAAGGGGTGTAAATAACATATTCATATATTCAACTTTATTTAGAATTGATAAGCCCCAGTTAATATGAAAACATCGGTAGACATCTCCAGAAATACTGGAACATAGTATGAAGTTTTGTTAGATGTAAATAAAATGCCTACTTAGTTTGCATGATCATAAAGTAGTTATTGGCTTTACTGATTTTTCTTTTTTTTCTGTAGCAGTCTGAGGAAAACTTCAATCCTAACTGTTCATTTTGGAGCTATTCCAAGCGCACAATGACAGGTTACTGGTCAACCCAAGGCTGTCGGCTCCTGACAACAAATAAGACACATACTACATGCTCTTGTAACCACCTAACCAATTTTGCAGTATTGATGGCACATGTGGAAGTTAAGGTAAGATACATAGCATACGATAAAATTCCTTAGCATACAGTTAAGACACTAACTATAAAAAGTCTTACCTCTGCACTATCTTGGAGAGTATTCTAGCTTTTGTAGTAATTCTATTCAAGAACTCTCTGATGTTCAACCCATACCATAGTGGATGATTCAAAGAACTCTTTTTTTTTCTCTATTATCAATATAGTCCATAATCTTGAAATCTGATATGAAATAAAATTTTGCTGATAAAACTTCCTCTGTTATTCCCTGCTTTTATTTTGTATGAATAAATGTCAGACCATATCCTCATGATCTGGACAAGATAGGACCTCAGCACTACAGGTCAGGGCAATGGGGTTAGGAAGCTAGAATCTGTTAGGCTGAAAACTAAGGATGCATACATGAGATCAAATACTCTCAAAATGAGTATTGGGAAAATAGCCATTAAACACATTGTAATAATGGTTCTTCCCATTCAGAAGACACAATTCTAAGGAAATATTCAGGTAATAGATTGTTTCCAAAATCATAAACATGGCTAACTTGGATGCATCAGTCTCTCTCTAGGTGACTGGTTATCATGGAAGGCAGGATGAGTATTTAGATTTCAGATATATTTAGGATATAAAAATACAAAGGGATTACTGACTTGGCTATAGAGATTGACAGATAGGTTGTAACAAGAAGTTATGATTGTGAATTCTCTTCTCATCTTCCTGATGTCAATAAAAATAGAGGAAGTATCATTCATTCTCCAATACATCTTAAAACATAAAAACCATGGCAAAGATTTTATCTACCTGATATCATTGATCCGATAATTTTATCCAGAATTTTCTTTGGCTCTTTTGAAGTTAAAAATGATAAAGGTATCTTAGAGGAAAACCAAATCCAAGCCCACTTAGCACCTAATAAATTACCTTAGCTGTGTCAACACAATCAAATTTGGTCTTTTAAGGACTACAAACAGTATTTTGTCAGAACTTCACAAATTGATAAGCTAAGCAAGATTGGCTACACTAACAAATATTAGATTTAAGCCTGGAATGTGTTCGTATGACTCTAGGATTCTCTCTTTTCAGCTTAGGGTATAAATTCAAACACAGGAAAATGGATCATATTTCAAGGAACAAGAAAATACAATTTTTTGCTCAGTCCATTGCAACAATCTCTACTCAGTCCATTACACAAGAATCTTGACTGTGACCATTCTTGTGGGTCAAAAAGAGATAAATGGAAATCAGTATATTCCTTCAGCAGTCAGTAACAAAGTATGCCCTTGATTTCTTCTATCACAATCTCTTGCAGCTATGAGAGTCATTCCCATCTTGATCATGCAACATGAATTTGACACTTGAAAAACGAGAAACAAACAGAATGATCATCCCTGAAAGTCTGAAAGAAAACACAGCAACCAAACTTACATTAGACTAATGTCTAGAAATGAAGGCTAGTTTATTCATGCACAGTGAGATATGCAGTAGCCAGTTAGAATAGATATTTACATTGTCTAGTTAGCAGTTTCTAATTCCACAGGAAAATCTATAAAGAAAACAAAATTACATTGGAGAATTTTGCTTGATGAGCTTGGAAAGAGCAAGAAGAATTAGCTGAGTCTAGATGCTGTTGCTATTAATCTGTGGTGCCCTGATGTATCTTCACTCCAGGGCTCTACCGATGTACTGAGTTGCTCTTTTCTATCATCTGTGTTATCCCTGCAATTCATTCAGTACTTCCTTCTTTCTTTTAAAGAATATTTTTCAAGCACCTAAGTAAAGATATTGATGTGTTACACAATAGGTTCTCAATAAATGTAACTCATTCCTTCTGATCTGCCAGAGATACCACAAAATTCTAGCATTCCAGTGGAACTTAGGTCATTCATGATGCTTACGTTTTTGAGGGGAAGGAAAGGGCAGAGAAATGAAGCTTCAGTCATAATTGTGATAAGCCTTATAATTGATACCTACACTGTGATTTAGGACACAGAAGGGGTTCATCTAAGGCAGGACTGCTCAGAGAGGGCTTATCAAAAAAGTGACCTGCACTGAAGGATAAGTGGGATGAATTTAGTAAGGTAACTTGTGTAAAACTTGCATCAACCACATTCTTGGAACACTTTGCCTTGGGTACGCTATTCTCTCTTATCTCTTTCCTACCTCAGCAACTGGTCCTTTTGAGCTTCCTTTGCTGGTGCCTCCCCATCTCCACAGCCTCTTGTTGTTGCCCTGGCCAGGAGTGTAATCCTAGATGTACTCCAGGCACTATCCATTTCTCTGTAGTTGATCTCATATGGTGGTATGCTGTAACCATCATCTCATGATCCCCAGATTCTATCTCCATTTCTTAACTCCAGACTCCTAGATTCAATAGTTAACTTGATATATCCATCTAGACTTCTAATCAGTGTCACAATTCCAGAACAACACTTTTGGTGTTTTCCTATCAGTCTTTTCTTTCTTAGTAAATGGTTACTCTGTCTTTCCAAAAGCTCTGGAATAACCCATCCCCACAAAATATTGTGGAAAGTAAGAGAAAGGAGGTCACTGGCCTCAGCTAGTTTACAGTTTATCAAGGGAGAGAAGCATTAAGACTGATTTTTGAAGGAAAGTGATGCACTAAAGTGACAATAGGTCTTCCTAGATGGTGCTAATGGTAAAGAACCCACCTGCTAGTGCAGGAGACATAAGAACCATGAGTTCGATCCCTGGGTTGGGAAGATCACCTGGAAGAAGCCATGGTAACCCACTCCAGCATTCTTGCTTGGAGAATCCCACAGTCTGAGGAGTCCATAGGGTCGCAATAGTCAGACACAACTGAAGTGACTTAGCGCTCACACACATGAAGGGACAATATTACTGAAAACCTGCCTCTGTGCACCAGTTCAGTTCAGTTGCTCAGTCGTGTCTGACTCTTTGCGACCCCATGAATCGCAGCACTCCAGGCCTCCCTGTCCATCATCAACTCCCGGAGTTCACTCAGATTTGCATCCATCGAGTCAGTGATGACATCCAGCCATCTCATCTTCTGTCGTCCCCTTCTCCTCCTGCCCCCAATCCCTCCCAGCATCAGAGTCTTTTCCAATGAGTCAACTCTTCGCATGAGGTGGCCAAAGTACTGGAGCTTCAGCTTTAGCATCATTCTTCCAAAGAAATCCCAGGGCTGATCTCCTTCAGAATGGACTGGTTGGATATCCCTGCACTCCAAGGGACTCTCAAGAGTCTTCTCCAACACCACAGTTCAAAAGCATCAATTCTTTGGCACTCAGCCTTCTTCACAGTCCAACTCTCACATCCATACATGACCACAGGAAAAACCATAGCCTTGACTATATGGACTTTAGTCGGCAGAGTAATGTCTCTGCTTTTGAATATGCTCTCTAGGTTGGTCATAACTTTTCTTCCAAGGAGTAAGCGTCTTTTAATTTCATGGCTGCAGTCACCATCTGCAGTGATTTTGGAGCCCAGAAAGATAAAGTCTGACACTGTTTCCACTGTTTCCCCATCTATTTCCCATGAAGTGATGGGACCGGATGCCATGATCTTCGTTTTCTGAATGTTGAGCTTTAAGCCAACTTTTTCACTCTCCTCTTTACTTTCATCAAGAGGCTTTTTAGTTCCTCTTCACTTTCTGCTATAAGGGTGGTATCATCTGCATTATTGATATTTCTCCCAGCAATCTTGATTCCAGCTTGTGTTTCTTCCAGTCCAGCATTTCTCATGATGTACTCTGCATATAAGTTAAATAAGCAGGGTGACAATATACAGCCTTGACGTACTCCTTTTCCTATAAATTGAATCTCAGATGCATAATTTTGGGTGATTTAGGAAAGAACATTGCTTTAGCAAGTAAAGGGGGCTACTGCAGGTTAATGCTCTCAAAATTGTGCATCCCCACCTGAGGAGCTGTTGTGAGGAGTCTTAGAGTTTGTAGGCAGGGTTGCTGATAAGGATCAGGGTGCATGCGGGGCCTGCATTCCTTCAATCCAGAGGTCATCTGGCATCAGGTGGTCTTTGGATGAGCTTCTGTGGTTTTTGAGGTTCTTCTGTGACCTTCTGTGGTTTTTGAGGTTCTTCTGTGACCTTCTGTCTGCAATGAAGGAGGCTTCATTAAGTTAACAACTTCCATTTGGTGGGGGTTTTGGTTCTGTACAGAACTCAAAGACATTGCTATGTATATGCCTTAAGGAGGAACCAGAACCCTTTCCCAAGGCTCCACTATTATTTCTTGACTGCTCCTTCCTTGTCTCTTCATCTCCTCTCTTTTCTTATTAGCAACTGTTTGAATCTGTCCTTTGGAACTCAGGGAAGATCATGGAGGCTGAGTGAAGACTGTTTTGTACGAGAAACAGGGAACATGGAAAGACTTTTTTGCCTGGGAGCCCTACAGGGTCCTGCTCAGTCCTACACAGCTGATTAACTACTTTTGAGTTTTCTCTGCTTCTCTTGTCTATGGAAACATTTGATTTTCTTCTCGTTTAGATTTTCTTCTCTTTCCATTATGAAAGTTTATATAATACAGTTTTATCCCAAACTCTGGTAGTATGTATGGCATTTTTAAAAACTTTTCATTATTGGAATCATGTGCGGATTTGTCTGCTGTTCAGTAAAATGTTGAATACACTAAATTCAAATGTCTGTCTCTTCTCCTACTAGTAATTCTCTTTGTGAACAATCTGTTTGGGAAGAGTATTTTAGTTTGCAGGGTCATAAGTTTCAAACTAATTGACTAACATTTCTACTGTGGTTTTTGAGAACACAGTGACAAATGCTTTAGAAATCACTGATAGCTTTTTCCTCTACTCAAATGATAATTTGGGGGGAGAGAATTTAAAAAGTCCCCATGATCATTCCTGTCAGTTCAGCTTGATGTTGATTTTTATTATGTTTAAAAGACTTCATTTTCCTTAGTCTGATGCTTGCATCTCTCTTCTGCCCTCTCTTTTCTTTTTAGTTTAGTATATCCTATTGCTTCTACTTCAACATTACCCCAGTCCAAGGATAGGTATTCTTTTTCTGTTTAAATACATTGTATTTCTTTTTAAATTTAATATTGATTTAAAACAATTTGAACAATTTCAAACAATTTTGAAATTTTTAACTTCATACCATGGATTCTGTGTGTCAGATATTTTATACTAGACTTTCTAGGTTAGAAGGAAATATACTGCAGGATTCTGCAGTAGAACATGAAGGAAAGTACTTGCTTTTTAAAAAGAGTAATTTTATTTTTAAAGTCCAAAAGAAAAGTTAAGTGTTTAAGAGATGATTTTATTAGTGAAAAATAGAATGTTTAATGTTTGTTGATAAAGGTTGTACACTTTCATTCCCAGTTTTTTTTATTCTCATTTTATTTATTGTCATCTGTACTGTAATGGGTTTGAGGTGAAGGTAGAGATTAAAACTCATAACTGTTCTTGGGCTCCAAAATCAATGTGGATGGTGACTGCAGCCATGAAATTAAAGATGCTTCCTCCTTGGAAAAAGAGCTATGACAAACCTAGACAATGTATTAAAAATCAGAAACATCACTTTGCGGACAAAGGTCCATCTAGTCAAAGCTGTGATCTTTCCAGTAATCATGTATGTATGTGAAAGTTAGACCATAAAGAAGACTGAGCATCAAAGAATTGATGTTTTTGAACTCTGGTGTTGGAGAAGGCTCTTGAGAGTCCCTTGGACACCAAGATCAAACCAGTCATTCCTAAAGGAAATCAGTCCTGAATATTCACTAGGAGGACTGATGCTGAAGCTGACGCTCCAGTACTTTGGCCATCTGACGTAAAGAGTTGACTCATTGGAAAAGACCATGATGTTGGGAAAGATTGAGGACAAGAGGAGAAGGGGGTGGCAGAGGCTGAGATGGTTGGATGGCATCACTGACTCAATGGACATGAGTCTGAGTATACTCAGGGAGATAGTGAAGGACCAAGAAGCCTGGCATGCTGCAGTTCATGGTATCACAAAGAGTCAGACATGACTTAGAGACTGAATAACAAAAGTATATAATACTTTAATTGATGTATTTATTAAGAGGAAAAAAATAAAAGTAGGTAACTCACAAATTGAATACCCTCCAAATATGTAAAATTCTATGAAAACAAAATGGTTTCAAAAATGTAAAATTTTATTGAATAATCTTAAATACTAACTCTATCAAAATTTTTGACAACCTCTTAGAACCAAGAACTATTATTGGATTTTCTTATTAAACAATTTCATAGTAATATGTTTCCTTCATAGATTTATTAAAATATGAAATTATTTATTTGCTAGTATGCTGTTTTATTGTCTGCCTCCTCTGCTAGACCCTAAGCTCAGTATTTTGAACAGAAACCTGAAAGAAATGAGAATCAGTCTTACAGATCATCTAGGGAAAGACTCTTCTAGGCAGAATGGACAAGAACAAAATCCTGAACTGGGGGTAATTCTGATGTGAACTATAAGAACAGTGTAGTTGGAGTGGAAAAAAATTTTTTTTCATTACTTATTTTTTATACTCTTTATAGAACTTTAATAGAAAAAGATGAAACAGTGGTAAATACTCACATACTCCTTATTTGGAATTACATTTAAATTTTTGACATATTTGACATACTTTTCTCTGTATGTATATAACATATATATTATATTATTTGACTCCTTGAAAGTAAATTGCTGATTTTATAATATTTAATTCCTAAATCTTGCAGCAAATGTGTTTCAGGAAAAGTCTCTACCATTAAAACACACAAGAAATTTAACTTTGACTCAGTATTATCATCTACTGTATAATTTATACACAGGTGTTCTAATTATCCTGATAAATTGCTTTATAGCCATTGTGTTTCCACTTAGGACCTACTCAAACATCACACATTATCTTTAGTTGTGACATTTTTTTGCTCTTCTTTAGATGTAACTCTACCTATTTTTGTCTTTCATGAAAATGATATATTGCAGAGTTCAGGTTATTTGTCCTATAGAATGTTTCACAATCTCAATCTTTCTGATTGTTTCCTCATAATTAAATCCAGGTTAAATTTTCTGGGCAAAATAATACCTTGTAGGAGATGCTATATCCTTCCCATTGTGTAGCTCACACAGTGAAGAATCTGCCTGCAATGCTGGAGGCCTAAGTTCAGTCTCTGGGTGGAGAAGATCCCTTGGAGAAGGGCATGGCAACTCACTCCCGGATTCTTGCCTGGAGAATTCCATGGACAGAGGAGCCTGGTGGGCTACAGTCTATGGGACTGCAGAGTCAGGCGCAACTGAGCGGCTAACACTTTCACTCCCACTGCAAAAGGAAGCCACTTATAGGAGTCACTAAGTTTGACCACCTTAAAGTTACATTGTATGGGAACATTTAAGTTTTTAATTAAGAGAAACGTGGAAGAAAAGTTAATTTTATCAATCTCAGTTTATTTCATTGTAATCAGTTTATCCCACCCTTCATTTGTTCCTCAAATATATAAGTACTGTTTTAGGGATGGACAAAATTTCTGATCTAATTAGTAATATAGATAAATAATCAGCAAAATTAGTGTCTTATGAGAAATGTCTTATTGTTGTGTTAGAGAATGCTGTAGAAACACATGGTGTGGGCGTGCTGTCGTTCAGTCAAGTCTAACTTTTTGCGACCCCGTGAAAAATAGTTGGCCAGCTTCCTCTGTCTATGGAATTTTCCTGGCAAGAATACCACAGTGGGTTGCCATTTCCTCCTCCAGGTAGAGACACATAGGGGAAAGCCTTAATTTGACCTTAAGAAATCAAAGAAGATGCTCTAGATGAAATGCCATAACTTTAAGCAAAATGAGTGACAGGGTTGAGGTAGCATGAAATAAGGTTCAGTTTTTTATGGTGTGTATTTTAAGTAAATTTCATATTATTTTAGTGAGTATTAGTTGCATTCTTCCTCTTATTTGTTTTATTTTTGAGACATGGTAGCATTTTTAAGCAAAAAAAAAAAAAAAACAAAAACAAAAAAACCCTGCAGTCTTCTAACACATCCTAAATCCTTACCCTTAAATTTTTCAGACTCTTGATTGTCTTCGGTAGATAAACATGGCTAAAAATAGCAGCTGGAGCAGCATCTGCAATTCTAGTGAGAAATACTTTATAAGAAAAATAAGTAATAAAGTTTAAGGAGATTGCAAAAAGTAGAGATTTGATAAAGACTTCAGCCCTCAGAGAGGCCAGTGATAGTAGGAATTGATATAATTTCTTTAATGTCTACTTACATCATCTTATTTGATCCATAATACCATAATAGGTATTGTCATCATAATTTATTTCCTTGTTTTATAATCTGAAGGGAAGTTAGGATAAGAAAATTTAGGAAACTCAGTGTCCTGATTCCAGCTCTTGAAGTAATTGTCTTTTCTTCTACAGCACATTATCTGAACTCACTGTTCAGTTCAGTTCAGTTCAGTTGCTCAGTCGTGTCCGACTCTTTGCGACCCCATGAATCGCAGCACGCCAGGCCTCCCTGTTCATCACCATCTCCCCGAGTTCACTCAGACTCGTGTCCATCGAGTCCATGATGCCATTCAGCCATCTCATCCTCGGTTGTGCCTTTCTCCTCCTGCCCCCAATCCCTCCCAGCATCAGAGTCTTTTCCAATGAGTCAACTCTTCACATGAGGTGGCCAAAGTACTGGAGTTTCAGCTTCAGCATCATTCCTCCCAAAGAAATCCCAGGGCTGATCTGCTTCAGAATGGACTGGTTGGATCTCCTTGCAGTCCAAGGGACTCTCAAGAGTCTTCTCCAACACCACAGTTCAAAAGCATCAATTCTTCGGCGCTCAGCCTTCTTCACATTCAAACTCTAACATCCATACATAACCACAGGAAAAACCATAGCCTTGACTAGACAGACCTTTGTTGGCAAAGTAATGTCTCTGCTTTTGAACATGCTATCTAGGTTGGTCATAACTTTTCTTCCAAGGAGTAAGCGTCTTTTAATTTCATGGCTGCAGTCACCATCTGCAGTGATTTTGGAGCCCCCCCCAAAAAAAGTCTGACACTGTTTCCACTGTTTCCCCATCTATTTCCCATGAAGTGATGGGACCAGATGCCGTGATCTTCATTTTCTGAATGTTGAGCTTTAAGCCAACTTTTTCACTCTCCTCTTTCACTTTCATCAAGAGGCTTTTTAGTTCCTCTTCATTTTCTGCCATAAGGGTGGTGTCATCTGCATATCTGAGCTTATTGATATTTCTCCCGGCAATCTTGATTCCAACTTGTGTTTCTTCCAGTCCAGCATTTCTCATGATGTACTCTGCATATAAGTTAAATAAGCAGGGTGACAATATACAGCCTTGACATACTCCTTTTCCTATTTGGAACCAGTCTGTTGTTCCATGTCCAGTTCTAACTGTTGCTTCCTGACCTGCATACAGATTTCTCAAGAGGCAAGTTAGGTGGTCTGGTATCCCCATCTCTTTCAGAATTTTCCACAGTTTATTGTGATCCACACAGTCAAAGGCTTTGGCATAGTCAATAAAGCAGAAATAGATGTTTTTCCGGAACTCTCTTGCTTTTTCCATGATCCAGCGGATATTGGCAATTTGATCTCTGGTTCCTCTGCCTTTTCTAAAACCAGCTTGAACATCAGGGAGCTCATGGTTCATGTATTGCTGAAGCCTGGCTTGGAGAATTTTGAGCATTACTTTACTATCATGTGAGATGAGTGCAATTGTGCAATAGTTTGAGCATTCTTTGGCATTGCCTTTCTTTGGGATTGGAATGAACACTGACCTTTTCCAGTCCTGTGGCCACTGCTGAGTTTTCCAAATTTGCTGGCATATTGAGTGCAGCACTTTCACAGCATCATTTTTTAGGAATTTATATAGCTCAACTGGAATTCCATCACCTCCACTAGCTTGTTTCGTACTGATGCTTTCTAAGGCCCACTTGACTTCACATTCCAGGATGTCTGGCTCTAGATTAGTGATCACATCACCATGATTATCTGGGTCATGAAGATCTTTTTTGTATAGTTCTTCTGTGTATTCTTGCCACCTCTTCTTAAAATCTTCTGCTTCTGTTAGGTCCAGACCATTTCTGTCCTTTATCGAGCCCATCTTTGCATGAAATGTTCCCTTGGTATCTCTAATTTTCTTGAAGAGATCTCTAGTCTTTCCCATTCTGTTGTTTTCCTCAATTTATTTGCATTGATCCCTAAAGAAGGCTTTCTTATCTCTTCTTGCTATTCTTTGGAACTCTGCATTCAGATGCTTGTATCTTTCCTTTTCTCCTTTGCTTTTTGCCTCTCTCCTTTTCACAGCTATAATCAGGTAAATGAGGTTAATAAAATTATTTTCTAACATTGTTTCAGGGTTAAATTAGTGATTGAACAGCAAAATCTATTAAAATCATGTTGAGAATTATAAAGATTTCTGAAAATATAAATTTTTAATTCACTATATACTCAAGTGCCCTCAAAACCTTTGAGCTTTTGATCCTAGGAGTAGCTAACTATCAAGACTCCAATATTTAATTGAGTTTCTAATAATAAATAGTCCTTTACTGGTACATGAAAGAAAGACATTTAGACCAGTGCTTTGCATCACTGTTCAAAGTGACAGATTATTTTTTTTTACAACGGAATTGTCAAGTTATAAATAGATTTACAGCAAGATATCATCATAACTGCCCAAAACTTCCCAGTGCTTCAAAATGGTGATGTGGACATTGTGAATTCCTACAATGTCAGCACCACCAAATTCAATTTTAACTACAATCATAAGTTAGTACTAAGTATACATAATCCTTTCATTGATTGAATTTCTTCTTCATGTGTGAGATGATTTTTAAGATAAACCAAATGATGAAAATACACTTGCTCCTTGGAAGAAAAGTTATGACTAGCCTAGACGGCATATTAAAAAGCAGAGACATGACTTTGCCAACAAAAGTCTGTCTAGTTAAAGCTATGGTATTTCCAGTAGTCATGTGTGGATGTGACAGTTGGACTATAATGAAAGCTGAGCACTGAAGAATTGATGCTTTTGAACTGTGGTGTTGGAGAAGAATTTTGAGAGTTATTTGGACAGCAAGTAGATCTAACCAGTCCATCTTAAAGGAAGTCAGTCCTGAATAATCATTGGAAGGACTGATACTGAAGCTAAAACTCCAATATTTTGGCCACCTGATGTGAAGAACTGACTCATTTGAAAAGACCCTAGTGCTGGGAAAGATTGAAGGTGGGAGGAGAAATATCACTATTCCCTTCTTTTTTATGTCTGAATAATTTTCCATTGTGTAAACTATATCTTCTTTATTCATTCTTCTGTCAGTAGACTTTTATGTTGCTTCCATGTCCACTTCAGTACAGTCACTCAGTCGCGTCCAACTCTTTGCGACCCCATAGACTGCAGCACCCAGGCTTCCCTGTCCACCACCAACTCCCGGAACTTCCTCAAACTTGCTCATGTCCATCGAGTCAATGATGCCATCCAACCATCTCATCCTATGTCGTGCCCTTCTCCTTCTGCCTTCAATCTTTCCCAGCATCAGGGTCTTTTCCAGTGAGTCAGCTTTTCATGTCAGGTGGCCAAAATATTGGAGCTTCTTCTTCAGTATCAGTCCTTCCAATGAATATTCAGGACTGATTTCCTTTAGGATTGACTGGTTGGATCTCTTTGCAGTTCAAAGGACTCTCTAGAGTCTTCTCCAACACCACTGTTCAAAGGCATCAGTTCTTCAGTGCTGAGCTTTCTTTATGGTCAGCTGTCACATCTCTACATGACTACTAGAAAAACCATAGCTTTGACTAGACAGAATTTGTCTGCAAAGTAATGCCTCTGCTTTTTAATATGCTGTCTAGGTTGGTCATAGCTTTTCTTACAAGGAGCAAGTGTCTTAATTTCATGGCTGTAGTCACCATCTGCAGTGATTTTGGAGCCCAAGAAAATATACTCTGTTACTGTTTCCATTGTTTGCCCATCTATTTGCCATGAAGTGATGCAACTGGATGCCATGATCTTCTCTTTTTGAATGTTGAGTTTTAAGCCAGCCTTTTCATTCTCCTCTTTCACTTTCATCAAGCGGCCCTTTAGTTATTCTTAGCTTTCTGCCATAAGGGTGGTGGCATCTGCATATCTGAGGTTATTGGTATTTCTCTCAGCAATCTTGATTCCAGCTTGTGCTTCATCCAGCCGGGGATTTCCCATAAAGTATTCTTACATATAACTTAAATAGATAGAATGACAATATACAACCTTTACATACTCCTTTCCCAATTTGGAACCAGTCCATTGTTCCATTCTGGTTCTAACTGTTGCTTCTTGACCTGCATACAGGTTTCGCAGGAGGCAGGTAAGGTGGTCTGGTATTCCCATCCCTTAAAGAATTTTCCACAGTTTATTGTGATCTAACAGTTGAAGGCTTTGGCATAGTCAATAAAGCAAAAGTAGATGTTTTTCTGGAAATCTCGTGCTTTTTCTATTATCAAATGGATGTTGGCAATTTGATTTTTGGTTCCTCTACCTTTTCTAACACCAGCTTAAACATCTGGAAGTTCTTGGTTCATGTACTGTTGAAACCTTGCTTGGAGAATTTTGAGCATTTCTTTGCTAGCATGTGAGATGAATGCAATTGTGTGGTTGTTTGAACATTCTTTGTCATTACCTTTCTTTGGGATTGGAATGAAAACTGAACTTTTCCAGTCCTGTGGCCACTGCTGAGTTTTCCAAATTTGCTGGCACATTGAGTGCAGCACTCTAACAGCATCATCTATTAGGATTTGAAATAGCTCAGCCTGAATTCCATCACCTCCAACTAGTTTTGTTTGTTGTGATGCTTCGTAAGACCACTTGACTTTGGAATTCAGGATGTCTGGCTCCAGGTGAGTGATCACACCTGGGTCCTTAAGATGTTTTTTGTACAGTTCTTCTATGTATTCTTGCCTCCTCTTCTTAATATCTTCTGCTTCTCTTAGGTCCATACCATTTTTGTCCTTTATTATGCCTATCTTTGCATTAAAAGTTTCCTTGGTATCTTTAATTTTCTTGAAGAGGTCTCTAGTCTTCCCCATTTTATTATTTTCCTCTATTTCTTTACACTGATCACTTAGGAAGGCTTTCATATCTCTCCTTGCTATTCTCTGGAACTCTGCATTCAGACAGGTATATCTTTCCTTTTTACTTTGCCTTTGGCTTCTCTTCTTTTCTCAGTTATTTGTAAGGCTTCCTCAGACCTCCATTTTGACTTTTTGCATTTCTGTTTTTAGAGGGACATTCTTGATTGGCACCTCCTGTACAATGTCACAAATCTCCATCCATACTTCTTCAGGCACTATGTCAGATTAATCTCTTGAATTTATTTGTCACATCCACTGTATAATCATAAAGGATTTGTTTTAGGTCATACTGAATCATCTAGTGGTTTTATCTACTTTCTTCAATTTAAGTCTGAATTTGGCAATAAAGAGTTCATGATCTGAGCCACATCAGCTTCTGGTCCTGTTTTTGCTGACTGTATAGCTTCTCCATCTTTGGCTGCAGAATATAATCAATCTGATTTCAGAATTGAGCATCTGGTGACATCCATGTGTAGAGTTGTCTCGTGTTGTTGGAAGAGGGTGTTTGCTATGACCAGTGTGTTCTCTTGGCAAAACTCTATTAGCCTTTGCCCTGCTTCATTTTGTACTCCAAGGCCAAATTTGACTATTACTGCAGGTTTCTCTTGACTTCCTTCTTGTGCATTCCAGTCCTCCCTGATGAAAAGGACATGTTTTTCTTTGGCGTTAATTCTAGAAGGTCTTGTACGTCTTCATAGAACCATTCAAGTTAAACTTCTTCGGAACAGTGGTTGGGGCATAGACTTGCATTACTGTGGTATTGAATGGTTTGCCTTGGAAACAAACAGAGATCATTCTTTCATTTTTGAGATTGCACCCAAGTACTGCATTTTTGGACTCTTTTGTTGACTGTGAGGGCTACTCCATTTCTCCTAAGGGATTCTTGACCTCAGTAGTAGATACAAAGGTTATGTGAATTAATTTCACCCATTCTGGTCCATTTTAATTCACTGATTCCTAAAATGTTGATGTCGACTCTTGCCATCTCCTGTTTGAACACTTCCTATTTACCTTGATTCATGGATCTAACACTCTGGGTTCTTATGTAATATTGTTCTTTATTGTCTTGGACTTTATTTCCATGACCAGTCATATCCATAACTGGGCGTTGTTTTCACTTTGGTTCCATCTCTTCATTCTTTCTCAAGTTACTTCTCCATTCTTCTCCAGTAACATATTGGGCACCTACCAACCTGGGGAGTTCATCTTTCATTGTCCTATCTTTTTGCCTTTTTATACTGTCCATGGGGTTCTCAAGGCAAGAATATTGAAGTGATTTGCCCTTCTCTTCTCCAGTGGACCACGTTTTATCAGAACTCTTCACCATGATCTGTCCATCTTGGGTGGCCCCACATGGCAAGGCTCCTAGTTGCATTGGGCTAGACAAGGTTATGGTCCTTGTGATCAGTTTGGTTAGTTTTCTGTGAATGTACTTTCATTCTATCTGCCCTCTGATAAATAAGGATAAGAGGCTATGGTAGCTTCCTGATGAGAGAGACTGACTGTGGGGGAAACTGGGTCTTGTTCTGATGTAAACTTTAATCCAATTTTCTGTTGATGAGCAGGACTGTGTTCCCTCCTTGTTTTTTGTCCTGAACCCAAACTATGTTAGGGGTAATGAAGGTAATGGTGATCTCCTTCAAAACGACTTGTGCGTCATGCACCTTTTTATTTAGTGCCCCGACCCTATAGCAGGCCACTGTGGACCCTTGCCTCCACCGGAGACTCCTGGACACTCACAAGTTAGTCTGCTTCAATCTCTCATGGGGACACTGCTCCTTTATACTGGTGCCTGGGGCACACAAGGTTTGTTTGTGTCCTCCAAGAGTCTGTTTCCCCAGTCCTGTGGAAGTTTTGTGACCAAATCCCACTGGCCTCCAAAGTCAAATTCCCAGGGGATTCTCAGTCCCTTTGCCAGATCTTCAGATTGGGAAATTTTTTGTGGGTCCTAGAACTTTCTTAACAGTATAAGAGTTTCTTTGGTATAATTGTTCGATAATTGTGTTATTACTACCTAAAAGTTACAGTTACTACTTAAAAGTTACAATTAGTATTTAATACTAATTAGTAGTAGTGCTAATATTGTGAAAACCTATAATTATATTTTTAAATGCTTTTTCTGTACTCTGATACAGCAAAAATCTTTACTGTATATTAAAATTTTTAGACTATATTATTATACATTTTATAAATGTGAGAATTAAATAAGTTAGTACAACAAAATAATTAAACAGATATGATATATGTTTAATAAAAATAACTATGACATGTTTTTTTTCTATTTGTAGTCTTTATCCTTTTTTTGATAGTGTTAAAACTGAATATAGTGTATAGTAAAATTCACTCTAACCTGTAGTTTTCATCTTATGAAACCAGATTACATTGATTCTTAATGTCAATACAATATGATGGCATCAAAATAAATATCTGCTCAACAAAACTTTTCAGCAAAGAATACTTAGGACTTTACTTAATCACTTTGCTTAGTAGGTTTTTAGACTTGCGGGTATTAGTTCCCAGCTCTCCAAAAATTCCCATTCACTTTATATGTACAGGCTTGTTTTGGTAAACCAGCTGTTTTTCAATTTATTCCTTTGAATCTCTGAATTCATCATATAGTCTGTCCATGTCCAAAATATTCATGATTTAGAACCATTTTCAAGCACCTCGAATGTCAGCATAAGATAAAACACTATCAGAGATAATGGCTTTAAAGCACTTAAATAAATAGTTGTGAAATTATGAAATAAAGATTGGAATCCAATAAAGTTTTAGTTTTAATATAGAAATCATAAAGTCCTATTTAACATAACTGCTCTTTTCTGGTGAGATTTTTTTTTTTGTAAACAATCTTAAATCCCAAAAATAAGCAATGTTTTTCTGTAACTTTTTTTTTTTTTCTAACCTACACAGAAGTTCACACAACTTGGGTAGAATAAGATAGAGTATCTTTTACCAGATTCCTCATAGCTGCTTCAGAGCTCATCAAACAGTTTTGGAAAAACATATAAATGTGTCATATTGTAATATTTTTCTCCACTGTCATCTGTCATATATATAAAATTTAGAGAAAGACATTTTTCTTGCTCCATACTTTGAAAATAGGATTTTATGAAAGTCAGTATTATAGCATCTTGTCTATGGCCGGCCCCAGTAATAGTCATCCTGAAGGCACATGTCTCAAGGAGACTGTTTCCTTCCATTTTTAGAAAGTGAAAAGGCTCATTAAGTACTTCTACACACTTTGAGGAAACTGAAAAGTGACCAAATAATTTCATTATGAGTCCTCATTATCACAAGTAAGCAAATCACATCCCTTTTTAGAAGCATTTTCTACAAAGTGTACAGGACATTAAGTGGGTAACAGCTGTTCATTTTCTTTCTCTTTTTTTTTTTTTTTTCATTTTCTTTTGTAAAGAGTTTATAGACTGAATGACATTTTCCAAAATTTACATTTGCACTGTCTATCAAGTATGCAGACAGATAAGCAAAGTCTATTTTATGTCTGGACAAGATATTAACAGTCTTTTGTGTCTTCTGAAGTTTAATCAAAATCTTTATGGAAATTAAGAAGACAATTGAAACTTCATTTTTCAAATTGAAATATATAAGACCTAGGGGAAACATTATTTTGTTTCTGAGATTAAACACATCACTTTTTTGTCATTAGTAAGATCTGACAGAATCAGCTCTTTTCTGGTGAGATTTATAAGGAAGCAAAACATTGGTTATCAAAATTTCCCCTTTTGTCTACCCATAGGACATTTCATTTGCAACCTCTGAATCTGGAAAAGTACATCAGGAAAAATGCACCTTTACTCAGGTGTACAGACAAATCAAGGGAACAAAGCATTAATGCATGTTTACTCTTTTGGAATACTCAAGCTTATCCCATCGTTAATTTCAACTGAACATTGGTACCATTTGAGGGGAGATTGGAAAAAAAAATAGCTTTTTATCTTACAAAAACATTCCTGTGAGATTCAGCCTCTCTCCATACATTCACACTTATGCCTGGTCACAAATTAAATTCAGCATTTTGTGCAGTATGCTTTGTTTTTGTTACCTCTATAATCTAATTTCATGTATTTTTAATATAGCATAGTTGTTTAGCATTCTTTTTCGTTATTATCATTATATTATAGCTGTTCTCAGTTTCATCAGTGAACTCTTAGAAACATTGTCCCAGTATTAACAATGTTAAAAATCAATTTAGCAGTCTTGATACAAAGTACAACAATTAATCCAAACATTTAAGTCAAAGAGGAATTGAGGATCACAAGACACTAAAGTGGCATACTTAGGTTTCATCAGTCAGAATGATGCCATCATGTTTGACTCTATACTAGGAACTGCAGATCAGGGTTTCCAACATCAACAGTCAGGGGCAAGAACAGCAGGGGTCA
Organism: Oryx dammah; assembly: GCF_014754425.2. Lineage (NCBI taxonomy): Eukaryota > Metazoa > Chordata > Mammalia > Artiodactyla > Bovidae > Oryx > Oryx dammah. The sequence goes on from NW_024070187.1 coordinate 76,824,079, forward strand.
CTAAGGAAAGTGAATATTCAATGCCACAGACATTTGATACTAAAAATAGTGTTGCTTTCAGCCTCTATTTTCTAAACAGTTGTATGGATTTTATATTTTTCTTTCAAACTGAACCTATCTCTGATCTCTGAAATAGTTTCATTGTCTTGGAGAACATTTTCCCAGGATACCAAAATTTGATTGCTAAAACTAGGACATTCCTGAGCAAACCTGGATAGGTAGTCACTCTGCCATTGATGCTGTATCTGCCACATTACTAGCTGAATAATCTTGGGTAAATTACTTTTCTGTGCTCCAGTTTCTTCATCTGTAAATTGGAAGTAATAATAATATAATGTCATATTGTTTTATAGGACTAAGTGACTACCCTAGTAGAATAAATTAGCACCTCTAGAAGAATCTGGTATTTTGAAAGTTGTGTGTCAGCTATCATTATCGTCATCATTATTGTTATCACCATCATCATCATCACTGTCAGAAATGTTAAAGATGAAATTTTCTCTCTACCTCACTTCATTTCTTACCCTCACCCCACTTCTCTAAAATCTTTTTCTTATTTATTGCTTGATTACATCATTTACTTAAAAATATTCTAATTGGCCAGTTGTGTTGTTTTTTTTTTTTTTTTAATCAACTGTACTTTTAAAAAACCTATATCCCCATTTAATTCTCAGCTACTGTATGATACCTAGCTTCCACATTTCCTACTATTTTTTTTTCTGTTTCCTTCATTAATGTAGTTGTGAATCTGGCTCCCCAAATGTGATGAAATTTAAAAAATAATAATAATTCAAATCAAGTAAATCTTACATAAGTTAGGCATACAATGCTGTGCTTCTAAAACCAAAGAGATATTCTGAATAAGTTCTGTTGAACTCTGAAGACAGTTGGATATGTATGTTTTTGTGTGCTCTTACTTGCCAGTGTTTCTCTCGGCAGTTAAAGTCTGAAAATATTTGATTGATTTTTTTTTTCAATTTGATATAAATTTGGAAATTACTGCTGTGTTATTTTGGTTAATCTACATAAAAATCATAAGAAATGCAGCCTCATCATTCTTTTTACTGTTACTCAACTTTGACCTTCACCTTATTCCACAAAGAAAATCCTTATTTCCTCAAACCATTGAGCCCTTTATTTTGCCAAGTATTTGTGGAGTGACCTTTGTGTTTGATGATCTGTTGGAGCAATGCAAGAAACTTATTTCACAGAATTCTTACCACATTTATCAGAAAATAGGGCTTTCATAACAAACACTGGCTTCAGTAAAATTCTTGAGTCAGAACAATGCCTTATGCTGATGTGATACATTAATAACAAATCTAGTGCTCCTGCAATGGCAAAGAATTAAAAAATCAAACTCATTTTAGCTATATTACAAGCACTTCAGAACAAGATATGTTTGAGAGGCAAGTTAAAAAACATATTATTACACCTTAGCAAATCTGACTCAACATTAAAATAATACATTTTAATGCAGAAAGTAAAACAGATTCTTGAAAATTACTGACCAACAAATAATAATTATTATAGGGTAATTGTTTAAGCAGTGTCTGGAAAATTCAGCTTTCTAAAAATATATAAAAGAGAAAACATACAGAAGGGTTCAGAATTAATTCATACAGTTTATGTCCTATCTGGAAACACTTATGAAGTTAAAATGAAAAGCATTTCAAAATCTATTTCTCCATCTTATTTGCTGACTTACTTTTTGGAAAATAAAGTTGGAAATATCAAAATTTACATAAGGGTCTTAGTTGACTCAGATTATTTTTATATTCTGAGGCAAAAGCCACATTTTCCTATTCCATGAATTTGGGCTTTGTTTCATTAAATATACCTATTGGTTTATTTAAGAGTTTTATATTGACAGAGTGAGTTTCACAAAGCATCATTGTTTAAGCCATCTTTTTCCTTTGTTGAAGTACTTATTTCTTTTGTGGTATTTGAATTACTCAGTAACCCAACAGTGATGGCACAAAGCAGATTCATTGAGATGAAGATAAAAGGGAAATCAGAAACTTTCTGTAGCCTTTACAAAATATCTGCATTTCATATGTGAATATAAACTTCATAAAAAGCTAGAAAAACAAGTGTTATTTTCATAAACATTTCTTTCTAAAATGGAAGAGTCAATGAATTTCTTGGAAGTATATTCTGATGAATCATTCTGCTTATAATGATTCTGCATAGTTTTCCATCATCTTTAAGAGGTTAGTTGCCTTGAAGTTTTTTTTTTTATTTTTTTTGTTTATTTTTATTTTTTGTGAATTTTCCAAATGTTTTATGGTAACAGTTTATGGTACACTGGTACATAAGCAGTTTATGGTACTCTGGAAAAAATATGTATAGAGGTGAAATTAAGTACCTTTGGGCTTTGTTATATAAATATCATAAACAGAATTGTATAGTAATGAAGGGCTTCCCAAGTGGTCTTAGTGGTAAAGAACCCATCTGCCAATGCAGGAGACTTAAAAGATGAAGGTTCAGTCCCTGACCTGGGAAGATCCCTTGGAGAAGGGTATGGCAACCGACTCCAGTATTCTTGCCTAGAGAATCCCATGAACTGAGGAGCCTGGCAGGCTACAGTCCATAGGGTCACAAAGAGTTGGACACAACTGAGGCAACTTAGCACAAACATATAGCAATAAAGGTTGAATTCAGATTCTAAAGTTAAAATCTCTCTCCTCATATGCTATGGACATATTTTGCTCTTAATTTATAATAGTGCAAATATTATTAATGATATAAAGTAAACTGACAATGTTATAAGAAGAAATTAGGTAATTCATTAGTTGGTTGCAATAATGTTTGATATCCTTAGGCAAAATAACATTAACATTTGTTCTTGCTACAGTTATTATTTTTCTGTTCTACCCTGTATTATTCGTATAGACTTTTGACTTTTAAATGAAGGTTGCTCTCAAGCATGAAAAAATTTAAGAATATTTTTAGATTAATCAAGAACAAAGAAATATTGACTTCCTTACTTTCACAGATATTATCTTACCACACAATAACCTGAATCCTCTGTTATTTTATCTGTATATGTATGAGGTTTTGATACTGTAAAGGGTAGGTAGTTCTTCAAGATAACAATTGCAAAATTAGAGTGACAAGGTTAAATCCGCATCTTTTGATTCTCAGATTTACTCTGTAGTCCTCTTATTTCCATGCAGAGTTTTGCCTTCCTTGTCATACTGACACCTTGATATATCCACATATTTTAAGATATTGTGGTTTAACAGTCTCCTCATTCTCCAGCTCTATTTTTTAAAATATCTTATTCAAGATTTTAGAGCAGGTGATTTATGAACCAAAGTGGGTGTTCCCTGCTGGTCCCATGGTTAAGACTCTGCTTCCACTGCAGGGGCAGGGATTCAATCCTTGGTCAGGGAACTAAGATCCCACATTCCTGCATGTTGCATGCCATGTGATGTAGCCAAAAAAGTCCCAAAGATTGGGCAGCATGATGCAACTTTTAGTTTATAATCTAAGGCCATTTCAGAAGAGAGGAATAATTAGAGAGAGATTCATTTATTCAGTTCATATATTAATTGTACATCTATTCTAGGATGCAACTTTATAGGACCTGAGGATACATTGGGGATCAGAAGATAAAACAACTTATTCTCTTGGAGTGCAATTTCTAGTAGAGGCCACAGATGATAAACAAATAGTAATAAAGTATCTAATATAGGTAAATGTTAAGGGGAAAAATAATGCAGGAAAAATAATAGAGTCAGTTGGGTAAATGATATTTGCAATTTTAGATGGGATGATTCAAAAAAGCTCTGTGAGAAGGTGACATTTGAATGAAGTACTGAAGGAAGGTAGTGGATCAAATCACACAGCTATCTTTTGGAAGAGCATTCCAGACCAAGAACACATCAAGTACAAAGTTTGTGAGGTTGGAATGTGCTGGACATATTCATGGGCCAAAGGAGGCCAACTGGGGTTGAGTAAACTGAACGAAGGGGAGAATAGAAAATGTTTCCACAGAAGCACAGATTTCTGGGACCTTGTAGATCTTTGTAAAGACTTTGGTTTTTACTTTTATTGAAATGGGAGACATTGGATGCTTCCATCAAAGAGTCTTATTACCTGACTCACTGATGGAAGCATCCAGTGTCTCTATCTTGTTGAATAGAGAGGAAAGGACAATAGAGATGAGGGTCAAAGTAGGGAATTCATTTAGGAGGCTGTTAAAAAAAAATCAGGTGGTTCTAACCAGTGTGGTACAATTGAGATGACTGGCAGCTGTCAGATAGAAGACAGGATCTATGAGATTTCTTGATGGATTAAGAGTAATTTGTGTGTGTGTGTGTGTGTGTGTAAAAGGAATCAATATGATTCTTAAGTTTTTGGCCAGAAAACTTCAAAGAATGAAGTGTTGCTATTTACTGAAATGAAAAAAATAGAGGGAAATGTAGATCTGGGGGTGAGAGTGGAGGGAGAAACAGGATAAAGGACTCAGTTTTTAACATAATGTTTGATATTGATCCTTTTTAAATTCCAATGGAGATTAAATGGAAGCTAAAGCTATACTGATGTAAGAGGGTCCGGGTCCTAGGACATTTGGTCTAAATGGTGCAGGGTTATAACCATTCAAAAACAAATATTAAGCATTTCTTATGTGTCATGTCCAGTACTGAGTACTGGAATATAATAATAAGATATATGCTTAAAAAGATCTCAAGTCACATAATGATATGTAGTTCATGTCAAAGGTGATTTGAATTATATAGTGTTCACAAACATGAAACCTTGGAAATAAGAATACTTGATCTGTTATAGCATTGTTAAAGATATACTCCTATTTGGAGTTTTAGTCAATTGACCATCCTCTTGAAGAAGGGTTGGTTTTTATCATGGCTTGGTCTCCTGAAATTTCTGATATGACAGATATAAAGAATGCTAAACTCATAGATCTTGTTCACATTTAGTGCCCATCATTCTTTCTCTTTCATCTTACTGATAAAATTCGAGTGGTGAGTTGCATTTGATCACAGTATGGTATATATAAGGTTGTTGATGTTTATGTTTTCTGAGCTAGACAGTATTACCTGAAAGATGATTATTAATTAATTGCTAGACATTTTTGTTCTTCATTTGAGTATTTTGTACTTTTTGTACTGTTGTTTTGACATTTGGTACTCTTCTCTTAATAACTCTGCATGAGGTTAAGACCTGTGAAGGCACTGAGTATAGTATATATACATTTCTAATAATGCAACTACCCAGGAAAGACAGAAGTTATTTGGTTTCTTTTTTTTCTTTTTTTTTTAGTTTTATAGATCTTTAGGATACATTTGAGAATGTAGTATATCTGCCATTTATGAAAGACTGCTGTGCTGAACATTGGTGCTTGATATTCAATTACAGCATCTTTCCTTTAAGTCAAAGAAGAGAGCAAATAGCCCTCTGTTCAGGGAACCAGTAGCACTAACCACTCTCCAATAGTAACAGTAATTTAAGCTGTCAGAGACCAACACTAGTCTGTGTCCCCTGGAGAAAAAAGCAGTTAAAGCAAAATTTCATGTGGTTTTTCTTTCATGATTTGAGCTCCTTCTGAGAAATACATCTAGAGTTATGCAGGAATATATCAAAACTGTTTCATTGACAGTGTCCTAGCAGAGTTCTTTATCAGATAACAACTGTGAAGTTGTATCTGGCGGTATGTGAAGTGCTGTGATTCAGGTTGCAGCATGGTGGCTCACTTGTAAGGAGAATTTCCACATTCAGAATAATCTTTGTATGAAGTTTCCATAAAACATAAAAGGACGAAGTCTGGATAAAATAAAAAAAATTAAAAAAACTGTATATATATATATTTCTAAGGTGAACTAACAATGTGGGAGTCAATGAAATGTAAATAGTAACTCCATCCTAAAACAAAAATCAATGTGTATGATCTCTACAGTTGAGAAGATGTCAATTAGAAACATATCTCTTTGTTTTCTACTAAAAAATTTCCTATGCACATGTTATTCTTTTTTCTACTTATGCATAGACCCATAAAAATCAGTGTAATTGAATTGTGTCTTTTAAAATTTTATATAAATGGAATCATACTGTATAGGTACTTTTTCTACTTGCATTTTTTAAAGTCTAATATTAGATTTTTGAGAAGTATTCATGTTTGGGACTGTATCTCTAGAATACTAATTTTCTACTCCTCTTTTGAATACCATTTCCTAAGTATCAACCAATATTTATTTATTAACCCTTTTGATGGAAGTTAGGTCTTTAAGACTTTTCAAGAAACCTAGAAAGAAAAAAGGAATTGACAGTCAGAAAATTTCTCAAGTCTGCTCCAACATGTTGGCATATCAATGTGTTGCTACTGCTAAGTCGCTTCAGTCGTGTCCGACTCTGTGCAACCCCATAGATGGCAGCCCATCAGGCTCCCTGTCCCTGGGATTCTCCAGGCCAAGAATACTGGAGTGGGTTGCCATTTCCTTCTCCAATGCATGAAAATGAAAAGTGAAAGTGAAGTCGCTCAGTCGTGCCCGACTCTTAGCAACCCCATGGATTGCAGCCTACCAGGCTCCTCCATCCATGGGATTTTCCAGGCAAGAGTACTGGAGTGGGGTGCCATTGCCTTCTCAATGTGTTGGGTTACTATAAATTCTCAAGCTTCACAGAAGTGGTTTTGGATGGAGGTAAACTATCATAGAGTAGAAATAGAGTTTTGAATCTTAGAACAAAGACACATGAGATTGTGGAAAAACCAAGAAACGTGTCAGGTATGGAACTCACAGGTCTATAACAGAGCCACAAAATGCAGTTTCAGTGTGGAAGGTCTCATGAGCATATTTCTTTTTCATAATTCTACTATCTGTTTTGGGCTTCTTATATAGTATAGTAATTTTGAATGCTTATTTTCCATCTGTATGTAACAGGTTCTATTCATGTAAAACCTTTTAGGGATCACAATTCTTGATCTCTTTAAGCCCTTCAGTATGAATATAAATCCAATGACTATCCTTTTTCTTTTAGATCTTCTACTAAATAAATGGTACACATATGTGACTGTCCTTCAGAATTAACTGGGAATCTTTATAAAATCACATACTTTTATGAACTCAACCTTGGAAATTCTGATAAAGGATTTATAGAACAGATAAATTATAATTTTTATTTAAAAAACAATAATTCAGAGAACACTTCAGTTAAGATACCACTTCCCTAAATGTTTAACGATTTTTAAAGAAAGTATTCCCTAGCAAGAATTGTTTAAAAACAAGTTGTAAGAAAGCAACATGGTGTAGAAAAATGAAAAGCTTTACCTTGAAATCTTTGGCCAGAACTAAGTTGTTTTGCTTCAACTATTTATATGCTGAAAATGAACATATCTAAGTAAGGTGTGAACACTACTGACAAACTGATTTACACCTCAGAGTAAAGATAAAACGCATTACCTGTGGACTAGGAAAAAATAAATAAGTCGTCTTACTCATTGTTTGTGTGGAGGATTTTTAATACATTTTAAAAATCATGTTTCATGAATCCAGGCCCTTATAAAACTTTGTAATTCATTATATATGATTGGAACTTACGTATTTTTTGTCATGTTTCTAGCATAGTGATGCTGTCCATGACCTTCTTCTGGATGTGATCACCTGGGTTGGAATTTTGCTGTCCCTTGTGTGCCTCCTGATTTGCATCTTCACATTTTGCTTTTTCCGTGGGCTCCAGAGTGACCGTAACACCATCCATAAGAACCTCTGCATCAGCCTTTTTGTAGCAGAACTGCTTTTCTTGATTGGGATCAACAGAACAGATCAACCAGTAAGCAACTTATGTTGTTATCAGAAAACAATTTCTCCACTTGTAGCTTTCCAATACTCAAAATATTATTGTTTGAAAGTGTCCTCTTTTCCAGTTGTCTTAGTTAAGAATTTTCATATCTTATTCAGTTTGCCCTTTTTCATGTCAATTGTCATAAAGAAGTAGAGAATATATGGATGTATGAATGTACATTTCTTGAGAAATTCTGTTCATAAATTTGCCTTTCTAAAGAACCATGTTTCTTTATTAGTCTTTATTTTTTAATCACAGAGCTGAATATTGAGGAGAGTTAAGTAATTTAGGGAATGGAGGAGTATCTTTTCTAATGCGTATTTGTTATTCTTTAATAATAAACTTTTTAAAGACAGTGGAAATTATGTTGAAAATTGCATGTCTAACATGACTTTTTAAATATAAATTTATTTATTTTAATTGGAGGATAATTACTTTACAATATTTTATTGGTTTTGCCATACATCAACATGAATCTGCCACAGGTGTACACATGTTCCCCATCCTGAACCCCTCCTCCCACCTCCCTCCCCATACCATCCCTCTGGGTCATCCCAGCAAAAGAGACACAGATGTATAAAACAGTCTTTTGGACTCTGTGGGAGGGGGCGAGTGTGGGATGATTTGGGAGAATAGCATTGAAACATGTATAATATCATATGTGAAATGAATTGCAAGTCCAGGTTCAATGCATGATACAGGATGTTAACATGACTTTTCTAATTGACTTATTTTGGAAAATAGTTCAAACTGTATACTGTGTTTTTTGTTTTTTTTTTTTTTTACTTTACAATTCTGTATTGGTTTTGCCATACATTGACATGAATCCACCACGGGTGTACATGCGTTTAATTTATATACTTGTCCCAATTTTGTTTTACACTTTTTATTTTTTCAAGTTCTGTTTACATTTTAAATGCTAATGTCATACTTTATTACTAATGACATTTAGCCATATCAAGAAAGGAAGGGAAGGAGGGAGAGAAGAAAGGAGGAAGGAAGGGAGTTAAAGAAATAAAAGAGGATAATAAGGAATAGTACCAGCCAACTGTTCTTGATAAAAACAAAACAGAAAATATGATCAACAGTTCAGTTCAGTCGCTCAGTCGTGTCCGACTCTTTGCGACCCCATGAATCGCAGCACGCCAGGCCTCCCTGTCCATCACCATCTCGCAGAGTTCACTCAGACTCACGTCCATCAGGTCCGTGATGCCATCCAGCCATCTCATCCTTGGTCGTTCCCTTTTCCTCCTGCCCCCAATCCCTCCCAGCATCAGAGTCTTTTCCAATGAGTCAACTCCTCGCATGAGGTTGCCAAAGTACTGGAGCTTCAGCTTTAGCATCATTCCTTCCAAAGAAATCCCAGGGTTGATCTCCTTCAGAATGGACTGGTTGGATCTCCTTGCAGTCCAAGGGACTCTCAAGAGTCTTCTCCAACACCACAGTTCAAAAGCATCAATTCTTCGGCACTCAGCCTTCTTAACAGTTGAACTCTCACATCCATACGTGACCACAGGAAAAACCATAGCCTTGACTAGACGGACGTTAGTCGGCAAAGTAATGTCTCTGCTTTTAAATATACTCTCTAGGTTGGTCATAACTTTTCTTCCAAGGAGTAAACATCTTTTAATATCATGGCTGCAGTCACCAACTGCAGTGATTTTGGAGCCCCCAAAAATAAAGTCTGACACTGTTTCCACTGTTTCCCCACCTATTTCCCATGAAGTGATGGGACCAGATGCCATGATCTTCGTTTTCTGAATGTTGAGCTTTAAGCCAACTTTTTCACTCTCCTCTTTCACTTTCATCAAGAGGCTTTTTAGTTCCTCTTCACTTTCTGCCATAAGGGTGGTGTCATCTGCATATCTGAGGTTATTGATATTTCTCCCGGCAATCTTGATTCCAGCTTGTGTTTCTTCCAGTCCACCGTTTCTCATGATGTACTCTGCATAGAAGTTAAATAAGCAGGGTGACAATATGCAGCCTTGATGTACTCCTTTTCCTATTTGGAACCAGTCTGTTGTTCCATGTCCAGTTCTAACTGTTGCTTCCTGACCTGCATACAGATTTCTCAAGAGGCAGGTCAAGTGGTCTGGTATTCCCATCTCTCTCAGGATTTTCCACAGTTTATTGTGATCCACACAGTCAAACGCTTTGGCGTAGTCAATAAAGCAGAAATGGATGTTTTTCTGGAACTCTCTTGCTTTTTCGATGATCCAGTGGATGTTGACAATTTGATCTCTGGTTCCTCTGCCTTTTCTAAAACCAGCTTGAACATCAGGAATTTCATGGTTCGTGTATTGCTGAGGCTTGGCTTGGAGAATTTTGAGCATTACTTTACTAGCGTGTGAGATGAGTGCAATTGTGTGGTAGTTTGAGCATTCTTTGGCATTGCCTTTCTTTGGAATTAGAATGAACACTGACCTTTTCCAGTCCTGTGGCCACTGCTGAGTTTTCTAAATTTGCTGGCATATTGAGTGCAGCACTTTCAGAGCATCATCTTTCAGGATTTGAAAGAGCTCAACTGGAATTCCATCACCTCCACTAACTTTGTTCATAGTGATGCTTTCTAAGGCCCACTTGACTTCACATTCCAAGATGTCTGGCTCTAGATTAGTGATCACATCATCATGATTATCTCGGTCGTGAAGATCTTTTTTGTACAGTTCTTCTGTGTATTCTTGCTACCTCTTCTTAATATCTTCTGCTTCTGTTAGGTCCATACCATTTCTGTCCTTTATCGAGCCCATCTTTGCGTGAAATGTTCCCTTGGTATCTCTAATTTTCTTGAAGAGATCTCTAGTTTTTCCCATTCTGTTCTTTTCCTGTCTTTCTTTGCATTGATTGCTGAAGAAGGCTTTCTTATCTCTTCTTGCTATTCTTTGGAACTCTGCATTCAGATGCTTATATTTTCCCTTTTCTCCTTTGCTTTTCGCCTCTCTTCTTTTCATAGCTATTTGTAAGGCCTCCCCAGTCAGCCATTTTGCTTTTTTGCATTTGTTTTCCATGGGGATGGTCTTGATCCCTGTCTCCTGTACAATGTCACAAACTTCATTCCATAGTTCATCAGGCACTCTATCTATCAGATCTAGGCCCTTAAATCTATTTCTCACTTCCACTGTATAATCATAAGGGATTTGATTTAGGTCATACCTGAATGGTCTAGCGGTTTTCCCTACTTTCTTCAATTTGAGTCTGAATTTGGTAATAAGGAATTCATGATCTGAGCCACAGTCAGCTCCTGGTCTTGTTTTTGTTGACTGCATAGAGCTTCTCCATCTTTGGCTGCAGAGAATATAATCAATCTGATTTTGGTGTTGACCATCTGGTGATGTCCATGTGTAGAGTCTTCTCTTGTGTTGTTGGAAGAGGATGTTTGCTATGACCAGTGCATTTTCTTGGCAAAACTCTATTAGTCTTTGCCCTGCTTCATTCCGCATTCCAAGGCCAAATTTGCCTGTTACTTCAGGTGTTTCTTGACTTCCTACTTTTGCATTCCAGTCCCCTATAATGAAAAGGACATTTTTGGGAGGTGTTAGTTCTAAAAGGTCTTATAGGTCTTCATAAAACCGTTCAACTTCAGTTTCTTCAGCGTTACTGGTTGGGGCATAGACTTGGATAACTGTGATACTGAATGGTTTGCCTTGGAGACGAACAGAGATCATTCTGTTGTTTTTTGTGATTGTATCCAAGTACTGCATTTCAGACTCTTTTGTTGACCATGATGGCTACTCCATTTCTTCTGAGGGATTCCTGCCTGCAGTAGTAGATATAATGGTCATCTGAGTTAAATTCACCCATTGCAGTCCATTTTAGTTTGCTGATTCCTAGAATGTCGATGTTCACCCTTGCCATCTCTTGTTTGACCACTTCCAATTTGCCTTGATTCATGGACCTGACATTCCAGGTCCATGATCAACAGATAATATCTAATATATTAAACAAATTTTATGCCCACTTGTAACTTTTGTGAGGCCCTTTCTATGTCCCTTAAATTCATAAAAATAGCACATTTGTTCTCCTGACTAAAACTACAAATGAAAACTCATTTTTTTAGAAGACTTTTAGGCATAATAAATAATTCATTCACTTACTGCTGTTCTCTAGTATGAGTCCATATGTATAGTCTTCACAATGAAAAAGCAGTTGAATTCATTTTTGTGATTATGCTTCATGATTAATTAAAAGGTGCAATTACAGTGATTATACTTTTAATTGGTTATCATATACAAATGTGACAATTTTTCTCAGAAATGCATATAGATGAATAAGCAATCAAAGTACACATCTTTTTCTCCAAAAACTACTCTCTGATAACAAAAGGTAATAGTTGAAGCCCTAACTCTAAAAATCAAGAAACTGTGATATTTCCCAAGAAGAAATCATTTCATTCTCTTTTTAAGCTGCAATTCAACTGCTGTTTGATTTTTCCTTTCACTTAGAAACCTTATTTTTGCTTCTTGATGATACATATGGTATGATAAACTTCTCCAAATTTTGCAGATTACACAAAACTAATTTCTGACAATAGCGTGAGGACAATGATTGATATGAAACTTGGATATGTGCAGTTCAGCCCAGCTGTCTTTACTCTTGTTGCTGGATATGTGTCCTCTTCCTGCATCTTATATGGCAGTTAAGCTTTGCTTTCTCTCTCTGTGGGCCTCCCTGGTGGCTTAGACATTAAGGAATCTGCCGGCAATTCTGGGGACATGGGCTCAATTCCTGGGTTGGGAAGATCACCTGGAGAAGGGAATGGCAACCCACTCCAGTATTCTTGCCTGGAAAATCCCATGGACAGAAGAGCCTGGTGGGCTTCTAAAGTCCATGGGGTTGCAAAGTGTTAGACACAAGTGAGTGACTTTCACTTCCCTTTTCTCTCTCTAGCTCCTTTGGTGCCTGACTTCCGTATCACCCCTTCATCATCATCTCTCTAACCCAAGGATATAGACCTGCCTTTTGCCTCATGTCTCAAGGATCATACTCATCATTGAATCCATACTAATCAGATCATTTGTATGAATTTGTTGCCTCTTTTTTTTTTATAGGAACCACAGATTTTACTTAGGACTCATAAAAATAAAGACTTCCCCTCCAGAAGAGTGAGAATTTCAGGAACAGACATAAGAAAATTAATATACGGTCAGCTGAAACTTGTAGTACCTTAGAAAATATGACAGAGTAGGGCCAGCTGCCTTTTTAACCAAGCTTGTGTAGACCACCATTTAGTAAAATAACACAAAAAAATAAGAAAATGAAAGCACTTATGGAACAGTTTATTTTTACCAGATCTACTTTTACATCTTTGCAGTACAAACTTCGCAATTCAGGTTAAATCCTTTCTGAAACAAGGCAAGGAAGAAATAAATGATTAATAATAAGTAATAATCTCATAAACTATAATTATTATATTTTTATTTTGAGCTATTTTTCTCCTTGGTTTTAGTGTTTCTCCTTCATTTACATTGAATAATTTAGTATGTTAATAAATACAGGATTATTTATACAGGACCAAGAAAAAAACTTGTGAGATCTATTTTAAAACCTTTAGACTAATCTTCAGTATAATTATCAATAGGATCTTCTTAGTACATTTTCTTACATGTTATACTTTTTTCTGATTATAATGCTCTGCTTTCATCCATATATATTATTAATAAAATGTTAAATATGGCAAATAGATGAAGAAACAGTGGAAACAGTGACAGACTTTATTTTGGGGGGCTCCAAAATCGCTGCAGATGGTGACTGCAGCTATGAAATTAAAAGATGCTTGCTCCTTAGAAGAAAGTTATGACCAAGACAGTATATTAAAAAGCAGAGACATTACTTTGCCAACAAAAGTCTGTCTAGTCAAAGCTATGGTTTTTCCAGTAGTCATGTATGGATGTGAGAGTTGGACTATAAAGGCTGAGCGCCAAAGAGTTGATGCTTTTGAACTGTGGTGTAGGAGAGGACTCTTGAGAGTCCCTTGGACTTCAGGGTGATCCAGCCAGTCCATCCAAAAGGAAATCAGTCCTGTATATTCATTGGAAAGACTGATGCTGAAGCTGAAACTCAATTACTTTGGCCACCTGATGCGAAAAACTGGCTCATTTGAAAAGACTCTGAGGCTGGGAAAGATTGAAGGCAAGAGGAGAAGGGGATGACATAGGATGAGATGGTTAGATGGCATCACCAACTCAATGGACATGAGTCTAAGTAAACTCCAGGAGTTGGCGATAGACAGGGAGGCCTGGCGTGCTGCAGTCCTTGGGGTGTCAAAGAGTCGGACACGACTGAGTGACTGAACTGAACTGAACTGATGATTTTTAAATATAGGTTATATTTGATTATGTTTTAATATATGGATTAAGTATATGAATTTTAAGAATCTTGTCTCAATTTTTTTGCAGACCTATTTATTACTGTAGTCTTGATAAATATTTATTTTAACTTTATGGCAATTGGAACTTCATTTGATAGTTATCTGACTGACTCATGTGTTCCTTTCCCTAGATTGCCTGTGCAGTTTTTGCTGCCCTATTACATTTCTTCTTCTTGGCTGCCTTCACATGGATGTTCCTGGAGGGAGTGCAACTCTATATCATGCTGGTGGAGGTTTTTGAGAGTGAACATTCACGAAGGAAATACTTCTACCTGGTTGGCTATGGAATGCCTGCCCTCATTGTGGCTGTGTCAGCTGCTGTAGACTATAGGAGTTATGGAACTGACAAAGTGTAAGTTTATGTTTTCTATCCTTTTTTCCCTTCTTTTTAAATCTAGTTGGAATGGAAACTTTTAATTTTCTCAGAAACTAAGATCTTTATATCACCTTACAGCAATAAATGACAGAACTATAGAAGCAAATGAAGATAATTCAATTCATGGGTTGTACTTTTGTTATGATATATAAAAAAAAGATAATATTCTGAGATTCCACATCTATGTCACAAACTTGAGTAATTGTACAGGGACGATACTTTTAATATCTTTCAGAGCATTGAGACTTTTGTCAGATCAAGAATTAGCTATGTTAAAGATGCGTACTCAGAGGAGAGTGTAGTCTCTGACATTGAAACCTTGTCTCCTTCCTGACATATCAAATCTAGTTCACTATAAAGTAACTTATACCATTAATAGAAAGGTAGACTTAGAGGTTCAGGGGCAACTTGTGGTTTCCCTTTTTTCCCTGGGTAGCTACTGGGGTCTAGTGATGACCTTTATTTTCAACATACTTTCAAATTGGTGAGACATACCCATAGAGATGTTAAGCATACTTACAGAAAGAAATTCAGTGAAAAATATTCCTGTAATTCACATCATTATAATAACTGGGATCCTGAGAATTAATCAGTTTTCATAGAAGAAAGTTTAGAAAGAAGAACAAGATAGATCTCTGATGAATACTCACATTTAAGACATAGATTAAGGAAAGAAAATAAAAATAGAGAAGGAAAAGAGGTAAAATAATAAAGCCTCTGAACTATGGAGAAAGTGAGAAAAAGTTTCAAGGTGGTGCTTTATGTCCAAGGTAATGTAAGTAGGGTAAGCATGGAGGAAAAATCATTTGTCCTATTTTGATAAAGTGCTAGAAACAGAAGCCAAATTGGAAGATGGGAAGAGATAAGTCAGTGGCAGTAGAGTCTTCATGTGTTATCTACAGCTTGAAAACATTTGATTGAGAAATAGTACAAATATTAATTTATGATAGCAGTGATGAAGAATTTTTAAAAGTGAAGCTGCAAGAATATCTAGGGTGTGAAGAATCAAGTTGGAAAGAGGAAATTAGTAGAGAGAAAGTATCTTATGCCTCATTTGAGGTGGCTCAGAGATTAAAGCGTCTGCCTCCAATGCAGGAGACCCGGATTCGATCCCTGGGTCAGGAAGATCCCCTGGAGAAAGAAATGGTAACCCACTGCAGTATTCTTGCCTGGAGAATCCCATGGATGGAGAAGCCTAGTAGGCTATACAGTCCACGGGGTCACAAAGAGTCGGACACGACTGAGCGACTTCACTGACTTCACTATACAGGCTGAATGAAAAGGAAAGGTCCTAGGGGGATAGAAAAGCATAGATTAGACATAAGATGAGAAAAACCTCGATTCAGTACTGAAAGTGACCTTAAAATTCACCTAGTCCAAGGCATTAATTTTACAGATGAAAAAATCAGGAGCCAGGTAAATTGCCTTGCCCATGATGATAGAGGTAGATGGTGGCAGACATGTAATGAAATAAGTCAGGTTTATTTTGAAATAGTCAGATGACCCTTGTCTTGTGAGGTGTGAAGAAAATAACAGATAAGATAAATTTGGAAGTGGAGGAATTTTTTCATCAAGTAGGAGATGCTGATCTTTGCTGAATGAATAGGTGAGGTCATGTTAAAAAGACAGGAGATTTGAAAAGCTTTGAAATGAGCACTATGGAAAATGTTTTAAGGAGCCAATTAGATATTAATAAAAAGATTTCCAAGCAATAGTGAAGGCTCAGATGAGGTTAGATAACATCAATTTATACAGAAGTTAATAAGCCAAATTTCATGACTTTCCACCAGCAGTCAGCAGCCTGAATATGCTAGCAATAAAGCAGCTCATTTCCCAGAAGAGAAGATTCAGGAGGGAATGACAAGAGGACTCCACAGTTACAAGGAGCATAGTTAAAATAGAATATGCTTTGGTGTAGAAGCACCAACAGTGTATTTAAAAGAAGACTATATCACTTCTGTTGAATTTTTTATTGAGAACAGTGACAAGCTACATAAAACCATTTGCCTAATATTGCTAGTAGTAATTATTTTTTAATTTAAACCTTGTGAATTGTCAAATCTAAGGTCATTTTGTATATCTCAGTGGCAATCATGGACCAGATTAGGATTAGATAAAAAATATTGTCTATATTTTGTTGTAAAGACATTTTAGGAGAGGGAAATTAGATAGATGATAGAATTTAATTTAAAATCTTTTATTGATATAATTTACATGCCATAAAATTCACTCTTTTAAAGAATATGCTTCCATTGTTTTTAGTATATTCAGTGTGAGGCATCCATCACCACTATCTAATTTTAAAATATTTTTATCCTTTCTAAAAGAAACCCATTAGCAGACACTGCCCTTAAATCATAGGATTTTATGTTTTAATTAATATGTTTCCACTCTAATATATTAAATTGACTGACATAGTTATTTGTTATCTATCTTTTCTTAGAATCAATACTATATATTCTCTTGTGACTTTGTTAAAGCCTTGGCTATCATTTCCTTAATTTCCTGCACCATACCTGGAAGCTCTCATTTACTGACATTATTACTTTGTAAGAATAGAGGCTAATTTATTTCCCAGGCACTCATTTGAAACAAGCCTTAATGATAATTCAGTCTCACCATTATGATTTTTCCCAAAACAAGGAGAAGTAAAACAGATACAGATAAAATAATAGATAAATGAAAGAAGTATAGAAAAGAATAGGGAAAATTGTACTAACTCTATCACAGGTGGGCACAGAGCAGTTAGTGTCTTATTTTTATATTTTCAATAAATTGTCCAGAGAGAGACCTTCAAAATACATGGAAAAAATGTTTGACTTATCCCTTTGGGACTTCATCCAGCCCAGTGTGTATAGAGTTCTGTTTTGCTCTTTGAGGAAGCACATGTTGAAAAAGAAATGTTATTCAGTCATTTGTATGTACTTGATAAGCTGAAACGAACAGACCATGTTTTTGTAGGGAGTTTAATCAAGATATCGTTTAAAAATATATATAAGCAAAGAATTTGTATACAACTAGAAGAATTTCTGTATATAGAATTATGTATTTTATTGCTTATTATTAAATTTGTCTTTGTTGTCTGATTTCTGTTACTATTGCTTATTTCTTTTACTTATAATGGCATTTTCTTCTTCCTGCTCATCATACTTCAGTGTTTATTTGGGTTTTTTTTGCCAGTGTTACCTCTTTATGTGCTACATTGATGTTTTTAGTACAAATATGTAAGTCCACAGTCATAATAAATAGCAATTAGCCAGAAATCAAAGACATATTGTCCCACTTTTTTTTTGTAAATTGTCATTAAAATTGATACAGTAAAATTTTTGTCTTAGAAGTCTATTTTACTTATTTTTGGAATTTTATTATCATGCGCTTTTACTTGTTAGCCTCAATTGCTTGATTACATCTAGAATAAAACCATTGAATATATATTAGAGTATTCCAAATAACAGGCTTCTCTTTCTTTTTTTCTCACCTTAATGTTCTTAATGTATTTTATTATAGTAGCAATGAGGTTTTATTATGAAACCTTTAATAATAATAGCTTACATTTCTAAAAAGTACAGAATCATATCAATGGTAGGAGATAAAATTGGAGACAAAATTGTTTTTGTAGGTTAAATAAATGTTATTTTGATACAGATAGAGGTAACTATCATATTCCATCTGGCTGATGGATTATGATGTGTTTTCTATGAAAGTTATTAGGGTTGTTGAATTGATTATTATGTTCAAAACACATACTGACACACAAAGCATACATAATTTGATTTTGAGAAGTTGCTTAGTTTGCCATCAATTTGCAAAGTTTATAAAAGAATCTCATTGTTTCATGTTAGTGTTTAGTGTAATCTTTTAATCTGTGTTGACATTATTCTTGAGACAATTAGAATTACATTTACTCAAAATTATAAGATACTTAAAAAATCAAATTAAAATTTCAATACAATTGTTAAGAAAAAACACAAAAAACCTCAGCTAGTAGACCACAGGTCTAAATTGTTCTAACTATGGGAGTTTTTCCATTTCTCTCTTCTTTTTATATCTTCTTTAGTCTCTCTTATGCTGTTATTTGGGGCTTTCCCAGTGGCTCAGCTGTAAAGAATCCACCGACAATGCAGGAGATGCAGGTGTCACCGGTTTGATCCCTGGTTCAGGGAGGTCCCCTGGAGGAGGGCATGGCAACCTGTTCTAGCATTCTTGCCTGGAGAATCCATGGACAGAGAAGCCTGGAGGGCTACAGTCCATAGGATCACACAGTGTCAGACATGACTAAAGTGACTTAGCATGCAGGCATGCATCCATACTATTATTTATATCAATATTCAGCAAAGCCACTGGGTATGATTCTGTCAAAAGATAAAAAGTCTGGCATTGACTTAATAATTCAAACAGAACTGATTTGGAAATTCTGTGATAAATAGTTTGATTTTATGACCTGAAACTAATCAGTTCCTGTAAACTTTATTTACCTCAGTATTACCTCCCCAAATGTAAACTGTTTGAACAGTTAATTTTTATTCAAAGGAAAAAAATACATTTATATTTTATAGCGCTTTCCTTGAAATCTCAGTTAAGGGCAGTAAAAGCAGTGGTTATAGTGATGGGTAGATTGAAAAAAGGGCTGGAAGGAAGTAGATTCCAATAGGAGGAGAAGGAAGAGTGCTGGGAAGTAGTAAACCTCAGAGAATAGCCCAGGAATTAAAGTGCAAGTTCAAAAATTGGTAAGAGGTTTCTGAAAGACATTGATTAGGTCATGAACATTTATAATGGACCAGAACATCCTTGAGTTCTTGAAGCATAAGTGAGCTCTTAAAGATAATTGAAATCAATTTTATGATCTGAAAATTATTATAAATCATCTATTAAGTCTTAGATTTGTCTTCCTAGTGAGCTTAACAACAGCTCTAAAAAGCATAGTCTCTCCTCTGCTAGTTAAAATCCCCCCTCCAGTTTCTTTATTTCAGCTTCATTCTCTAACCTACATAATCATTTGAGTAGAAAACTGATTATTGATTTTTAAAATACTGGATTATATTATCATTCAAGAAGGAAGCCGGCCAAGGAACATTATGTTTGATAGTATCTGAAAGTTATATGCATAGGTTTATTCAATACATTTACAATGTCTAAGCACTTCATCCTACTCATAGAACATTATATATTCATCTGAAATGTTTCTCTAATCATATTATTATATGTAAAATATTCCTACTTGTAATATTGTATTAACATGAAGCACTTACCTTATTGAATATGTTGTCAACAGGCATGTTTGACTTTAAGTTGACCAGGGAGAAATAATATAGATAATGAAGAAGTATTTACCTTCAACATATATGAAGCTAATCATTCAATATGTGTGTGAGGAGTGCTCGGTATGTTATATGTTATGTTTTTAAAGCCAAGAGCATGTTTTATGTATGAATTACAGAGATTGAGGGCTTATTATATCATCATTTCATCACCCAGGAACCTGCATTGAGTGTGAGATTATCACTGTATGCAGTATATAAGAATTTACGGTTCAGCCTATTTTTTTTGTGTTTAAAGATTTAGCTATATCACAGAACATCAAGACTACTGTCTTGTTATTTAGAAAATGTAACTGATGTCAAATGTAGGATTTAACTTCTTACTGGAACCAAAGAAGTATAATATCTTATCAACAGATCACTTTATAATTGCAAAGATCTAATATTTTCACTTGGGCAATCTGAGATTTATATGCAACATATACATTTCTCATCTAATCATTTAGAATTTATAATTGTCAACAAAACTTAGATTTTATTATTTTATATCTTGTGTATTCTTTTTGAGAAAAACTAGGTTAAGGGACTTTGGAGTCAGGTAGACTAGAATCAAATTCAGGCACAACTAATTATGAGTGATGTGCCTGTGAGCAAGTCAGTTTCACTTTCTAATTCGTAATATGAGGGTTATTATATAAGTACCGTGTGAAACTACTGCAATATTTGAAATTGTGTGTGTATGAGTAAATACATATATGTATGTATGTGTGGGCATATATATGTATAAATATTTAATTATGTGTACATGTGGGCTTCCCTGGTGACTCAGTGGTAAAGAATTTGCCTGCCAATTCAGAAGATGCAAGTTTGATCCCTGGGTCAAAGGTTCCCCTGGAGAAGGAAATGGAAACCCACTCCAGTATTCTTCCCTGGGAAATCCCATGGACAGAATAACCCGGCAGGCTGCAATCCATGGGGTCTCAAAAGAGTCAAACGACTTAGTGGCTAGACAACAACAGCAACAAATGAATGTATATAAAATATCTGGCATATATAAATATTTATTAAAATAGAAGTATTATTATTACTGGTGCTATTACTCAACTGGGGTACAAACTATGATTAGCAACATAGTTTTAATTGCAAAATAAATTTTATTAAAAGCATCCATTTATAAAAGTAATGATTGCAGTTCTTATGCTACTGCCTCCTGTTAGTTTAAGCAACATGGGACTATAGGGATTATTCCAACATTTACTATTAATAAATTATAATAGCACTTTTCTTACCTTTGTAGTCCACCATAAAGTTATAGGATGTATTTTGCTGAAGAAATAATGAAACACTTATTTTTAAAAAATAAGTGCATATTGGGTACATGAAGACAACATAACCTATATTTGGTGTATGAGATGTATCAGATGCAAAAGTGGAGCTGAACTACAAATGCTAGTCTGGAGTACCAGTGGATCACATTCTATTCCTACATCACTCTGCCAATCTATTTTCCAGTTTATGCACTTACAAAGTATTTCAAGTTTAGAGGGAATAGTGTATTGTGATATGTTACATTAAAAAAATCCTTAGTAGGTGTATTATTCAGTAAGCTTAGAACTAGATTTATGCTTTAAGTATATATCTGTCCTTTTTCCTCTTCTCCCCTTTCTTTCCTCAATTCTCCTTATTTCTTCTTTTCTCTCTCAATCTTACCAGATATACGTAGTACAACTATACAGAGATCTGCATATGTTACAGAGAAAAGACAAATATGTAGTTTACAAACTTTCATAAACAACCTGATATGATGAGACCATGTAAAGTTCATGATCTACCAGTAGCGAAGATTGTTTACTGGTTACATTTAATACTCATCAAGGACAGTTTTGTCTGTGATTTAGAGTGTGCAGAAAGTGAAGCAAATACCATTGTTAATTTACACTACTTCAAAAAAAATGGTTCATAGTTAGATGTCTACTTTGATAAGAGTAAAAAACAGGCAAAAAAATAAGTGTATCATGGCCTCTTAATTAAGCGGCACTGTATTAAACATGGTAACTTTGAATAAGGAACTGCACTAATGCAGTGTTTCTGGTATTTAAACAACATCTGCTGGATCATGGAAAAAGAAAGAGAGTTCCAGAAAAACATCTATTTCTGCTTTATTGACTATGCCAAAGCCTTTGACTGTGTGGATCACGATAAACTGTGGAAAATTCTGAGAGAGATGGGAATACCAGACCACTTGACCTGCCTCTTGAGAAATCTGTATGCAGGTCAGGAAGCAACAGTTAGAACTGGACATGGAACAACAGACTGGTTCCAAATAGGAAAAGGAGTACGTCAAGGCTATGTATTGTCACGCTGCTTATTTAACTTATATGCAGAGTACATCATGAGAAACGCTGGGCTGGAAGAAACACAAGCTGGAATCAAGATTGCTGGGAGAAATATCAATAACGTCAGATATGAAGATGATACAACCCTTATGGCAGAAAGTGAAGAGGAACTAAAAAGCCTCTTGATGAAAGTGAAAGAGGAGAGTGAAAAAGTTGGCTTAAAGCTCAACATTCAGAAAACGAAGATCATGGCATCCGGTCCCATCACTTCATGGGAAATAGATGGGGAAACAGTGGAAACAGTGTCAGACTTTATTTTTGGGGGCTCCAAAATCACTGCAGATGGTGATTGCAGCCATGAAATTAAAAGACGCTTACTCCTTGGAAGAAAAGTTATGACCAACCTAGATAACATATTCAAAAGCAGAGACATTACTTTGCCGACTAAGGTCTGTCTAGTCAAGGCTATGGTTTTTCCAGTAGTCATGTATGGATGTGAGAGTTGGACTGTGAAGAAGGCTGAGTGCTGAAGAATTGATGCTTTTGAACTGTGGTGTTGGAGAAGACTCTTGAGAGTCCCTTGGACTGCAAGGAGATCCAACCAGTCCATTCTGAAGGAGATCAACCCTGGGATTTCTTTGGAAGGAATGATGCTAAAGCTGAAACTCCAGTACTTTGGCCACCTCATGTGAAGAGTTGACTCATTGGAAAAGACTCTGATGCTGGGAGGGATTGGGGGCAGGAGGAGATGGGGACGACAGAGGATGAGGTGGCTGGATGGCGTCACTGACTCGATGGACGTGAGTCTAAGTGAACTCCAGGAGTTGGTGATGGTCAGGGAGGCCTGGCGAGCTGCGATTCATGGGGTCGCAAAGAGTCGGACATGACTGAGCGACTGAACTGTAACACGTTATAAGTCATATGTTTTTGGTAACATTTATATATATTTGGCAATTGGTTTTGACATTTTTCTAAACACAGAATCATTCATGTCTCTGTGTGTGTGTTTATTAATTTATTTTTTATTGAAGGATAATTGCTTTACAGAATGTTGCTGTTTTCTATTAAACTCAACATGAATCAGCCATAGGTATACATATATCCCCTCCCTTTTGGAACTCCTTCCCATCTCCCTCCCCATCCCACCCCTCTAGGTTGTTACAGAGCCCCTGTTTGAGTTTCCTGAGCCATAGAGCAAATTCCCAAATTCCCGTTGGCTATCTATTTTACATATGGTAATGTAAGTTTCCATGTTCCTCTTTCCATACATCTCACCCTCTCCTCCCCTCCCCTGCCCAGTGTCCATAAGTCTGTTCTCTACATCTATTTCTTCATTGTTGCCCTGTAAATAAATTCTTCAGTACCATTTTTCTGGTGAAAGAAGGGCTTCCCTCATAGCTCAGTTGGTAATGAATCTGCCTGCGATGCAGGAGACTGTTCGATTCCTGGGTCTGGAAAATCCCCTGGAGAAGGGAAAAGCTACCCACTCCAGTATTCTGGCCTGGAGAAGTGCATGGACTGTATAGTCCATGGGGTTGCAAAGAGTAAAAGAAAAACAGTAAGGAATATTTTAGTAAAAGAGAATTAGCTTTAGAAGTATGGTTTTCTCTGGTCTTGTTTTGAGAAATTAATTAGTTTCATTATTTTTATTTTTCTGTTTTCTGAGTAAACTTTTAGGTAGTACTTGCTGGATTGGTAATTGATATTTTTATGTGAGACTGATCCAGATATCAATACCTTTATTATCATCTAATTTGCAAATGTTTCTTATATTTTGGAAGAAGACAGTTCTAGAAGAGAATGATAATTTAGCCATGTAAATTAGCATTACTTCTTTAGCATATTAAACCAATAAACTTGAATTAATGTAGTAAGATTTTTTCAAATATTTAGCAATATATGCTGATTTTATAATTTTTAAAAATTGCTACAAAAAAAATTTGATGACATCTTTGTATAGGTACATGGGAGAAAAAGTCAGTTTATGGTTTGTGACAAGTTCTTTTGATTACAGGATATATCTGGTCTTACAAAGTTTTCCAAACGAGTCAAATAAGCATGTTGTGTCATCAGAATACATTTGCTCTTTCAAGAGCGGGTTATCTCTCTTGTTATAGTACTGCTATAAACCTAATGTATAGATTATATGTAAACGACAGAAGTTAGTTAGAAAAGAATTGATATAATCTTAAAAATTAAACAAAAATGGCTTCCTGGTGGCTCAGATGGTAAAGAATCTATCTGCAATATAGGGGACCTGGGTTTAGTCCCTGGGTTGGGAAGATCCCCTGGAGGAAGGCATGGCAACCCACTCCTTGCCCCTATTCTTGCCTAGAGAATCCCCATGGACGAAGGAGCCTGGTTGGCTACAGTCCATGGGGTCACAAAGAGACGGACATGACTGAGTGACTAAGTACAAAATTAACAATTTCATGAATTGAATGATGCTTAGTAGATAAAGGAAATTTTCAGATAAATCATATTTTTTCAGTGGCAGATCTATGCAGTCATTTGCAAACTAGACTTCACTGTGTTTAGTGCAATAAATTGTTCCTTTAACATTTATCTTCCCTTAATTAATGGTTTTACATTATATCTAAGTGACATTGAATTGTCTAGACTTGTGGAATACTATGAGGTGGATTGTATGTGTCCAGGCATGTAAAACACCCACATAATACAGTTGGCCTTCCAGATCCATGGGTTCAGCATCTGTGAATATGGAGGCCCAGCTTTAAGGGACCTGAGCATCTGTGAATTGAGGGTTTGGGGTCCTAGAACCAATTCCCATGGATACTGAGAGATGTCTGTATTCTCCCTGACCTTAAAGCCAGGGTGAGTTCTTTCAACACTGGCATAGGAAACTCAGGGCACAAATCACACAAACTTTTGAGATAGTTAATGAGAAAGAGAGGAAATACAGAAACTTTTGAGAAAGCCAGCATGCAGCCAGAAACAGCAGGTATGGCCATATGGCAATTGAATTAGAAAAGGAATTCTTGCCACGTTGCCTTCCAGAAGATAGTCAGGCCCAGGCAGCCCTTAGGGATGGATGATTTATTCGGCACATGTTAAGTCTTTCATATTGCCTCATTCGTCGTTTAGTTCTCCAGGGAATTTAAATCTGTTGTACTGAATAGATATTGAAGATTTTTTTTTCAAAAAAAAAAAAAACCACTTATAAAGTAATTTCACTTATACCAAATAGATATTGAAGAATTTTTTTACCCCCCTCCCCAAAGAAAACTTCTAAAGTAATTTCACTTCTACATTTAGAGATCACTATGCCAAAAGCATATCTATTTCCAAACAAAGCCTTTGCTAAGTAGAGACTTTTTTTTCAAAAAAGTATAAAAGTTTTGTAAGAATAAAATTTAATGATGTTATTTTAACAACACATTTGGTGAGATTATGTAAAGTTTTTTTTAAAATGTCCTACTTAATCCAAGATACTCTGCAATATTGTAATTAAAATTACTCATATAAGAACTATTTAACCTATAGAGTTACTGTTTTCAGAAATCCTCAAAATACATTTCCCTTTGAAAACAATTTGCAGAGAATTTGTTTTGGTTCTCAGATTAACTCTCAAAAACTTGTTTGACCTACACATGGACAGAGGCTACACTAATAACAGTCATTCTTAAATGTGCTGTTAGAATATCATGCTGCTATAATTTCAGAGGGCTTCACTGGTAACTCGGATGGTAAAGTATCTACCTGCAATGCAGGAGGCCTGGGTTCAATCCCTGGGTTGAGAAGACCCTTTTGAGAAGGAAATAGCCACCCTCTCCAGTATTCTTGCCTGGAGAATCCTATGGACAGAGGAGCCTGGCTTTTTAGCAACATTCTTGGACTCTGTGTCTGTGTGTGTGTGCACGTGTGCTTATGTATGTTTTAATCTGGGAAAATGTTCATGCTTTGTCCTTTATTGATCTTACTTTGTGGGAAAATATAATCCTTGTTGAAAACCCTGAAAGACCATGGATATTTCCTCTGCTTTGGTCTCCTGGCAACAAATAGGAACTCATTATTAGAGAGGTAACAAAGTAGCCTACAGTCAGAATGAAGACAGTGTTCCTATTTCAACCATTGAGTTCTCTGGTTTGTTTCTGCTTATTGCCAGTACCACACTTTTATTTTTCCATGGCCAAACTTTGTTAACAACAGCACAACAAAAAGATTACTAAGTACTCAAACAAATTAATGGCTAGTAGTTTGAGTATTGATTGCCTCTCTAACATTTTTATAAAATATGATTATTATGTTTATTGTGAATGAAGAGAAATTATGTAAAAATATGAACTTGTAGTCAGTTTCTTATTGGACTGCAAATATATCCCAATGTAAATTATTTCACAAATATTTTACTTTATAGAATAAAGCCAAATTTTCTTATTTTCTAATCAGGTTTTTTTCAGGGCATTTGGTTATTTCTTTACTTAAAAAATCTAACTTTTAACCTTTATAAAAAATTTAAGTTACTTAAAAGTAAAAAGAAAAAAAATAGTAAACCTCATTGGCTCTATTGCTCAGATGATAAAACTGTTAGTATTTTGGCAGGTAGCTTTCAGTAGTTTTAAAAACAAAGCATATAGCTAACGCCTCTTTTGTGCACTTCTAGTCCTCTGTACACTCATATGAGAGGCAATCACTAACCTGAGTTTGGTGATTTTTCCCAATTAATTTAAAAAATTGCATTCATATATGTATATATATATATCTGTCAAAAATATAAATATTATAGTTCATATAGATATGTCACTTTAGTTTTTCACTAAATTTTGTTACTGTGATCTATTTTACTGACATATGAAGACCCTCCCTCTTCACTACTTTATAACATTTCATCACATGAATAGAAATATTTTTATTTGTTGCTCTATTGACATATATAAATTTCTTCATAGCTTTTCTAGTTTTCCATTATTGTTGAGATTTAATGAGTAGTTACATAATGAGAAATATTTACATACTTCAGACAACATGCATGCTGTTTTAGAACGCTTAGCACACCACTGAACTATTTTCCAGTTTGTTTTTTTTATAAATTATGCTTCAAATATATCCAAATGGCAAATAATTTAAGATATGATTTTTAACATTAAAGGTAATTTATTCAAGATTTACGTTAATCTTTCTCATAACTAGTCACTTCCATTTTGTCTTCCTGTCATCCTGAAGAAAGAAAATGTAATTTCCCAAAGGCTTTAAGAATTGGGGAGTATTAAATGTAACTGAAATTAAATGATTAATAATTTACTTTTGGGTCATGAATCAACTTCATGGGATGCTAAGGATCATTTGCAACCTCAGAAGCACTAGCAGTAACAATGCACTTTTTAAGACTCAAGAACTCTCAAAGGTTGGCTGCCCAACCTAATTAAACTTCAATCTTCTGATACCAAATTTATTTCTTCTTTGTACTGAATTTCCTCAGATCTTCTTGACAGGAAAATGTCACTTTACCTGACAGCTGATAGGCAGGTTATGTAGCACCATAATTGGAGAGAAAAGGATAGCTTAAAGCTACTCGACTTAATGGCTATATGTATGGCTCTTTCTTTCTTTCTTTTTTCTTAAGATTTCTGTGACAGACACAAAAGGCCCCAGCAAAGAGGCCCAGTGCCATTTATTCCTGCTTCCTCCAGGGGTAATTATCTTATTCCATCAATAGTGCTGTCAGAAATTGGGCACATAATTCAGCATTTAAATGAACAAGCAATGTAATATTTCCTGTCTCCCAGTGGAATGCTTTGCAGCTCACATTCTTCTCTGTCACTCGCTCACTCTTGATGTATGTCCCACAGCCAGTCCTTGAATGCCTTCTCTCCCTGTGTTTCATTGCAGATGTTGGCTCCGACTTGACACCTACTTCATTTGGAGTTTTATAGGACCAGCGACCTTGATAATTATGGTAAGAACTCCTAATTAACTGTGTGTTTCCCAGGTCAAGAAATAAAACTTTCACTCTCCCTGTGCTATCTTTAATTTACATAGATTAATTTGGGGGTAAGCATGTATTTATTTGACCCTAAATAACTCAAGCAATTAGACACTCATTAGTCTACTTTTATATTGTAAAATGCTTAATCAAAACCCTCGGGGGTATAAAACATGCATTTGAACAAGATTATGCAGTACTATAGCTCCTCAGGAACCTGATCTAGCATAATCTATTTAGCTGTATAGGTTTTAAGCAGTGATGACTTTGTTTGACAGTAATACATTTTCTTTTTCACTTGGATAATTTGAACTATGAATGGAATCAAATTGGAAATGTGGCAAAAAAATAAATAAATAACCTTCTGTTCCTTCAATTCTGTTTTTATATAAATTTCAAAAACTTTAAAATTTAAAAAGATTTTACTTGAGAATGACAAGTAAGTTAGGTAAACATTCTGGAATTATGCTTTTTCTTTTTTATTTTTAAATGCATAATATCTTTCAAATATGAATTGTTTATCCTAATTTAGATACTATTGTTGGTATCATTATTTATATGCTTATCATTTTAAAATACAAGATTGCCCCAAGTTCTGAAGTATAAACAAAGCAGGTAACAAGGGCATTTTAACATGTGGTTTGCTTTATTTCTAGTCATATGCTCTTTCTTGGTCCAGTGATATAACAGTGTCATTGGGGGTGCCCACTACTTTAATTCTAATTTGTTGTAGCATGAGAATTTAACCAGCATTTTATAACCCTTTCAATCTAGCTACTCACAAATATTATGATTTTGAGTATTAGTTTTGTAATGCAGCATTTGAATAAGTTAAGGTCTATGTTTGGAGGGTGGATATAATATCAACCTGGAATAGGTATTATCTTTTTTATAAACATATACTTGACTTTGAATTGTTTTATAGTTTCTACAGCATCATTCTAACTGCTGCTGATTTTCTATTTGCATTTGGCATATCAATGCTTTGTAATCCTTTGGTATCTCAAGTTTCCAAGCTGCCTTTACAAAAAGACTAGATAATTATCTGTGATCCAATTATTTTATGAGAGCTAATTTCCCAGAACAACTCATCTGTCATAGAAAATCGACTTACTTTGTTTTTTCTACTCCAGTTATGCTACATAACAGTACCTTTTACATTCCAGCTTAATGTAATCTTCCTTGGGATTGCTTTATATAAAATGTTTCATCACACTGCCATTCTGAAACCTGAATCTGGCTGTCTTGATAATATCAAGTAAGTAACTTTTCTTTTGCTTTTCTTCAGTCTACCTTACCTTGATACACTAAACTACTCAAGCTTTTAATTGTATTGAGATTTTTATGACAAAATGATTAAGATCGATGTGTTTTCTTTGCTGAATAAGATCATTTACTGACTACTTAGGTGACTTGATCTGCCTGAAAATAAGTATAGTGAAGCTTTGCCTTCAAAGAAACTTTTTTTCTCCTAAATTCCAATTTAAAAAATTTAAAGTTTTTATTGAAAGTGTGTTAGTCTCTCAGTCATGCCTGACTCTTTGTGACCCCATGATCTTCCCAACCCACGGATCGAACCCGGATTTCCTACACTGCAGTCAGATTCTTTACCAACTCACCTGTCAGGGAAGACCAAGTTTTTATTAGATGCGTTTATTTATTTTGTCCAGGAAGCAAATATACAGTTACTATATTGGGCAGATTCTTGTTTCGTAGAGCAATAGCCACACCGGTAGTGCTCAACATTCCATCTCCTACTTCAGAGCAGTGGGAAGAGAGCAAGATGGTGCCACCTGCGAGTATCAAAGGAGGGTGTTTACACTACAGGGGAGGAACTCAGAAATTATTAATCTGGGTGTTTACAGAGGAATTCTTATATTGCTGCCCTTCTGTCCTCCTGAGAGAGAAAGAGAAACTTCACATCTCTCTAATGTAAAATCCTATGGTATACAAATGTAAGGTTCCAGATTTTACTTTCTTTGAAATGTTAACAAATCTCTTGGGAAGTAAATACCACCAGAAGACTCTCACTATGCGATCATCTTTTAACTCTCAAGGTTTATCCTTTAACCAAAATCTGCTTTTTTATGCTCAAAAATCTGAAACATGCAGAGATAAGAAAATATCCACATTCCTTTCCTCCCTAGTAGTACTTCTTTTATATATACACAAAAAGAATCCAATTTACATTTTCTGGGAAAAAAAAAAGTTCTTTAGTATAACCAAAAACTTTGTCTTATTCCCTTAAATGCTGTGACATTAGAGAAAGAATAGTGTGGAGATGTACTTTAGTCATTAACATATAGTCTGTATTAAGTAGCTTTTGTATGTGATTGCCTATGCTATGTGTAAACTGGTTAAATGTTTTTATTTAAATGAATGTACTTTCAGAGGTTTAATGAAGTTGCCTGCACTTTCATGTGCTACTGAACTATCTTGAACTACCTCAAATAGCAGCTCTGTCACCCATTTCTCATCTACTTACATTTAGCACCTGACATAGTTCCTTGCCCATAGTAAGCCCTCAATGTGTTTTCAGAATAAAGTAATGCATTAAAGACTGTAGTGACAAAAGTGCATTGAAATTAAGTGCTTAATTTGGCTTTAGGGATCTTCTATCTATAACAGTTGAAAAAGTAGCTAAAGGGTTAGAGAAAATAAAAATATAATGGAGCAAACTAGAACTTATCTACTGTGAGTAATAGTCTTTTGTAGTTTAATATTACTTAGTTGAGTCATTACACTTTTGAATTATGTACAACTAGACTGCCCTTCTAAAATATCATTATAATTCCTTGGACTCTTTGTTCCTAATGGCATTGAATTTAGATCAACTATATAGGCACATAAAATATAACTTCTTTATCTTAGCATACTACTCACTTTTGTATAAATTATATCTTTATATGTATCTTTATGTAATATAAGAATGCATTTAATATTTTATTATCATTTTGTTACATTTTAAAGTACTATCAGAAATAAGTGAATAACACTTTGATATTTATGTGGCAGCTTTTACCAAATTAAAAATTTTAAAAATGTCTTAACTTAGTACAGTCACATATTTTAAAATATATATTTGTTTTCTCATTATTCATATATATTTATTTAGGTAATATGAGTTGAATCTCTGTGATATTACTAATTAGAAAAACAAGAACACAAAAGCAATAATTATATGTAATAGTATAGATGGCATCAAATTTTATATTATGAAGCAAAATAAGGCCTTAAATGATGCTGTCTTGATTTGAATTCTGTATAAATTCCTTTATAGTTTACAGCCTTTGGCAAGTTTGAGCCTTTCTCTCTTCTTTAAAATGGGTATAATAATGAAGCATGAAGTCAAGTGAAGTCGCTCAGTCGTGTCCGACTCTTTGCGACCTCATGGACTGTAGCCTACCAGGCTCCTCTGTCCATGGGATTTTCAGGCAAGAATACTGGAGTGGATTGCCATTTCCTTCTCCAGGCGATCCCAGGGATTAAACCCGGGTCTCCCACATTGTAGACAGATGCTTTATTGTCTGAGCCACCATGAGCAGAATAATGTTATCAGGAATGTAATGATGTAATGATGATGGTTTTTCAGGAAAAGTTAATAAAGTACAAGGAGATAAATAAGGTAGCTGTTATAAAGAATATAGAGTGTAGTTTTAAGATGGAAAGATAAGCACATGGATATGCTGATAGGAAAGAACCAGTTTTAAAAATGGTTAGAAATAGAGGAAAGGGAATATGTGCTATAATCATGATCCAAGGAACTGAGGGGAATGAGATCCAGAATAGTGGGACTGTAATTCCACTTCATTAGATTTCATGAGACACTTTTGTACTGAGATACCATAAACCAGCTAGGGGAATTCTTTTCTACTCAGAATGGATAAAATAGTTAATAGGTGTGATGTACATATGCGGTAGAACCAGAGTAGAACAGTAAATTGAGGAATTTCTGTCTATTCTCCTCTACAAAGTAAGAAAAATGGTCATCTACAGGTTATGAGGACATGTGGGAGAGAGAAAATTAAGAAAGAAGTCTCAAGAAAATATTTCTTAGAACTTTATAGAATTTGAGGAACATTTTATTTCATTCAAAATATTTTAACTATTTAATAGGTGCTTGTAAAAAAAAAAAATCACCAGGGCATAATTAAAAGGAAAAAAAGAGAATTTAAGAAAAAGCAAAACACAAAATCTGGCATTCTTTTTGTTTTTAGTAAAAATAAGGATCTGTATAATATACATTTTTAAGTGGTATGGGTGATATAAGGGTATTTATTTTAAAGGCATAGTTGATTTATTTGGGAAATCTTTTTTAGTATGGAGAGAGGGCATAAAAATGTATGTTTTCTTATTTTGTTTTATTTTGTAAAGTAATGAATAAGATCCACCACCTTACACAGTTTGCTGAGAAAATAAGCTCACCATATAAGGCCTTTTGCCAGACAGTGTCTTTCTAAAACCATTCATTCATTCATTTATTAAATATGTGCTACTTTTATTATATATGTTCTTTCACAGAGATGAAATATCTTCTTTATCCAAAATTTGTTGCTTCTTCCCATATTCACCACCACCACTTTTATGCCACAGTGAACTTCTGCAAAGCTGCTTCAATGGTCTTCTATTTTCCCCACATTGATTCTTGCCCTTGCCTTCATTAGATAGAACGATCTCTTAAAATGTTTAAATCTGATCATGCACCTCTCTTGGGTAAAACTCCTCAGCGGTTTCCTGTTACTGTAACACTGAAGTCCAAACTTCCTACCATGGCCCACTAAGCCCTCCTAATCTAGTTGCCCCTTTCTTTCTACAGCTTCATTTTAAGCTATGTGCCCCTCTGGCCATTCTAGATGCACTCACTTTTCCTTCAGGTCTTATCTGCTATTTCTCTATAGACTTTCTTTTCCCTAACACTGCATGACTGATACTACTCTAATTTAAAAACTATTTAGTTATATTTTAATTTAAATTTACTTCATAGTCATCATATTAATACTTTTTTGTTGTTATTGTTATGGGGAGAATATTTGCTAACCAGTTGACATGAAGTGTTCCAGCCTACTTGACAGTTAATTCTTATTATAAGTGGATAAATTAGTGTTTGACTTATAAAAAAATAAGTAAATAAATACATTTTGATGGTAGTATATGGTATTCATTTGGTTTGATCATGACTATATTAATGATATAATCTGGGAAAAAATAATAATATATTAAATTGCTATAGTTAACATAATTATGGAGGTAGAGGTATTCCATGACTCAGATATAACCAAAAAAATACTTAAAACTACATTTCTGTTTGCTCTTTTCTTACTTGTCCTTTGTCTTCTTTTCATCAAAATAGGTAATTATATTTGGAGGAAAAAAATAACTCCAGTCACTTGAATTTTCGTGTTGAATTTCAGACATAAGGAAAATCTAGCCTAATATTTTAAATATATATATAAATATAGTAAAGCAATTAATGAATTGTTATCAGCACAAAAGTAATTTATAGTATTGCTGAAGTATTATGACATGTATAACTTTAATTTTTGAGGAACATTTATAGCATTTGTGACATTTACCTTAGAAATAAAAATTAATCATTTCTATAGTTATCAACTACTTGTATTGTTGAAAAAACTAACAGCATCACATTGACTTTGAATAATAAAAATAAATAATAGGAATCTTTAGGGCAAAGAAAGAAAATTGGTGCCCATATGGAGAGAAAAAGAATCTGCTAGATTTACCTTTTCTATATCTGTCCCTTTGCCCTTTTCCAGGGACAGATATCTTCTGCATCCAGACTTCTTATCTTGACCTAGTCCTGTTTTCCAATTTCTGGTATCTCCCCTTCATTATGGTTTTGCATGAGTGATGAATTGGCAAACACAATGTCAGATAGTTTAAAGAAACAGTTTTCACTTTCCTTCCTTCCTCTCTGTGCTCTGATTCCTAAGGGAAGGTATAGTGCTGAAGAGAAGCAACAACTCATGTTATACACAATTTCAATTTGAATTGGTAATATGATCTCACAAGTTACATCATGGCTCTAAAGTCTTAGTATCTCCTCAGAATTAGGAATAATTGTTTCTGCTTTACTGAGTTTTGTTATAATTAAAACTATCATATATATAAAGAATACAACACATAATTTAGTGTTCATATAGGATGGTTTGATTATTTTTAACCTATTTTTAATCTATGTGGAAATACATTTCTGCCTTTCGTTCTTAGTGTTTTCCTTAATGAAATTTGCTCATTCTCCTATCAAAATCTCATTAGAATTTGACTGGCTTTGTTTCTCATGTAGAACTGGCCTGATATGATTCTCTCTCTCTCTCTCTCTTTTTTTTTTTTTTTTCTTTTAAGGCAAAAGTTATCCTATTATGAAAGAATTGGCTCCAGGAGTGAAATGTTCATTTGATTAATAAGTAGCAAGTTCTGTAGTTAGTTTTAAATTAGGGGGGAAAAGAAGTGTCTCAGTGAACTTGGACATCTGCCACACATAAAGAAAACTAAGAAGGCTTCTGAGTAGCTTCAGGGATGAATAGAAAAATGTTTTGCCTTACCGGTATCCACAGTAACTTACTTATTCCTTAACGAGGTAATTTTTGCTTTGTACTGTATTTCTAGATATTTGTAGAAATAAGTCATTTACCTTTGCTAGTACTACATTAGTACTTCATGGAATTAAGTGTGGTAGGTTCTTAAAAACTGAAAGTGGAAAAGCAGAATGATACAATCATGAAAAATGTAACAGTATCACAAAAACTTTCAATACTCTGATTTTTCTTTATATTAATATATTAAGATGAAATTATATATATATATATATATTCCCTGCTTTTTAAAGTGGTATCATTTTTATACTGAAGTCAGTACAGTATCTTAAAAAGAGTTTGATCTTTTATGAAAACTGGAAACCTAGTTCTGAATTATGTGTAATAAATATATTTGCCCACTTCAATGCCTTCTGGATGAGTTTTGAGGAAAATATGTATAGTACTTTCTCATTCTTCTTAAAATATTAACTTCTTGTTCAGTTACTAATTCATATCTGACTCTTTGTGACCCCAGGGACTGCAGCATGCCAGGCTTGCCTATCCTTGACAGAAGTTTGAGTTTGCTCAAACTTATGTCCATTGAGTCAGTGATGCTATCTAAACATCTCATCCCTTGCTGCCCTCTTTGCTTTTTGCCTTCAACCTTTCCCAGCATCAGAGTCTTTTCTGATGAGTCAGCTCTGCATCAGTTGGCCAAAGTATTGGAGCTTCAGCATCAGTCCTTCCAGGGAATACTCAGGGTTGATTTCCAGGTTCCTATGCCATATTGTTCTTTACAATATCAGGTTTTACTTTCACCACCAGACACATCCGCAACTGAACATCATTTCTGCTTTGGCCGGCAACTTCATTCTTTCTGGAGCTATTAATAATTGCCCTCTGCTCTTCACTAGTAGCATATTGGCCACCTTCCATCCTGGGGGCTCATCTTCCAGTGTCATAACTTTTTGCCTATTCATACTGTCCCTGGGGTTCTCTTGGCAAGAATATTGGAGTGATTTGCCATTCTCTCCTCCAGTGGACCATGTTTTGTCAGAACTCTTCACTGTGACCTGTCTGTCTTGAGCGGCCCTGCCCAGCATAACTCATAGCTTCATTGAGTTACTCAAGCCCCCTCACCATGGCCAAGTTGTGAGCCATGAAGGGAAAAATATTAGCTGTGAATTAAAAGGCTGAAATATTGTTTTGGGCTTTTATAAAGGAAGCTCAGTATAGTTTATATAGTCCTTGAAGACAAAAAAAAAAAGAAAAACTTGTGTCTCTATTCAGCTAATTTTATTCATTGTTTACCTTCCACCACCCAAATTACTATATTTAAATGAAAATGCCATAGATTTCTAATTATTTTAGCATTTAGAGATGTGTTTAGAAACTGTCACCTCTTGTAAAAAAAATTCCTCGCCAACACACTTTACTGAGATGTTTTTCCAAAACTTTTTAATCAAATATAATTATCAACACCCCCACACACTGTGAACACTTTAGTTCTTAAAAGAGAACCAGTAATTTATTTACTTTATTCACTGTAATAAAATAATTTTTAAGAATATTCTGAAAAGAATATCATTCAGTATCTCATTTTCCCCACCTTCCCTCCATTTCCTTGGTCTGTGGTTAAACATCACTGAAAATGTTCCACAAAGTTATCATAAATGATCGAGGTGTACTTGAAGAGTAATACAATCTAAACAGCACTGTTTGGAGTTCTGTGTATTTTTATGACACCACTAGATTTATTTCAAATAAGTTAAGACTTTCCTTAGGTTTTAGTTAGTCCTTTACCGATTAACTTAATTTCAACTACAAACATATAACAGTCACTTCTATGGAAAATTAACTTTAGCCACCAGTTCACAAAGCTGTGCATTCGGCCAGTCTTGTTGCCAGCCCCACTGTATTATGCATTTTAGGCTGTAGTTTTAAGTTTTGTAAAATATTAAAAGTGTTAGTCTCTGTTTTCAGGTTTTCTCTTTAAAATGCATTCAGATCCCCATGAGATCTTTCTAGAACCAGGTGTATTTTACATCACTGTGTTTGGCATATTTCATTTTCTGGGAGCTGACACTGAGAGAAAAAAAAAAAACAGTTTGAAGGATGACAGTCATGGGCTCACTGGAAAACTGTTAGGCATTTTACCTTGAGATCAAATAATTCTTTTACTTTTTCCCAAAATGATCAGGTTTATATCAGGATTAGGACAATCAATTACAGTCTAAAGATGAAAAAGCCTAAAAGACTACCTAAGTGGCGGGGGGGGGGGGGGCGCCAATTATGCTTTATGAGAAAAACTTAAAAGTTAGTAGCGCCTGTATTCTTTATATGTTGGCTAAACTCAGATTTCCTTTGTATCCTATATGAAATGTGCAGTAAGACTTTGGGAAAGCTTGGTAATCAGAATTGTTTTATGAAACTAGCATTTCTGTAGTAATTATACACGCAACAGCAGAATTAATCTAAAATAAGTAATTATTAAAAGGGTATAGTTTTTCCCCCCAAATAACTAGGAGACAATATTCACTTAAAACTTTCATTAGGTTGGAAGAAATACAAGAATAATAATAAATAATATTTATATTCTATATTAGTCACATATTTTATTTAAGTTTAATGTATAGATTTTATTTTAGTCTTTTATTCATTCATTAATTTATTTAATAAATGAGAAGTGATAAAATTTTGCATATATATTGAAGACATAACTTACCAAATGACTAATTTATTTACACAAACTATAATAAAAAGTAGTAGAGTATGATTCCAAGGTTGTTGGCATTGGGTATTGAGATATGGAATTGTAGAAAAAAGACACACTAGGGGCAGATTAGGAGATTTGGGAGGGGAGTTGAACAACATAACTTTGAAAGACTTACTAAATATTGCAGTGTTGATGATGCATAAGCAGCTGGATAAATATTGCAGTGCTGATGATGCATAAGCAGTTGGAATAATGAAGAGAGCTGAAGATTTAAATTTGAAATCATTGGTATATAGATTTGATTTGATTTTTGCATTTAGTGTTTTTCAGGTATTAAATATTGATTTTGTTTTATATATCTTTATTCCTTTCTATAGTGGTAAATGATTCTGCTTTTTTTTTTCCATTTATGACAATGATGTATTTCCTGTTAAACCATTAAGAAAAGTGAGATGATTTTTTAAAAATTAATAATGTAAAGGTGGTATGCAGACATGACAAAAGGTTAAGATACTGATTTTCCAGTCATGTTGGTTTGTGTCACTTGTCATGGTATGTTACTGTTAGGGTATCCTTGCTGTGAGTATATACATCATAATGATCCTGATGATTAATAAAAACTGAAATCCAGAAGTAGGTGTCTCTGTAGCTGGTTTAATAACTCAGTGATGTTAGTAAGTACCTAAGCTCTTTCCCTTTTCATTTATCACCCTTAGCATATTGGCTATTGTCACTCTCAGTGTCAACTTATGGTCCAGAAATGTCTCCTTCAGTTCCCACCATCTTATCTTCAGCAATTGTGTTCAAAAGCAAAAACAAAGAGAGAAAAGACTGCTATCGTCAAAAGCCTCTTCTATACAATGTTACAAACCTCTGTCCTTAGTACCTCCGGCACTCAGTCTATCAGACCTAATCCCTTGAATCTGTTGTTGCTTCCACTGTTTAATCATAAGGGATTTGATTTAGGTCATGACTGAATGGCCTAGTGGTTTTCCCTACTTTCTTCAATTTAAGTCTGAATTTGGCAATAAGGAGTTCATGATCTGAGCCACAGTTAGCTCACAGTATTGTTTTTGCTGACTGTATAGAGCTTTTCCATCTTTGGCTATAAAGAATATAATCATTCTGATTTTGGAATTGACCATCTGGTGATGTCCATGTGTAGACTCATCTCTTGTGTTGTTGGAAGAGGGTGTTTGCTATGACTAGTATATCATTTTGGCTAAACTGCTAGCTTTTGCCCTGCTTCATTTTGTATTCCAAGGCCAAACTTGTCTGTTACTCCACGTATCTCTTGACGTCCTAATTTGCATTCCAGTCCCCTATGATGAAAAAGACATCTTTTGTTAGTATTAGTTCTAGAAGGTTTTGTAGATCATCATAGAACTGTTCAACATCAGCATTAGAGGTTGTGGTATAGACTTGAATTACTGTGATATTGAATTGTTTGCCTTGGAAATAAACAGAGATCATTCTGTCATTTTTGAGATTGCACCCAAATACTTCATTTCATGATCTTTTGTTGATTATGAGACCTACTCCATTTCTTCTAAGGGATTCTTGCCCACAGTAGTAGATATAATGGTCCTCTGAATTACCTTTGCCCCCTCCAGTTCATTTTAGTTCACTGATTCCTAAAATGTCAGTGTTCACTCTTGCCATCTCCTGTTTCACGACTTCCAATTTACCTTTACTCACAGACCTAATATCCCAGGTTCCTATGAAATACTATTTTTTACAGCAGCAGACTTTTCTTCCACTACCAGTAACATCCAAAACTGGACATTGTTTCTACTTTGGCTCAGCCACTTCATTCTTTCTGGAGCTATTTTCTCTGCTCTTCTTCAGTAGCATATTGGGCACCTGCCAACCTGGGGAGTTCATCTTTCTGTGTCATATCTTTCTGCCTTTTCATACTCTTCATCAGTTCTCAAGGTGATAATACTAAAGTGCTTTGCCATTTCCTTCTCCAGGGAACCACGTTTTATCAGAACTCTCCACCATGACCTGTCCGTCTTGGGTGGCCCTACACAGCATGGTGCATAGATTCATTGAGTTAGACAAGCCTGTGATCCATGTGATCAGTTTGGTTAGTTTTCTGTAAATTGTAGTCATCATTCTGTCTGCCCTCTGATGGATAAAGAGGAGAAGCTTATGAAAGCTTCCTGATGGGAAGGATTGACTGTGGGGCAACTGGAGTCTTGCTCAGATGGGCGGGGCCATGCTCAGTAAATCTTTAATCCTATTTTCTATTGATGGGTGGGGTTGACTTCCCTACTAGGAGTAATGAGGGTAATGATGACCTCCTTTTAAAGGACTTATCCCAGGACTACTGTATTCAGTGCCCCTTACACCATGCAGTCCACTGGAGACTGCAGTCGACCCACACCTCCACTGGAGATTCCTGGACACTGAGGCAAGTCTGGCTCAGTGTCTTGTGGGGTCACTGCTCCTTTCTCCTGGATCCTAGTATGCACAAGGTTTTGTTTGTGCCCTCCGAGTCTGTTTCTCCAGTCCCGTGGAAGTTCTGTAATCAAATCCCACTGGCCTTCAAAGTCAAATTCCCTGGGTTCTCAGTCCCTTTGCCAGATCCCCAGATAGGGAAATCGGTTGTGGGCCCTAGAACTTTCACCACAGTGCAAGAACTTCTTTGATATAATTGTTCTCCAGGTTGTTCTCATGTCTAATTATCTATTATTAAATGTCTGTTGTGGATATGTCTACATTATGAAAATTCAGGTAAATCTTATTATTGTAGTTCATTCATCCCCAGGTTCTTTGACAGATAGAACTTATTCTAGTCTTTGCTTTTATTTATACCATAGAAGAAATTAATGTAAGAATCTAGTTATTATTTAGGAATTAAAAATGTTGAAACTTACTGTTTTAATCTTTTTTGTTCATTTTTTAAAAGTGTAATTGCTGTGCACTTTCCAAACAGGTACATGTATTTTGCATTATCTTGTTTAATTCTGTCTTGTAAAACAATCTTGCTTGCTATTGGTTAAACTCACAAATTTTATCCTAAAGCATTTTCATTAGTTTGTAATATATTTATTTTAATATACTTTCAGCTTATAAACAATTATAAAAGGTAATAATAGATTTGGAACTATATATTTTAAATATAAATAAAGAGATTTGAGTCACTTTGATTTATTTCCATAAAGATCATCTTCCTTTTAAACATATAAGTCAGTTTTTGCCCCAGTGATTACTTAGGGTCATAATTCTTTAAAATATGAAGTGTAAACTATGATTGCTTAAAGGCTGAATGAAATATATGAAATCACATGGATATCACAATTATGTGGCTTTTAAGAGCTGTCTTGGTGGCTATAACTAGAACCAGGTCATAATAACATTTTCTCCTAATATAACTCTATGTGACTCTGAGAGAGTTGGATATGACTGAGCGACTCAGCACAGAACAGGACAAAGTGACACAAATTATTTTAAACTGAAAATTCTATTTACTACAATGATTATCAGCCTATAAATTTGTCTGAAAGTTGACCAAAACTTACGATTTAAAAAATTTGTTGTGAGAAATTTTGCATGAATATTATTGGGCTCAAAGACTTTTTTACTTGCAAATCCTAATCAACCCATATTTAAAATGTTTCATGGAGATGTTTAAAGAAAATTTGTGGGTAATATTAAGTTAAATATTGAAATATGTTTTGAGTCACATACTGCAGGTAAAAATTTAGTCATAGATTCTGAAATAAATGACCTAAACCCTCTGGTTCTGTCCTTCAGTTCAGTTCAGTCACTCAGTCATGTTGTACTCTTTGCAACCCCATGGACTGCAGCACACCAGGTCTCCCTGTCCAGAACCAACCCCTATAGTTTACTCAAACTCATGTCCATTGAGTTGGTGATGCCATCAACCATCTCATCCTCTGTTGTCCCCTTCTCCGTCAATCTTTCTCAGCATCAGGGTCTTTTCAAATGAGTCAGTTCTTTGCATCAGGTGGCCAAAGTATTGGAGTTTCAGCTTCAGATTCAGACCTTCCAATGAATATTCAGGACTGATTTCCTTTAGGATGAACTGGTTGGATATCCTTGCAGTCCAAGGGACTCTCAAGAGTCTTCTCCAACACCACAGTTCAAGAGCATCAATTCTTTGGCTCTCAGTTTTCTTTATAATCCAACTCTCACATCCATACAGCTACTGGAAAAAACCATAGTTTTTACTAGACAGACCTTTGTTGACAAAGTACTGTCTCTGCTTTTTAATATGCTGTCTATATTGATCATAACTTTTCTTCCAAGGAGCAAGTGTCTTTTAATTTCATGGCTGCAGTCACCATCTGAAGTGATTTGGGAGCCCAAGAAAAGAAAATCTGTCACTGATTCCACTATTTCCCTATCTATTTGCCATGAACTGATGGGACCAGATGCTATGCTCTTAGTTTTCTGAATGTTGAGCTTTAAGCCAACTTTTTCACTCTCTTCTTTCACTTTCATCAAGAGTCTCTTTACTTTTTCTTCACATTCTGCCATAAGGGTAGTATCATCTGCATACCTGAGGTTATTGTTATTTCTCCCAGCAATCTTGATTCCAGCCTGTGCTTCCTCCAGCCCAGCATTTCTCAAGATGTACTCTGCATATAAGTTAAATAAGCAGGGTGACAATATTCAGCTTTGACGTACTCCTTTCCCAATTTGGAACCAGTCTGTTGTTCCATGACCAGTTCTAACTGTTGCTTCCTGACCTGCATACATGTTTCTCAGGAGGCAGGTCAGGTGGTATGGTATTCCCATCTGAACTCCCCAGGTCAGTAGGTGCCCAATTTGCTACTGGAGATCAGAGAAAAAATAACTCCAGAAAGAATGAAGAGATGGAGCCAAAGCAAAAACAATATCCAGTTGTGGATTTGCCTGGTGATGGAGGTAAAGATCAATGCTGTAAAGAGCAATATTGCATAGGAATCTGGAAAGTTAGGTCCATGAATCAAGGCAAATTGGAAGTGGTCAAACGAGATGGCTGGCGTGAACATTGACATTTTAGCAATCAGCAAACTAAAATGGACTGGAATGGATGAATTTAACTCAGATGACCATTATATCTACTACTGTGGGCAAGAATCCCTTATAAGAAATGGAGTAGTGCTCATAGTCAACAAGAGAGTCTGAAATGCAGTACTTGGATACAATCTCAAAAACAACAGAATGATCTCTGTTCGTTTCCAAGGCAAACCATTCAATATCACAGTAATTCAAGTCAATGCCCCAAACAGTAATGCTGAGGAAGCTGAAGTTGAATGGTTCTATGAAAACCTACAAGACCTTCTAGAACTAACACCCCCAAAAGATGTCCTTTTCATTATAGGGAACTGGAAAACAAAAGTAGGAATTCAAGGAATACCTAGAGTAACAGGCAAATTTGGCTTTGGAGTGCAAAATGAAGCAGGGCAAAGGCTAATAGAGTTTTGCCAAAAGAACACACTGGTCATAGCAAACACCCTCTTCCAACAACACAAGAGAAGACACTACACATGGACATCACCAGATGGTCAGTACTGAAATCAAATTGATTATATTCTTTGCAGCCAATGATGGAGAAGTTCTATACAGTCAGCAAACACAAGACCAGGAGCTGACTGTGGCTCAGATCATGAACTCCTTATTGCCAAATTCAGACTTAAATTGAAGAAAGTAGAG
Source organism: Oryx dammah (assembly GCF_014754425.2). Taxonomy (NCBI): domain Eukaryota; kingdom Metazoa; phylum Chordata; class Mammalia; order Artiodactyla; family Bovidae; genus Oryx; species Oryx dammah. Next base: position 76,867,088 of record NW_024070187.1, read on the forward strand.
AAAACCACTAGACCATTCTGGTATGACCTAAATCAAATCCCTTACATTACAGTGGAAGTGACAAATAGATTCAAGGGATTATATCTGATAGACAAAGTGCCTGATGAACTATGGATGGAGGTTCGTGACATCATACAGGAGGTAGGGATCAAGACCACCCCCAAGGAAAAGAAATTCAAAAAGGCAAAATGATTGTCTGAGGAGGCCTTACAAATAGCTGCGAATAGAAGAAAAGTGAAAAGTAAAGTAGGAAATGAAAGATATACCCCTTTGAATGGAGAGTTCCAAAGAATAGTAAGGAGAGATAAGAAAGCCTTCCTCAGTGATCTATGCGAAGAAATAGAGAAAAACAATAGAATAGAAAAGTCTAGAGATCTCTTCAAGAAAATTAGAGCTATCCAGGGAGCATTTCATGCAAAGATGGGCACAATAAAGGACAGAAATGGTATGGACCTGACAGAAGCAGGAAATATTAAGAAGAGGTGGAAAGAATACCCAGAAAACTATACCAAAAAGATCTTCACAACCCAGGTAATCACAATGATGTGATCACCAACCTAGAGCCAGACATCATCCTGGAATGAGAAGTCAAGTGTGCCTTAGGAAGCCACACTATGAACAAAGGTACTGGAGGTGATGGGATTCCTGTTGAGCTATTTCAAATCCTAAAAGATGATGCTGTGAAAGTGCTGCACTCAATATGCCAGCAAATTTGGAAAACTCAGCAGTGGCCACAGGACTGGAAAAAGTCAGTTTTCATTCCATTCCGAAAGAAAGGCAATGCCAAAGAATGGTCAAACTACCACATAATTGCCCTCATTTCACAAGCTAGCAAAGTAACACTCAAAATTCTCCAAGCCAGGCTTCATCAGTAGGTGAACTGTGAACTTCCAGATATTCAAGTTGTATTTTGAAAAGGCAGAGGAATCAGAGATCAAATTGCCAGTATCCTTTGAATCATTGAAAAAGCAAGAGAGTTCTAAAAAAAAACATCTACTTCTGCTTTATTGACTATGCCTAAGCCTTTGACTGTGTGGTTCTGCCCTTAAATCAGCCCTAATAGTTGCATTTGATCCAACATCAATTTAAGATTTCATGTGTTTTGTCTATTTGAAACTGTGAGCAAAATAATGAGACATACTTAATTTATTGAAGTTTTGCTCTGTATCAGGCACAGTTCTGCACCCTCTACCTGTGTAAATTTAATCTTTGTAATAACTCTTTGAGATATCAAAAGGGATAATTAACTTACTTTGAGACCTTACAGATAGTTAGTGCCAAAACTTGGATTCCAATAGGCCATCTGGTTTGAGTCCATTTCCCAATTATTACCGTATATTCCTTATTGTATCACATTGTACATATACAGATAAACTGTGCTTCACTTGAGTTTTTTCATAAGGATCATTTTAGAATGAAGACATGCTTAAAGAAGATTTAAATTCAAATATGGACTGGAATACATGACTCAAGAACCCCATCTTCAAAATCCTGTGATTATTTTAATATTTTAAATAATGAGCTGAAAAATAAGGTTAGTAACGTGCAGCTTTCAGGAATCTTAATGTAACAGTGGTCTTAGAATTAGAGACAGAGATTTCAGAGTAACTAGAATTTAAAGTGTATTACTGAATGAAGCTACCCAAGAAGGATGTGGTTTTGGTAAACAGTCACTTTGGTGACTCAGAAAGTATAGTCAACATGATAAATAAAAAATTATGCTATAGAAGCCAAAAAATAGAAGGGGATGATCAACTATAGGATGTTCCTGAGTACTCAAGTATGATGAGATGGAAAAGTTGACAAGGGATTTGGCAATGACAGGACATTGTGGAGTTATGAGGAATGTGTGCCTAAGTAGAGTGGCTTTTATGAAAATAAGAAGTGAGCCTGTATGAACTATATATTTAGAAAACTGTTGACAAAATTTTTCAGTAAAGATAACACCAAAGATTCTTGGAGAGTCTGTGGGATATAAAAGGTGTTTTGTTTTGTTTTTTTAAGTAAAAAGTACTGAAGTATGTTTGTTGATGGGAATGAACCTATAGACGAAGAGATAATTCATAAAAAGCAGGAGAGAAGAATCCTCAAAGGAGCACAGTTCTTGAGAAGCATCAGAATGAGTGGATATGTTGCCATAATAAGAAAGAGGCATTTATCTTATTATAAAAGGGGGGAACACAGTGTGTGTGGGTACTGCTGAAAGTAGTTTATAGATTTGGTTTCAGAAAGATGAGGACGTTTCTGTCAGTAGTCTCGTTTGAGTTCTCCCAGAAGTGGACTCTGAGCCAAGGATTCAGCACAAACAATTAATAAAGGAATTCCTTTCATAGGAAATCAATAAGAAAGTAAGGGGAAGCAGGATAGATAAGAAGAAGAAGCTATGCAAGGTTGTCATTCTGGGGAAGTCTCAGACTGACCCTGATCCCAAATGGAGCTCTGGAGTGTAAATAACACTTCGGAACTGTCCAATGTTAAGGCATAGGAACTGGGATTCTATAATTTCAGACCTGTTAGTAATGGACTACAGTCTTGCTGAGGGGCATGGGATGGGTTGTGAGAGTGGAATGTAAACTCCCAGGCACTTCTGGCTGTATGGGCCTACTAGCTCTGGTACAAAAAAACAGTCCTCTGCAGGTCACAGGCCAAATCTTTATCAGCTAAGCATGCAGCAGATGAGGGATAAAGTCATGATCTATACAAGGGATTGTGAGGTCCAGACAGTGCACCAGTGCATTTGCAACTATCAGATTGCTTTTTTCAAAGTAAATAGGAAGCAATATTCAGCTGAAGGTGTTGGGATAAAAAGGAAGTTTGAGGTACAAGGAAGATGTTAAATATTCCTCGTGGGGTAAGGGAAAGCACATTGATAGGGGAGTTTAGTTGACTTTCTGGATATTGTTAAATGTTATTAGACATCTGTTGTTTGTTCAATACTCATCTAATCAGGGTTGCATATTTTTTCAAATCATTAAAGATGAAAGGAGATGCAAGAAGTTAAAGATTATAGAATCTAGTCTGGTCAGGCAGGAAAGGATGAGTACAAATGGAGGATATATAGTGAAAGTGTGGAGGGACTGAAAAATGGGATGTCTGGAGATGCTAGTAAATAACAACCAAAAAAAGAAAATAAATGGTGGTAGTAGATATTTCATGGCAAGACTCTCAAAGGAGCTGGTGTTTTGACAGAGGTAAAAATCATGGTTTGGCAATATTACTTCTACTGCCTGATTTGTGAGAAATCCAGTATTTGAGTTTGTGTGGTCTTCAGGGAAAGCACTGTCAGCAGACAACAATGTCACTTAAAGCATGAAGATGACAAAAACACACTCAGGACAGAATATTAGAATGTAGGGGAATTTGTTGATATTAGATTCTGAATTTCAAAGGATAGGATGGAATTTGGGGAGAACCAGAAAATAGTGAAAATTTGGATTGAATTAAAAGATATGCACATAAATTTTAAGTAATTGGAGCAAGCTTGGAACCATTTTTGTGGTACCCATTCATTATTTACTATCTTCTTGCAGTCACTTATAATCTTAGATAATAGATTTTGTACCCATACCAATGGAAAATCCCCCTAGATAGATGAAAGCACTACTTACACTCTGCCTTAGATACATACATTTTCTCCTCAAATTCTAGAAAATACCAAGGTACTTAATCTTAAAAATCACATCTCGGGCTATTTACCTATATTCCAGTTCATTAAAGGAGACTGAAATGCTCTATGATTAAAGATAATAAATAGATGATCACTGACAGGGAAACTAATAATCACAAATTATGGTTTACACAATCGAGCTAAACAACTTACCAGCACACTCTGGGTACAAATGAGTTCAGTTCAGTCCCTCAGTCATGTCCGACTCTTTGCGACCCCATGAATCGCAGCACGCCAGGCCTCCCTGTCTATCACCAACTCCCAGAGTTCACTCAGACTCACGTCCATCGAGTCTGATGCCATCCAGCCCCCTCATCCTCTGTCGTCCCCTTCTCCTCCTGCCCCCAATCCCTCCCAGCATCAGAGTCCTTTCCAATGAGTCAACTCTTCACATGAGGTGGCCAAAGTACTGGAGCTTCAGCTTTAGCATCATTCCTTCCAAAGAAATCCCAGGGCTGATCTCCTTCAGAATGGACTGATTGGATCTCCTTGCAGTCCAAGGGACTCTCAAGAGTCTTCTCCAATAGCACTCAGCCTTCTTCACAGTCCAACTCTCACATCCATACGTGACTACTGGAAAAACCATAGCCTTGACTAGACGTACCTTAGTCAGCAAAGTAATGTCTCTGCTTTTGAATATGCTATTTAGGTTGGTCATAACTTTTCTTCAAGGAGTAAGCATCTTTTGATTTCATGACTGCAGTCACCATCTGCAGTGATTTTGGAGCCCCCAAAAATAAAGTCTGACACTGTTTCAACTGTTTCCCCATCTATTTCCCATGAAGTGATGGGACCAGATGCCATGATCTTCGTTTTCTGAATGTTGAGCTTTAAGCCAACTTTTTCACTCTCCTCTTTCACTTTCATCAAGAGGCTTTTTAGCTCCTCTTCACTTTCTGCCTTAAGGGTGGTGTCATCTGCATATCTGAGGTTATTGATATTTCTCCCAGCGATCTTGGTTCCAGCTTGTGTTTCTTCCAGTCCAGCGTTTCTCATGATGTACTCTGCAATTCCAAGGGAATACCTCTCATTTAAATAAGAACAACATTAAAGCAAAAACACTTTTTCAAACTTCAGCTTTTCTCATTCTCCTACTTTCCAGGAGTACTTTTTTAATAGGAGTGTTACTTTGTTTTTATTAAGTTTACCTCATATTAACAAGTAGTGAAACAATGTAAGTCACAGTTATTTTAAATAAAGGACTGTATAGTAAATCCCTGGATTTTTAAATAAAATGTGCAGACAGTATAGTGGAATGTTAGCTGTCTTGAGCTGCTCATTCCACAGCTGAAAATTTCCTAATCTAATTTTCTCTTGGCTGAGTCCCAATTGTTGCTGGATTTTTCCACTATATACAATTATGTATTTTAAAAAGATCTGTCATCCAAGTCCCCTGGCTCTTTTATAAATGTATATTTGAGCATGTATTCTAGAATACTCAGAATGTTGTTTGTAGAAGTTCATATTTTCAATCAGACATTTAAACATGCTAACACAAAAATCCTCTCAGTTCCAGAACTGAGATTAACGGTTTTAGCTTTAATTCCAAACTGTCTATGAGATAAAGAAAGCAAACCATGAGCATAAAAAGTAGTAAGATATAGTGAAAAATATTGACATAATTGAATATTAACATTACATATGCCAAGAAGTAAAAAAAATGGCAAATTTTCTTTGTGATAGTCATTGTCATTGCACTTTTCTCATTTTTCTGCCTTTGAATTTACATCTTGTTCAGTTAGCTGTAGAAAGATATCTAAAATTACCAGATCTTCCACTCAGTTATTTTCATTAATGTAGTATATAAAAACTTAAAGCAATAAAACAATAAATATTCAACATGTCAGTTCATACTTACAGGAACCCTATTAGTAAAATGATTATGGTCATTTGTTTCTATTTTTAATCTTTCTAAAATCATTTTAATTCCCCCCCTTTTTTTTTTCAATGAGCCTTTCTGTAAACTTTCTCATTTACTTGCTAATATACACTTTAAATACTTCAGTTATTGCATGTAGCTTCTCCATTTGTCATGTCTCTGTTGATTCTTGTTTTACTATGGAGAACAATATTATATATTTAAACCATCAACTTTTCCTCTGTAGTGTGTGATTTTGAGGTCTTTGGAGGACATGTGTTCCTAATGTGACCAGCCAAATTTCCAACATCGTTCACAAAATAATCCATCCTTTTCCTCAAGATTTTTGCTGCTTCACTGTCCCAAACCAAATCTCTGTGTGCTCTCTTCTATTCCATGGACATAGACTTCATTTCTCTACCATTACTTCATTATTACCAACCTTGCTTAGTATCTGGTAGCATGAGTCCTCCCATTTTCATCATCTTTCAAAATTGCTTTATCTTCTCTTAGACTTTCATTTTTCTTCAATGTAAATTTCAGAATCCGTTTTTCAAGTTCTTCTTCACCATTATGTAATAATTGATCATGATGTTTATGCACCATTAGATTTTGCTATCTAATAGCTTATTTAGGATTTTTAAGTAAGATTTTAAATAAAAATGTTCTTTTTTTTCTCTTAAATTTTACCTACCTAGTAAGTTATAGTAGTCTCATAAAGCTTTTCTTCTTTTTCATTTAGGCCTTACCTACATGGAAAAAGGATTATTTGTTGTTTTAATGTTAAACAGAACTTATTTGTAAAATATTTAGGGTCTTGAGGTTTCTTTGGAGATGTAGCAGCAGATGGATACATGTTCATGTATATCTATGCTTGTTTTATAAGTTATTGATTTCAAGATTTGATGTCACGATCATCAGAGAATGCAGTAGGTTTGATATTAATTCTTAGTTTTTATTAAGGTTGCCCTTTGGGCTAACGTGTGATTGATTTAAGAACTGTTATTTTGGTATTTGGAGTTTGTATAACTTTAAAGTTTGATTTATGTGTATATTTGCTTAAATTTTCTATACCATTTCTCAATGTTTTCTTGTTGACATAATTTTAAAATTATATTCAGATTTCTAGTTATACATATATTTAGGGGCTACAACATCTCACAGAGCTTCTATGTTAGAAGCAGACTTGCAGTAGAGATTGTGGGTCATTACCTAGGTCTACTCACTATTCAAGAAACTAGTTGAGGCATAGACTATTCTTTTCTTGGTTGCATTCAACTCTAAAAAGATCATAGTAAGATACTCCAGTATTCTTGACTGGAGAATTCCACGGACAGAGGAGCCTGGAGGGCTACAATCTATGGGGTCACAGAGAATCTGACACAACTGAAGCAACTGAGCACGCACACATGCAAGATTATGTCATTCATTGTGAAAGTGAGTAAACTAGGCCTAATGAAAGTTACATCACTTGACCAACATTAAATAAGACTTGTCTGTATCCTATTGTGTTTCAAGGTCTGCCTTGGTTCCGTTTATTAGAATCTTTAGTAAATACCAACATGTTTAAAATACACAGCTGTACTTTTTTATGTTTTAGTTGTTCTACAAGCAGTTTATAATAAGGTGTTTATTCACAGATAGGCTATGATGAATGTTTCTCTTGCAAGTTGTTGAAATGAGAGGTGATGATACCATATGGTATGAGAAAGATATAACAATTCAACGTGTCAAAACACATTTGGCAAGAATATCTAAAAGTTATCAAATTTTCTCTCTTATTTTACTTAACTTAAAAGTTTTTATATCTTCTAAATTGGAAAAAGAAACCTTGAAAGTATGTTATATATTCTTTAAAGTACTTCCTTTTCTTGCATTCCAATGATCAAGCTTATTAGCTTGAAAAACATTGATCCTTAAATAATGAGCCAGGAAACATGATTCTATCTGAAAGTTTTAAAAAAATAAAAGATGTCAATTTGCTGCCATTATTTTAAGATCTTGAGATATTTCTATCACATACTAGAACCACAGTTTTCATAGATTACAAGACAAAAATCATTAGTAAGAAATGCAAACTTCTCTTTATATAGTTTGTCATTTACTTTATACTATTCAGAGTTTCAAGTTTTCAAAAAATCATGAGGAACTATGAAATTCAATTTTATAACAGGTATCTTAATGAATTTTCATGAACATTTCACATATAATTTTATGTTATGTCTGACTTGATGATCAAAGGATTACATTTAGTGAACTATTGCAGTTATTAGTGTACTTTTTGACACTGAAGATACAATATATTTATCAATTAAATTTGGATTTCTCATGTAATACAAAGAACTATTGGTTTCTATTTTAATGTTCATTAGAAATCTGGATATATACCCCAGTTCAAATGAAAATGTAGAATTTCATAGCATATACTAAGCCTAAAGAAAATCCAGAATAAAACATCAAATAGACTGAAGCTTTCTCAATCTAAATATTGATTTCAGAAAAAGGCAGTGATTCTCCCTTGCTCTTTGGATTTCTAGTTAATATATGAATTTCCAAAACACTTAAAAGAAAAACACTTTTTTCCGTGTAGCTCTTTTTTTGAGGTCAGAAGGTCAATACACAACAGCAAATGTAATAACAAGTATGTGTATGGTACCTTTGTATATTAAAATTATATGTTATTGAATATTTTTTGCATATTAAATAAAAGGAGCTTTTGGAACTTTTTTGATACACACAACAGCCCTATGAACAAAGATCTATATTTCTACACATTTCAAAGATGAAGACTGTGAGGGTCAGAGTGGATGAATAATGTGCCCAGTGTTGTAAAATGCTCATCTGAGTGCAGGCAGATTGATTCTCAAATCAGTGCTTTCAGTTATTAAGATACACTATCTTTCATGTATTAGTATTGATAATCATACAGTGATCTTATTTGCTTCCAATGTAATTCCAAAATTTTATATCTTAATTGCACATCCACATTTGTGCTTAGTTGCTCAGTCGTGTCCAACTCTTTGCAATCCCATGAACTGTAGCCTGCCAGGCTACTCTGTTCGTGAGATTTCCCAGGCAAGAATACTGGAGTGGGTTGCCATTTCCTTCACCAGGAGATCTTCCAGACTCAGGGATTGAACCCATGTCTCCTGCATTGCAGGAGGATTCCTGTCTAAGCCACCAGGGGGAAGCATCTTATTTTCATGGAAACTACCAATTCCTTTTTATAAATTTTCATAAATTCATTTTTATAAACCTACTGATTCATTTTATAAATCTGATAGATGGAGATACTAAAGTGTGATAATTTTTTGCTGTTTGTGTCCAATATACTAATTCATTATTCATTCTCATAATTGATACTCCTAATGTCTTTCATATAAGTTAGCTCTTTGACCATATTGTACTGAGTTATAAGAATTTGTATAGCATTGAGTTTGGAGATAGTATAATTAAAGTTTTATTTTATTAGTCATTTATTTAATATTTATTAATCCTGATTTATTATATACTCAATTCTTCCAAATTTCAGACTTACCCAATTTATCAGGAGTGTAAAATTCTGAGATTCAAAATTTAATATTGGTGTTTACTCTCCTCAACACTGCAATATTATTGTAAGGACATTGAGGGATAGGAATAAAAATGTTTATGATGTATTCAAAACCATTTATTTTCTTTATTTGGTTCATTTCACTCTCCTCTTTATATTTTTATATAAGCAAGTGTAAAAATATAGCTTTTAGTAGTAATATATTAATAGTAATAAAATCCACAGTTGAAATAATATCTTATCTATTTATAAATTTTATATTCATTATATAATTTTCATATTTTTCAAAGGATTTTAATATATTTAATGCTAACTAATTTAAACATATGACCATGATGAAACATTGTTTATATTTTACTCAAAAATATTGAATTACATTCTAAATGACTTTTCCTTTTAATCTTCCTACACTGCTTAAAAAAAGATAACGGAATAATAATTCTAGGATGGTATTGTCCCAGTAAGATAAAATATATGTGAAATAAACATGTATTTTCCTTCATTTTCCTTCACACCAAACCTTACCCATTCTACTATTTTCTTTAAAAAAGAAAAAAAAATTCTGTGTATCTAATATAATGAAGAGGAAATTTTAAAACTAGTTAAAGAATTAATCTTCTTTTTATCTTGAAGTTTAGGTAATATGTCCTTTAAAAATTTTATTAAATATAATATTCTATTTTGAATTATTAAAGTTAGAGAAAGAATATCCTATAACTAAATTGATTCATTATATTGTTTCTGTCCATTTGTCATCTGTCTATACTGATGTATTATATTACAAGACTTTTGGCAAACCACTCCAGTATTCTTGCCTGGAAAATCCCATGGACAGAGCAGCCTGGAGGGCTGCAGTCCATGGAGTCACAAGACTCGAACAAGACTTAGCAACTAAACCACAATTATAGCATTAATTTATAAGTTAATGTTTTGGTTATGAAATCTTTTGAAGATGTATTTCTCTTTTTTTAGCTAAGCTTCTAGGGGGCTAGATTTTAATAGCCTTTTTTGTTCTTTGGAATTGTTGGAGAAGGAAATGGCCACCCACTCCAGTATTCTTGCCTGGAAAATCCCATGGACAGAGAAGCCTGGTAGACTACAGTCCATGGGATCACAATAATTGTTATAGACTATATAAACTAAACATATGCATAAGTATTTTCAATCTATGTGCATACATGCTAAGTCGCTTCAGTTATGTTCAACTCTTTGTGACACTATGGACTATAGCCTGCTAGGCTCCTCTTTCCATGGGATTCTCCAGGCAAGAATACTGGAGTGGGTTGCCATGTCCTTATCCAGGGGATCTTTCCGACCCTGGGATCGAACCCATGTATCTTATGTCTCCTACATTAGCAGGAGGGACTTCCCTGGTGGCTCAGACGGTAAAGAATCTGCCTACAATGTGGTAGACCCGAGTTCAGTCCCTGGGTTGGGAAGATCTCCTGGAGAAGGAAATGGCAACCCTCTCCAGTATTCTTGCCTGGAAAATCCTATGGACAGAGGAGCCTGGTAGGCTACAGTCCATGGGGTCGCAAAGAGTCAGACACGACTGAGCGACTTCACTTTTCACTTTTCTTTACCACTAGTACCCCTAAAAATTCTCTACCATAGAGGCCCCTAAAAATTCTGAACTTTAGTCTAAGGATCACTCCTAAAGATAATATTATGACCTTAATATTTAAAATTTTGAATTTTAAATGTAAGGATAAAATGATAAATGTCTGATAAAAGGAAAATGTACTTACTAAGAAAAATGGATATTTTTTCTTATTTGTACCTTGAAAACTACACAATATGTTTTATTTCATTTTCCATGTCACAACTTGTAAATTCTAAGATAACTTGCAAGTTCCTATTAACATCACCAAGAACATCTTAAGCCCTTGTGTCCATATTTTCATAAGACCTTAAAATAATTACAGTAAAATTGTTTCAGTCTTACAACTTGGGATGAATTTTTGTATCAATGGACTTTCATTGGTGAATCAGAATGAAAATTATTCAACTTTAGAAACTAGCTATGTAGATTTTTTTTAATAAAAAGTGAATCAATAGAATATATCTTTGTCACCATAACAGGTGGCAACATTATCATCAATTTAATTTAGATTTGATGGAAAGACATTCTGAAACTAGATTCTTTAAGCCAGTAGAATATCTGACAAAATGATGGAAAATAACTGACATATTATAGATAAACTTTAGTGATATTTAGATTTTAAACTATTGTATATTATTCATGTCATTCTGGAGATAAAATTAATAAATAGTTCTTTGTCATTAGCATGAATTTCTATATTGCATGTGAACTAGGGATTCTTATAGCTAAAACCTGCTTTAGTAATTATTGCACAGGCTAAGGCACAATAAAAATTATTCTCAATTATAGTAGCTTAAATTTACATTAGAGTATAGAAATAGGTGATCTAAATCTAAAAGGTGGCTCCCCATCAATAAGTTCAGTTCAGTTCAGTTCAGTCTCTCAGTCGTGTCTGACTCTTTGCGACCCCATGAATCGCAGCACGCCAGGCCTCCCTGTCCATCACCAACCCTCGGAGTTCACTCAGACTCACGTCCATCGAGTCAGCAATGCCACCCAGCTGTCTCATCCTCTGCCATCAAACAAGCTTCCTATTAGATCTGAGGCTGTATTGTCAATGTCTCCTAGGAAAAGAGAAGGATAAAAAGGTCCAGGGAAGCCCAATTCCAATCTTTTAATTGCTAAGACCCAGAAATGTCACAGTTCACCTATGTTCATATTCCCATGAATTAAACGCATTGCCATCAGTTCAGCTCAGTCACTCAGTCCTGTCCGACTCTGCAAAACCAAGGACTGGAGCACTCCAGGCTTACCTGTCCATCACCAGCTCCCGGAGCTTGCTCAAACTCATGTCCGTTGAGTCAGTGATGCCATGCAACCATCTCATCCTCTATTGTCCCCTTCTCCTCCTGCCTTCAATCTTTCCCAGCTTCAGGGTCTTTTCCAAGGAGTCATTTCTTCACATCACGTGGCCAGAGTATTGGAGTTTCAGCTTTAGCATCAATGAATATTCAGAACTGATTCCCTTAGAATTCACTGGTTTGATTTCCTCCTGTCCAAGAGATTCTCAAGCATCTTCTCCAACACCACAGTTCAAAAGCATAAATTATTTGGCACTCAGCTTTCTTTATAGTCCAACTATCACATCCATACCTGACTTCTGGAAAAACATACTTTTAAACTGATGGGCCTTTCTTGGCAAAGTAATTTCTCTGCTTTTAATATGCTGTCTACAATTATCATAACTTTTCTTCCAAGGAGCAAGCATCTTTTAATTTCATGGCTGCAGTCACCATCTGCATTGACTTTGGAGCCCAAGAAAATAAAGTCTCTCACTGTTTCCATACTTTCCCCGTCTATTTGCCGTTAAGTGATGGGACCAATGCTATGATCTTCATTTTTTTGAATGTTGAATTTTAAGCCAGCTTTTTCACTCTCCTCTTTCACTTTCATCAAGAGGCTCTTAAGTTCATCTTTGGTTTCTGCCATAAGGGTGGTGGTATCTCCATATATGAGGTTATTGATATTTCTCCTGGAAAACTTGATTCCAGCTTATGCTTCATCCAGCCCAGCATTTCTCATGATGTCCTCTGCATATAAGTTAAATAAGCAGAGTGACAATATATAGCCTTGACATCCTCCTTTCCCATTTTTGAACAGTTCTGTTGTTCACGTCTGGGGTCTGTTGCTTCTTGACCTGCATACAGATTTCTCAGAAGGCAGGTAAGGAGGTCTGTATTCTCATCTCTTTAAGAATTTTCCACTGTTTGTTGCAATCCACACAGTAAAAGACTTTGGCATAGTCAATAAAGCAAAAGTAAATCTTTCCAGAACTCTCTGGCTTTTTCTATGATACAATGGATATTGGCATTTTGATCTCTGGTTCCTCTGCCTTTTCTAAATCTAACTTGAACATCTGTTCAAGTCCTCAGTTCATATACTGTTGAAGCCTCACTGAGAATTTTCAGCATTACTTTGCTGTCTTGGGAAATGAGTGCCGTTGTGTGGTCGTTTGAACATTCTTTACCATTGCCTTTCTTTGGTATTAGAATGAAACCCGACCTTTTCCAGTCCTGTGGCCACTGCTGAGTTTTCCAAATTTGCTGACATATTGTGTGCAGCACTTTAACAGCATCATCTTTCAAGACTTGAAATATCTCACCTGGAATTCCATCACCTCCACTAGCTTTGCTCGTAGTGATGCTTCCTAAGGCCCACTTGACTTCAGACTCTAGGGTGTCTGGCTGTAGGTGAGTGATAACACCATCGTGGTTATCTGGGTCACAAAGATCTTTTTTTGTGCAGTTTTTCTGTGTATTCCTGTCACCGTTTCTTAATATCTTCTGCTTCTGTTAGGTCCATACCATTTCTGTCCTTTATTGTGCCCATCTTTGCATGATATGTTCCTTTGGTATCTCTAATTTTCTTGAAGAGATCTCTAGTCTTTCCCATTGTATTGGTTTCTATTTCTATGCATTGATCACTAAGGAAAACTTTCTTATCTGTTTGCTAGTCTTTGGAACTCTGCATTCAAATGGGTATACATTTCCTTTCCTCCTTTGCCTTCAGTTTTTCTTCTATTCTCAGCTATTTGTTAGGTCTCCTCAGAAAACCATTTTACCTTTTTGAATTTCTTTTACTTGGGGATGGTCTTGATACCACCTCCTAGACAGTGTCAGGAACCTCTTTCCATAGTTTTTCAGGCCGTGTGTCTATCAGATCAATCCCTTGAATCTGTTTGTCACTTCCACTGTATAATCATAAGGGATTTGATTTAGGTCATGCTTAAATGGTCTAGTGGTTTTCTCTACTTTCTTCTATTTAAGTCTCAATTAGGCAATAAGGAGTTCAGAATCTGAGCCACAGTCAACTCCCAGTCTTGTTTTTACTGACTGTATCAATTCAGTTCAGTTCAGTCGCTCAGTCGTGTCCGACTCTTTGCGACGCCATGAATCGCAGCACGCCAGGCCTCCATGTCCATCACCAACTCCTGGAGTTCACTCAGACTCATGTCCATGGAGTCAGTGATGCCATCCAGCCACCTCATCCTCTGTCGTCCCCTTCTCCTCCTGCCCCCAATCCCTCCCAGCATCAGAGACTTTTCCAATGAGTCAACTCTTCACATGAGGTGGCCAAAGTACTGGAAGTTTCAGCTTTAGCATCATTCCTTCCAAAGAAACCCCAGGACTGATCTCCTTCAGAATGGACTGGTTGGATCTCCTTGGAGTCCAAGGGACTCTCAAGAGTCTTCTCCAACACCACAGTTCAAAAGCATCAATTCTTCAGCGCTCAGCCTTCTTCACAGTCCAACTCTCACATCTATACATGACCACTGGAAAAACCACAGCCTTGACTAGACGGACCTTAGTCGGCCAAGTAATGTCTCTGCTTTTGAATATGCTATCTAGGCTGATCATAACTTTTCTTCCAAGGAATAAATGTCTTTTAATTTCATGGCTGCACTCACCGTCTGTAGTGATTTTGGAGCCCCAAAAAATAAAGTCTGACACTGTTTCCACTGTTTCTCCATCTATTTGCCATGAAGTGATGGGACCACATGCCATGATCTTCGTTTTCTGAATGTTGAGCTTTAAGCCAACTTTTTCACTCTCCTCTTTCACTTTCATCAAGAGGCTTTTTAGTTCCTCTTCACTTTCTGCCATAAGGGTGGTGTCATCTGCATATCTGAGGTTACTGATATTTCTCTTGGCAATCTTGATTCCAGCTTGTGTTTCTTCCAGCTCAGCGTTTCTCATGATGTACTCTGCATAGAAGTTAAATAAGCAGGGTGACAATATACAGCCTTGACATACTCCTTTTCCTATTCGGAATCAGTCTGTTGTTCCATGTCCAGTTCTAACTGTTGCTTCCTGACCTGCATACAGATTTCTCAAGGGGCAGGTCAGGTGGTCTGGTATTCCCATCTCTCTCAGAATTTTCCACAGTTTATTGTGATCCACACAGTCAAAGGCTTTGGCATAGTCAATAAAGCAGAAATAGATGTTTTTCTGGAACTCTCTTCCTTTTTCCATGATCCATTGGATGTTGGCAATTTGATATCTGGTTCCTCTGCCTTTTCTAAAACCAGCTTGAACATCAGAAAGTTCACAGTTGACATATTGCTGAAGCCTGGCTTGGAGAATTTTGAGCCTTACTTTACTAGCCTGTGTGATGAGTGTAATTGGGCGGTAGTTTGAGCATTCTTTGACATTGCCTTTCTTTGGGATTGGAATGAAAACTGACCTTTTCCAGTCCTGGGTCCCCTGCTGAGTTTGCCAAATGTGCTGGCATATTGAGTGCAGCACTTTCACAGCATCATCTTTCAGGATTTGAAACAGCTCAACTGGAATTCCATCACCTCCACTAGCTTTGTTCGTAGTGATGCTTTCTAAGGCCCACTTGACTTCACATTCCAGAATGTCTGGCTCTAGTATAGAGCCTCTCTATCTTTGGCTGCAAAGGATATAGTCAATCTGATTTTCGTATTGACCATCTGGTGATGTCCATGTGTGGAGTCATCTCTTGTGTTGTTGGAAGAGAGTGTTTGCTGTGATCAGTGCATTCTCTTGGCAGAACTCGGTTAGCCTTAGCCCTGCTTCATTTTGTACTCCAACTGCAAACTTGCCTGTTACTCCAGGTATCTCTTGTTTTCCTACTTTTCCATTCTAGTCCCCTATGATGAAAAGGACATCTTTTTTTTTTTTTTTGGTGTTAGTTTTAGAAGGTATTTAGGAGTTCATAGAACCATTCAACTTCAGCTTATTCTGCATTAGTTGTTGGGGCATAGACTTGGATTACTGGGATATTGAATATTTCGCTTTGGAAACGAACAGAGATCATTCTGTCGTTTTTGAGATTGCACCCAACTGCTGAATTTCAGACTCTTTTATTGACTGTGAGGGCTACTCCATTTCTTCTAAGGGATTCTTGCCCACAGTAGAAGATATAATGATCTTCTGAATTAAATTTGCCCATTCCAGTCCATTTTAGTTCACTGATTCCTAAAATGTCAATGTTCACTCTTGTCTTCTCCTATTTGACCACTTCCAATTTAACTTGATTCATAGACCTAACAATCTGGGTTTCTATGTAATATTGTTCTTTACTGCATTGGACTTTTACTTCCATCACCAGTTCCATCCACAACTGGGCGTTATTTCCACTTTAGCTTTGTTTCTTCCTTCTTTCTGGAGTTATTTCTCTTATGATCTCCAGTAACGTATTGGGCACTTACTGACCTGGGCAGTTCATCTTTCAGTGCCCTATCTTTTTGCCTTTTGATACTGTTCATGGGGCTCTCAAGGCAAGAATACTGAAGTGGTTTGCCATTCCCTTCTCCAGTAGACCACATTTTGTCAGAACTCTCCACCATGACCTGTTCGTCTTGGGTGGCCCTACATGGCATGGCTCAAGTTTCATTGAATTAGGCAAGCTTGTGGTCCTTGTGATCAGTTTGGTTAGTTTTCTGTGACTGTTTTTCATTTTGTCTGCCCTCTGATGATTACTGATGCTCAGTAAATCATTAATCTAATTTTCTGTTAATGGGTAGGGCTGTGTTCCCTCCCTGTTGTTTGGCCTAATGCCAAACTGTCAACCCATGCCTCCACTGGAGACTCCTGGACACTCACAGGCAAGTCTGACTCAGTCTCTTGTGGGGACACTGCTTCTTTCTCCTGGCTCCTGTGTGTACAAGGTTTTGTTTGTGCCCTCCAAGAGTCTGTTTCTCCAGTCCTGTGGAAGTTCTATAATCAAATCCCAGTGGCCCCCATAGTCAAATTCCCTAGGGTTCTCTGTCCCTTTGCCAGATCCCCAGTTTGGGAAGTCTGCTGTGGGTCCTAGAACTTTCTGAACAGTTCAAGAATTTCTGTGGTATAATTTTTCTGCAGTTTGTGTGTAGCTAACTCTAAGTAAAATTTGAATTGGAATTGCAGTCTTTGCTACTGAGTATAGCAAGTAGCTGATCCCCAGAGTTGCCAACAAAAATCACAGAATAGCACCCTGATATCTCTCTTTTTTGGTATTTCTCATTAAGGTAGACATCTCACTCTAGCAATTATAGTCCAAGTTCTATATATGTATATGTATATATATCTATATATATATATACATGTGTGTGTGTGTGTATAATATTTTTAGTGAGCCATAGTTGCTTTACAGTGTTGTGTTAGCTTCTCCTGTACATCAAAGAGAATCGACTGTATATTGTTTTTGAAACATTTAGGTAGCTTAATATAATTTTGTATAGCATTTTTGTAGATATCCCTACATGTTAACCTGTGTAACTTTCTTTACCTAATATTGTACTGTATAAATTAAAATAGAGTCATTCTAATAATAAATTTAGCATCATCGGTGGAAACTGTTGATACCAAGGAGATGCATATAGTAGAATAAATATCATGCTATTATCTTCTGTAAGTTTTCAATATTAATGTAAGTACAGGATTTTCTTTTTAGGCACAATTTACAAGTGTTAAATATGATCAATTCTTAGAAATTCTTCTCTTTATCTTTTTCCATATCCATGACATTATTTAAATATTTCTTAAAATTTCATTTCCTGGCTAAAAACTCTCTTTGAATCTTCTAGTTCAGCACTGTCCAATAGAACTTTCTGTGATGACAGAAATGTTCTAGAACTGCCCTGTTCAACATGGTAGCTACTGAAGTTTCTAAGTATTTGTAATGTAACTAGTGTGACCAAAGGAAATGAATTTTAAACTTAATCTCCTTTTAATTAATTTAAATTTAAATATAAATAAACCCATGTGGCCAGTAACTCCATATTAGACATTATAGTTAGTCACTCCCTGCTCCATCTCCAAACTTATTTTCACCATATCTATTTTACAGCATAATATTTACTCCTGAAGCATCATCAAATGAATTTAACTGTTCAACATTTATTATTTTCTGTTATATTCTTTGGGGTGGTAAGAAATTCTGTATTTTCAGAATGAAAATGGTCTAATAGTAACTATGGAATATTTATCAAACAATATGTCAGGTACTATTCTGAGCACTTGATACACAATGTATCATTTCATTATCACAGGAAACTTACATTATAATTATCACCATTTTACAGATGTAAAAATTGACACAACCACAGGGAAATTATTAATAATTTTTGCCTAATATCAAATAGCTAGTAAGTGACTAAGTTAGGATGTAAACCTCAGGCAAACTGGCCTCAAATCCCAGGCTGTCACTCTGTTCTTTCCTCTTTTATCATGCTGGAGAGTGAGATTTTTTATCTGTGGTTTGCTTTGTTCAAAATGCATCACAGTTGGAGCCTTTCTAAGAGCTTTACTTTGTATGCATGATATCAGAAACCATTGCCTCTGGCAAGAGGTAAGAGAATAGAGGACCAAGGTTTCTGTTTCTTTTCAGTCCTGTCACAGTTCACTGAGAAGCAACTATGTTTAAAAAAAAAAAAAATCCAAAATATTCCCTAACTAATCTCTACTGATTTGGTGCTTGGATCTCATTTTATGTGGATGATACTAAATAGTACATATAAGTGATAATGGACAGGTGCTGTCTGTTTGCTCCTATTACTACAAAAGATTGTTCAACAATTTTTCTCAATGCACCATCAGAAATAATTTTAAAGTAGTCTTGTTGATTATTTTCAATGGGCTATAATGTTCCGATTTAACTCAGGTCAATCATCTGCAAGTTAAAATTACTCAGAAGTGTACTGTCCATAGTTAAGTAATCTTACCTACTAATATTATAGAATAAGGAGACCTTTAGGTGACATGAAATCTGTCATTTTAAGTATGCCCCCAAGCCTTTTCCAGGTTGCTCATAAGATTTCTCATTCTCTAGAGAAATGTGGTCTCTTAGAAATAAATGTCTCTGTCAAGTCACAAGTAATATGTGCACATGATGAAAAAAAATGGAATTTTTTAGTCTCATAAGGGATATTGCAGTATTGTAAAATTGATTTTGTTCCTTGTTATTTAGGTTCTCATGGTCATTTTAGGATTTACCTTCTGGATATAAAGGGAAGATTATGATGCCTTCTAGGGAGGTGGGCGACAGAGGCCTTTGGGAACCAGGAGAATATTTTTCATATGAAATTCTTTGTCATAAAATGCTAATGTTGGTGTTCTTGTCTTTATGTCTATGCATTCTTTAGCTATGAGGATAACAGACCCTTCATCAAGTAAGAATGACCTGAATGGCTGATAAATTTCATTTATCAGTGTGGTCCCATGAACCAGCTGTCAGATCAGTACTGAAAAATCATTAGAGCTTCTGTCATTCACATTGAGGCAGAAGAGCAAACTGTGCAGGAAAATAATCAGGCATACAACTTCTCTGCAGAATAAATATGCTGCGGGTGTATTGCCAGAAAAATTCTGCTTCACCTCTTTTAATTGGATATCACCTGAACTTAGTGCCACAGTAATAGCAACTTCATGTGGTACAGACTTGTTTTGCTTTTATTAGCTTTCTCTTTTCATTGTGATGTGCTCCTCTGTGCTGCATATGTCGTCATTTCTGTTGCTTGTTCGGACATCATTCATCTAAAGCTATTTCATGATTTAGTGTTATTTCTTCAAATGATTTTCTGGATATGAAACTACTGAGTTACAAATGATACTAATGAAGTTCTTAGGCTAAATATCCAAAAGAAGGGGAAATACCTCCTTCAAAAATTAAATCTTGCGTATGCAAAATAATCTCTTTCAAATTTGACACATATCTTGATTATCGATCATATCTTTTAAGCTTCTGAAACAAAGCTACAAGTCTGTACTAATCTAATAAAAATAAACGTAAATGTTAAGATTTGGGCTTTTTCTCCTTTGTACATTTTAAAATTCTATGTCCTGCAGCAATAAACAAGATTGGCAACCTTTCGGTGATCTTGCTGTAGACTTTCAGTTTGTTCTTCTGGTGAAGAGTCCTTTGTTTTCATTTTCTCCAGTACCATTTCACTTATTTCTTCATGCTCTTACTTCTTTTTTCTTTAGAATTGGGCTCATCACTGTTTTATATCATTAACACTTGAGCCCATATGTGTTTTCTAGGGGATAGCTGACTTGAATATTTTATCCTATCATTTTATTTCTAAAGCTGAATAACAATTTTGTCTTGGTTTAATGGCAACTCTTCCCATTTTTCCTTTTTCCAGTATATGTAAAAAACTGAGAGCTTTATCTTGAAAGTTCTCATACTTCTGAATCTGCTTGTGAAACAAGATATTAACTTCTAAGATGTTTTCTAATTCTTATATACAAACATGTCACATACATGTTTGTGGCATGGCAAACTTCCTTTAGGGATTCTTTATTCAAGATTATTAATGTTTTAAATTAAGCACATTAAATTTAGGGGATGTTTGCATCTGAAATATAGTGGCTGATGGTTATAGAAGGAAAATGGTAAATATTTGAGATTAACTTTAATAAGACTTTAATAATATTTAACTACTCTGGGACATATCTTTCTTAAAATGTAGTTCTCTCTGAAAAATTTATTAAACCTAGCTTCAGATTATAGTAAATATATGCAATTTTCCATCCTTTGTTTTGCAAAGTTTCAATCCCCATAAATATTCATTTCTTAGACAATGTAAGTAGAGGATAGTAGTCTGCTGAAAAGAAATATTAATTTACCATGTTCAGGAAAGTATACTGGGAAAGGAAAGGATGGGCTAAGATTACAGAAATCTAGACTGTTTTGGTCCTATTGTATGTACATAGAAGTTGAGAAGATTCCATTTTCAATTATTGGATTCCTATCTATTGGAAAGATTTATTTTATGTTGATAGTGAATACATAACCACAAATATATGAACTTTTGTCACCCATTTACTAATATTGTGAATGGCAGCTTGGAGGAAACTAAGGGAATGGAGTGAGAGTGGGGATTTTTCTTCCGTTCTGGACTACTTTGTTCATACCTCTCCATCCCATTTTCAACTTCATTTTCTCCCATGAGTTTACAGACACTTCAAAGACATGAAGGTGTCCTGAGCCTTTGGGCTTCTTTTCAGTAAAGCTGCCAATTGCCTGATTTCCAAAGTCTAGTCCAACATAACCCAGAAGACAGCAATCCAAAGGCTGAAAGAGTAGATGGTGATCTAGAGGGGAACTATTTTTTTTTTTCCATCTACTGTATATCACATTTGTTCTACATAAGTATAGAATCAGACAGAAATTTATATGTGTTCCATATATTGGTTCCTTCTGTTTTTATCAGTACACATTAAATTTTTTATGGAAAAATAGGAAATTTGGAAAAATGGGGTAAAAGTGTATCAGGTGAAGCACTAATGGAAAGAGTCTAGTCAAATAAATGTTATCATACCAATGAGACCAGTGGAGACTAACATAACTTTACAGACTCTCCCACCTTGTCATTAACCATAACTACATCTCCATATCATTCACATATGTGCTGCAAATATGTGAATAGTTTAATAGTACAAATCTGCTTTGCTTAAATGAATTTCTGTGTTCATAACATTTTCATTCATGTATATCTCCTCAAGCTTGAAAACTTGTAAGTTCTCATTAAAACCTTGAAGTACTTATACCACCTGTCTTACATTTCCTGTCAATAAACTTACCGTAACATTTTTTCAGTGTCAGTATTGTTGATACAATATGACTATGTTAACTAAAAACAAACTATTTGATAAGTCTTAATTTTCTCTTCTCTTTGCAGATCATGGGTTATAGGTGCAATAGCTCTTCTCTGCCTATTAGGATTGACCTGGGCCTTTGGACTCATGTATATTAATGAAAGCACAGTCATCATGGCGTATCTCTTCACCATTTTCAATTCTCTACAGGGAATGTTTATATTCATTTTCCATTGTGTCCTACAAAAGAAGGTAAGTTAGAAATCTCTGTTAAGGAACAAATGGCATACCAAAAAAAAGAATAAATGGCATATATTCTATGATAACAAAACACCCATAATATAAATCATTCTTTATCTTTTTGTATCTAAAAAATAAATATATTATTTGGTTAATTTCACTTTTATAATAGAAAAGAAAAACAAACATAAAATGCAAGTGTAAAAGATGATGAATGTGTTAACAACAAAAGACAGAATTATATTTTGATTTAGACAGTGCACAAAAATAATATTCTTATAGATTTGACCTTAATGTCTTTGATATCATTATTGGCAGACACATGGAATTTGTATATTAGGAAGTAGATGTTCTAAGATGTATGGAGGAAAAGAATATACATATGTATATATTATATGGCACAGCATAGGAAACATATATTTTTCTATTTTTTAAAAAACTAGTTGTATATTCTAAGAAATGTAAATATCTAAACAATTTATGATAGAAAGCATTTATTATTTTAGTGAATGGTAAAACACTTAGTAAATATCTCTATGTATGTGTTAGCTGCTCAGTCATGTCTAACTCTTTGTGACCCCATGGACTTTAGCCCACCATGCTCCTCTGTCCGTGGGATTCTCCAAGCAAGAATACTGGAGTGAATTGCCATTCCCTTTTCAAGGGGAGCTTCCTGACCCAGGAATCCAACCCAAGTCTTCTGCATTACACACAGATTCTTTACTGTCTGAGCCACCAGGGAAACCTAAGATCTTTGAACTTCTTTAAAAGCATATTTTATTAAAATTTATGATTTTGATGATCAGAATGCAATATTTAATTTTTATAATGGTCTATTTTTTTTATTATTTTTCACATCTACCAGGACCTAAAGTGCTAATTTTAAAAGTTAATTTTAGCAACTAAACACTTACATTGCTTTTTTTTTTAATCTCAACATTGATTTTCTCATCTTATACTTTTTAACTCAATTAAAAATGTGGTCTTTATAGTTCTGATCACATAGACTCCTGAGCCAAGACTGTGTCCAAATCCTAGTTCCTCTACTTAATGGCTTATGTGACTTTGGGCCATTTAATTAGCGTGCATGTGCTCCAGTTTCCTCATGTATAAAATGGAGATAATAAAATAATTATGATATATTGAGATGTGGCACTGAAGATGAAATGGGAAAATGTGATTTTTTTTTTCCCTAAGCAACAATAAGACCTACAGTTTTTCTTTGGAAAATGAAAAGTAAATATATCAGTCTATGATATTTGGTTTGAAAGACTAAACAAATTTGAGAAATGTGTGTCCACTTATTGAAATGAGTTCAGTTTTATCCTGTTTTCAGCTTTATATGGTGTTAGATATTAAAAATGTGCTGGCATGATATTAAATGTAAGCTAGAATAACAGTGTTGACTTAGGACAGTTAATGTAGGTTACAGAAAACAGGTTATGATGTTAGAATGGATAAATCTTCCTAAATACTTAATGTGCATTCACCCCAAATTGCAATCATTTAACCTAATAAATGTTTATTCTTTTTTACTCATGGCCCAATTGATGCAGGTGCCTAATGGAGGGACACAGCCAGTGACAGCTCAACTAACCTCACTGTTTTATTTCCATAGTTACTTTGGGTGTTGGTATCCGGCAGATAATCTGAGAAAAAGAGAGGGAACCTTGTATAAAAAGTCTGGAAATGGTTCATATCATTTCCACTCACATTCCATCAGATAGGACACCGTTAGTAGTACCATCCAAACTGCAAGCAAGGCTGGGAAACAGTCTACCTCTTGTACCCCAGGAAGATGAAGAATTGGATATTATAATACAAACAGCTAGTATTTGATCACACTTGGTCAGTGTGAAGACTTGGAGACGTGAGTGACGAGTAAGAATAGAAATGGAAGAAAGTGTCTGAGGAGAAGAATGAAAAGATAGTATCTGAATTAAAGATAGGGGGAAGTGTCCAGAAGTAAACAACAGTGGTCAGTATTATAAAACACTGCAAAGAAGTCAGAAAGACTTGAAAAGATTTCTAGATTTTATTAGAAAGGAACCATAACTGATTGTCAAGAGAAATATGTAAAAAGGTGGAAGCAAAACCAGGAAAAGGTAACATTTGTTCATGTAAATAAGGGAATATTGGGCCTTCATAGGTAGTTATACTAACATTTTCAAATAAAGTAACAATTTGCCAATTCTTTTCTATATTAGCTGGAAATTTTGTTTCAATGTGAGTATTGAAATTTCCTATAGAACAGAAAAGATTTTTATGCTTTATGCATGAATTATTTTGATTGGGATTACTTTCATTAGCCAGTACCTATTAGAGTTTTCCCAATTATTATTTTATTATGTCCAAAATACACATCACTGTTTTGATATCCAGGTAGAGATACCAAATCTCAATCCAAAAACAAATTATGGTTTTTAGTATATTGAATGTATTTTAAAAAGGTGAATTTTTTAAAAATATATGTCATCAAGCTCAATTTTGTGATTCATTACAACAGCATACAGCAAACTACAGTTTTCTTCTTGATTCATTCATTCACTGATGGACAGTTTGGTTCCTTCCATATCTTGGCTGTTGTGAATAGTGCTTCAGTGAATATGGGTGTGCAGATATCTCTTTAAGATCCTAATTTTTGTTTTCTTGGGATATAAGCCCAGAAGTGGGATTGCTGAGTCATATGGTAGTTCCTTTTTCAATTTTGTAAGGAACCTTCATATTGCTTTCCATAACAGCTTTATTTATTTATATTCTCACCAACAGGGCACAATAGCTCTCTTTCCTCTATATTCTCACCAATTCTTATTGTGGTTTAGTCTCTGAGTCATGTCCAACTCTTTGCAACCCTATGGGCTATAGCCCACCAAGCTCCTCTATCCATGGAATTTCCCAGGCAAAAATACTGGAGTGGGTTGCCATTTCCTTCTCCAGAGGATCTTCCTGACCCAGAGATGGAACATATGTCTCCTGTGTCTCCTGCACTGCAGGCAGATTTTTTACCCCTGAGATACCAGAGAAGCACCAACTCTTATCTCTTGTCTTCTTCATGATAGCCATTCTAACACATGTGAAGTGATATCTAATTGTGATTTTGATTTTCATTTTTCTAATTAGTTATATTGAGCATCTTTTCAAGCTAGCCATTTGTATGTCTTCTTAGAAAAAATGTCTATTCATTTCTTTTGTCCATTTTAGGATTGTTTGGGGGGGGCTACTTTTGAGTTGTATGAGTGCTTTGTATATTATTGGTGTTAACTACTTATCAGATATATGATTGGCAAATATTTTCTTCTATTCTGTAGATAGCCATTCAACTCTGTTGTTTCTTTTGCTGTGCAGCAGCTTTTTAGTTTGATATAGTACAACTTATTACTTTTTCTTTTGTTGCTTTTTCTTTCTATGTTTGTGTGTTAGATTCAGAGTTGTGTCCAACTCTTTGCGATCCCATGGATTGTAGCTCACCAGGCTTCTCTGTTCATGGAATTCCTCCAGGCAAGAATACGAAAGAGTAGGTTGCCATTTCTTCCTCCAGAGGATCTTCCCAACCCAGGGACTGAACCTGGGTCTCCCACATTACAGGCAGATTCTTTACTGTCTGAGCCCATAACAAACATTTGGTGAGGTACAGTCCTCTCCACTAGTCCACAGATGGCCTCTTTTGTATTGAAACCCACCTCATGTCCAGCACAGTTGCAGCTGCTGATGCGACCAGACTTCAGGAGAAAAGAGGCTCATTTACTTATGTATAAGCAGAAGCAGCCTAAGGGGCAGGTGTCTAACTTAACATGTACTTCCAAGAGCTTTTGGATGCCCTCCAGTGAGGGCACCAGGGGTGCCATCTTTGGCGTATCCCTCTACCTGCTCTAGCTCTGGGGTGCCATCTTTTTTTCCTCTCCACAGGTGTCTTAAATTTGTAAAAAAAAAAAAAATTGATTGATTGATTTAATAAATTCCAGGCCTGGGAATTCCCTGGCGGTCCAGTGGCCAAGACTCAGCACTCTCAATGCAGGGGGCCCTGTTTAATCCCAAGTCAGGTAACAAGGTCTCATACATGGCAACTAAGAGTTCGCAAATTAGATGTTGTGTATGGTATAAGATAGTGAGGTTCAGTTTCATTCATTTACATGTAGTTATCCAGTTTTCCTAATGCCATTTATTAAGAGACTGTATTTTCCCCATTATTTATTCATAGCTTTCTTATCAGATATTAGTTGACAATATCAGTCCAGTTCAGTTACTCAGTCCTGTCTGATCTTTGCAACCCATGGACTGCAGCACCTCAGGCTTCCCTGTCTATCACCAGCTCTCAAGCTTGCTCAAACTCATGTCCATCTTGTCGGTGATGCCATCCAACCATCTTATCCTCTGTTGCCCAATTCTCCTCTGACCTTAAATCTTTCCCAGCATCAGGGTCTTTTCTAAGGAGTCAGTTCTTTGCATCAGGTGGCCAAACTATTTGGTGGCCAAAGAGTTTCAGCTTCAGCATCAGTCCTTCCAGTGAATATTCAGGATTGATTTCCCTTAGGATTCACTGGTTGGATCTCCTGACAGTCCAGCGGACTCTTGAGAGTCTTCTCCAACCCCACTGCTCAAAACCATTAATTCTTTGGCACTCAGCTTTCTTTATGGTCCAACTCTCACATCCATACATGACTACTAGAAAATCATTGCTTTGACTAGATAGATGGACCTTTGTTGGCAAAGTAATGTCTCTGCTTTTTAATACTAGGTTTGTCATAGCTTTTCTTCCAAGGAGCAAGCATCTTTTAATTCCATGGCTGCAGTCACCATCTGCAGTGATTTTGGAGCCCTCCAAAAAATAAAGTCTCTCACTGTTTTCCATCGTTTCCCCATCTATTTGTCATGAAGTAATGGGGATGGATGCCAGGATTTTCGTTTTTGAATGTTGAGTTTTAAGCCAGCTTTTTCACTCTTCTTTTTCACTTTCACCAAGAGGTTCTTTAGTTCTCTTCACTTTCTGCCATAAGGGTGATGTCATCTGCATATATGAGGCTATTGATATTTCTCCCAGCAATCTTGATTCCAGCTTGTGCCTCATCCAGCCTGGTATTTCTCATGATGTCTAATATAAGTTAAATAAGCAGGGTGACAATACACAGCCTTGACATACTCCTTTCATGATTTGGAACCAGTCTGTTGTTCCACATCCGGTTCTAACTGTTGCTTCTTAACCTGCAAACAGATTTCTCAGGAGGCAGGTTAGGTGGTTTGGTACTCCCATCTCTTTAAGAATTTTCCATAGTTTGTTGTGATCTACACAGTCAAAGGCTTTGCCATAATCAGTAAAGCAGAAGTAGATGTTTTTCTGATATTCTCTTGCTTTTTCTATGATGCAGTGTTGGCATTAGGATCTCTGGTTCCTCTACCTTTTCTAAACCTAGGTTGAACATCTGGAAGTTCATGGTTTACGCACTGCTGAAGCCTCACTGGGAGAATTTTGAGCATTACTTTGCTTGTGTTAGATGAGTGCAATTATGCTTAGTTTGAACATTCTTTACCATTGCCTTTCTGTGGGACTGGAATCAAAAGTGACCTTTTCCAGTCCTGTGGCCACTGCTGAGTTTTCCAAATTTGCTGGTATATTGAGTGCAACACATTCACAGCATCATCTTTTAGGATTTGAAATAGGTCAACTGTAATTCCATCACCTCCACTAGCTTTGTTCATAATGATGCTTCCTAAGGTCCACTTGACTTCACATTCCAGGATGTCCGGCTCTAGGTGAGTGATCACACCATTGTGGTTACCTGGGTTATGAAGATCTTTTTTGTGTAGTTCTGTGTATTCTTGCCAACTCTTCTTAATACATCTGTTAGGTGCATACCATTTCTGTCCTTTATTGTGGCCAACTTTGCACGAAATGTTTCCTTGGCATCTCTGACTTTCTTGAAGAGATCTCTAGTCTTTCCCATTCTATTGTTTTCCTTTATTTCTTTGCATTGATCACTGAGGAAGGCTTTCTTATCTATCCTTGCTATTCACTGGGACTCTGGATTCAAATAGGTATGTGTTTCCTTTTCTCCTTTGCCTTTCATCTCTTTTCTTTTCTCAGCTATTTGTAAAGCCACCTCAGACAACCATTTTACCTTTTTGCATTTCTTTTTCTTTGGGATGGTCTTGATAACTGCCTTCTGTTCAATGTCATGAACCGCCATCCATAGTTCTTCAGGTTCTCTGTCAGATCTAATCCCTTGAATCTATTTGTCATTTCCACTGTGTAATCATAAGGGATTCAAATTAAGTCAAGCCTGAATGGTCTAGTTTCCCTACTTTCTTCAATATAAGTCTGAATTTGGCAATAAGGAGTTCATGATCTGAGCCACAGTCAGTTCGTGGTCTTGTGTTTGCTGATTGTATAGAGCCTCTCTAACTTTGGCTGCAAATAATATAATCAATTTGATTTTGGTATTGACCATCTGGTGATGTCCATGTGTAGAGTCATCTCTTGTGTGTTGGAAGAGGATGTTTTTACTATGACCAGGTATAGACAAGGGTTTATTTATGGGCTCACAATCTGTTCCATTGGGCTTGAATTGTGGCTCAGCTGGTAAAGAATTTGCCTGCAATGCAAGAGACCTGGGCTTGATCCCTGTGTTGCGAAGATCCCCTGGAAAAGGGAAAGGCTACCCACTCCAGTATTCTGGCATGGAGAATGCATGGACTGTGTAGTCCATAGGGTCACATAGAGTCAGACACGACTGAGCAACTTTCATTTCAGAGTCTGATCCTTTGTCTATTGATCTATTTTTCCAATACCATACCATCGTGATTACTATAGTTTTGTGGTATGGTGTGCAGTCTGCAATGTGATGCCTCCATTTTGTTCTTTCTTCTCAGGATTGCTTTGGCTGTTTGGAGTCTTTGGTGGTTCTGTACCTATTTAGGATATCTTTTTCTGTATCTGTGAAAAATATTGGAACTTTTATAGAAACTGCATTGAACCTATGGATAGCTTTGGTTCTTATGGACATTTTAACAGTCTTATTTCTTGTAGGATGTTTTTCTTAAGCCATCTGACTGATTTCAATAATATGCTCGTCTTATGTAGTTACTCATATTTGAGTAGAGAAATGTAAAATGTTCCATTTTTGAGATCATTTGTTTTATAGGATTATTTGTTGATTGATTCAACTCATTAACAACAAAAAAATAATTGTCAGTCATTTTCTAGAGTGTAGGTTACATGATGTGTCACCAGCATCTCTACTTTGTCATTAAGGTCGTCACGTTTGCTTTGTTGTTAATTATGTGAAACATCACAGAAAGTTTCATAATTATTTTATTTCTGATCAGAGAGTATAAAAGAAATATTCTTTGGGCAGGTATATTTTCTTTCCCATCTTTATATATTTTAGAACAACCTCATGTTGAATAATCACATGCCATATCTGATTGGGATAGGATGTTGTATCATGTGAAATAGTGGATTAGAATATTCAAATGACTAAATTGTCAAATAAATTATATTATAATCTGAAGAGATACCTCTCATGGAGATGGTGCATGTTATTTTTGCTTTTTTCTTTTTAACATACATGCTCACCACTTCAGATGTAATCACAGAAAAATAAAGTCTGTAATGATTCAGTAAGTAATATAGCTAAATGTGGGACTAGGTATCACTATATACCTTTATTTACTGATTATTTATATAATCAGTTCAGAACATTTAACATTTTTTGTTAAATTTTCATGCTGAATTCCTGCTTATACAATATTGCTCCCTTTGTAAGTAACAGAAATGGAAGTGCTTCCCTTTGTTCTTTCTCTAATAGCCCCTCTCTCCCCAAAATATCTGTTTAGATTTACATCACTTTACTAAAAAACACTTCCTTTGGTAAGGAGAAAAGCATCACTTGTTGAGTTCATTAGGAAAAACAAAATAGGATATAGGTTATCTGAAAATTTAGGTTCTAGGAGATATTTCATAAATTGAATACAAATTACTAAACTGTAATTGATAATGCCTCCCTATGGGTGGAGATTATTTTAAGTTTCCTGAAATTATAATTAAATATTTGTCCTCATTTTCTCCAGAGACAAAGAATGAGATAATCTAATAGATTAATAATATATAATACCTTATGTTGGTCATATAAATATTAGAAATGTGGCATCTTAGTGAGAGCTTTCTGATCATAGATTTGGATATTTTCATATAATGCATATCACTTAACCTTTTCAGTCTTTCAGTTTACTTTAATTGCTTAATATTTTTAGTGTTCTTATTTGTAAAATGTCAGTAATAATTATTTTCTAGATTCATTTCAAGGGAGGAGCCTCGCATAGTTCCTAGCAAAGAATGTTTAAGATGGAGAGGCTTCTTCATCTCACCCTCCTATCTCACCCTCACGCATATCTTCAACACACACACACACACACACAGAAGTGGTCACATAAAAAACAAAATATGAATTGGCTTGTAAATAGTGAATAAAAATGATGACTTCTAATTAATGATAAATGGCATAAAAAACTTGGTTGGAAACAATATAATTTAAATTTTGGCATAACTAATGAAAGGCTTTAAGAATTAGCACATCATGCCCCTTTTTCTGCTCACACTGAGCACATTTTTCTCTTATCTATCCTATCTTTCAACTTAATTCACTAAACCAACAAATTCAAACATACATATATATATATATATATTAATTAATTTACTTTTTAATTAAAGGAAATGCTTTACAGAATTTTGTTGATTTCTTTCAAACCTCAATATGAATCAGCCATTGGTATACACAGGAAGATTATTTCAGAAGTCTTCTTCTCTGGGAAGCCTTTCTTGGTCCCTCTCTACTTCTATCAGGCACTCCTTCTCCATGCTTTGATTCACATGACTTTGTATCATTGTTCCTATCACATAATTTAGTGAATGTGAGTTCTTCAAACAAATCTGAATATAGTCAGTCTCTGATTTTGCCATATTATAGATGGAATGAACTGTAATTTATTGAGATAATGTTTAATTTCAAATACTAACTTTAATATATCATACACACTCCTTATTTTTCTCTTGATTCTAAGTAAAATTTCTCAGGAAAGCATGTTTTTATAAGTTTGTTTTAAATAATATTACATTGTCACAAATTCTGGAAACTATGAACTCATGTGAAATCAATGAAATGCTAAAGATAATATATATACAATATTATTTCATAATGAATGTAAACTTTGTGAATGTAAAACCAGTAAGTTATCCTATAATGTGTTTTAATTGATGAACAAGTAATTGACATTTATTTTTCTTGATGTTACTAGTGGAGATATGATTTAGGACAATTTCTGTTTATTTTTTTAAGTCTTGTCTGATTAAATTGATTTCCCCCAGAATTGTTGATATATTTTCTTTTTGGAAAGTATCAGCTAAAAAATGTATATCTCCTTTTATATTGTGATTTTTATACTACAGCAAGGATTAATTAGTTAATTGCGGTGCTATATAGGAAAGCAATCATATTTCTCTGTAATTATTTAATAGAACTATTTTGATGAAGGTCTTCCCTCACAGTTCAGTTGGCAAAGACTCTGTCTGCAATGCAGGAGACCCAGGTTCAATTCTTGGGTTGGGAAGATTCCCTGGAGAAGGAAATGGCAACCCATTCCAGTATTCTTGCCTGGAAAATTCCATGGGGTTGTAAGAGCTGGAGATGACTTAGTGACTAAACCACCACCATTTTGAGGGAATAAATTTTAAATATTTTGAATTTTATATTCTCAAATAGACAATTTCCCTCTTTTAAGAGAAATACATTTCAAAGAAATATAAATTATTTTAAAATGCTTAGCCCAACACATTCTTGTTTTCTGCTCTTTTTTTTTTTTACTTTATTTTACTTTACAATACTGTATTGGTTTTGCCATACATTGACATGAATCCACCACGGGTGTATACAAGCTCCCAATCCTGAATCCCCCTCCCACCTCCCACCCCATATCATCTCTCTGGATCATCCCCATGCACCAGCCCCAAGCATCCTCTATCCTGTATCGAACATAGACTGGCACTTCGTTTCTTATGTGATAGTATACATGTTTCAAAGCCATTCTCCCAAATCATCCCACCCTCTCCCTCTCCCTCAGAGTCCAAAAATCCATCCTATACATTTGTGTCTCTTTTGCTGTCTTGCATAAAGGGTCATCATTACCATCTTTCTAAATTCCGTATATATGTGTCAGTATACTGTATTGGTGTTTTTCTTTCTGGCTTACTTCACTCTGTATAATCGGCTCCAGTTTCATCCATCTCATTGGAACTGATTCAAATGTATTCTTTTTAATGGCTGAGTAATACTCCATTGTCTGCTCTGTCTTTAAATATTTTGTCCCCTCTTTTCTCTCACGTATTTCCATTTCCTATTTCCATTTCCTCTTCTCTCTAAATTCCTTCTCTAAATAATATTTGCACCAGTAGGGATACTTTGTATCAGATCTATGAAGCTAAAAATAGTGTAGAAAAGTCTTAAATTTTTGTTTTTTCAACTAAGAGATTATATCATTATGGTGTGATTGGGCATATGTGTGTTTATGTGTTTTAAAAAGTCCAGTTGTACAAATTTCAATCTTGACACTATGGATATTATTTTATATTGTAAAAAACATATAAAATGTATTCTGAACAGACTTTCTTATTTATATGTGTAGGGCAAAATGTTTTAATTATCAGAAAATAAAATTTACATACATTTTATATTCCTAGCTGAAATGAATTCTTTGATAATAGAAGCTAATGTTTTTGACTAGGTACGAAAAGAGTATGGGAAATGCCTGCGAACACATTGCTGTAGTGGCAAAAGTACAGAGAGCTCCATCGGCTCAGGGAAAACATCTGGTTCTCGAACTCCTGGGCGCTACTCTACAGGCTCACAGGTAAACAATATTTGTTAATTAAAATGAAATAGCTCTTATCTGTGTTCTATTATGAGTTGCTGTCCTATCTTGATGAGATTTATTTTCTATCCAAAGCATTTAACACAACACAATTTTGTTGTTTTGTTTTAGTGTGTCTCAAATGAAAATGGTTATGACAGAAATTTAAGAAACCAAACTGCAAAAAATTTGAAGTTTAGAGTCTAAGTTTGAATAGTAATTCATGATTTCAGATTGTTCCTAGTTGAATGAAAAATGAAGATGAGGAAAGGAATTTGACATTTCACCTAAAATTCTAAGAAAGTAATACTTTACATAAATGTTTTTGAGTTAATTACTTCTTTTAACTAGTCTAGTAATTCTTTATTGAATACTGAAAATATTTACTTATTAAATAGGTTTAACAGAAAGTTATAACTCATTTCATGTTGTATGCTAGTAGGTCAAAGGGCAATTCAGAATACCAAAATAGCATCATTAATTTAACTGGTCAAAGTGCTTACTCTCATCACTCCAGCAGTTCAGTTCAGTTCAGTTCAGTCGCTCAGTCTTGTCCGATTCTTTGCAGCCCCATGAACTGCAGCATGTCAGGCCTCCGTGTCCATCACCAGCTCTCGGAGTTTACCCAAACTCATGTCCGTTGAGTCGGTGATGCCATCAGCTATCTCATTCTCTGTCATCCCCTTCTCTTCCTGCTTCAATCTTTCCCAGCAACAGGGTCTTTTCAAATGAATCAGCTCTTTGCATCCGGTGGCCAAAGTATTAGAGTTTCAGCTTCAACATCAGCACTAGATATATTAATAATGACTGTGTCACCCCTCTCAAAGGAAATTCTGAACTTTTAAGTAACTTGTCTTCTATTTTCCACACAATGTCAGTCCAAAGATTACTATGTAGAAATTTCAGCAACTCTAGGATGCTAAAATGTGCAAAGTAAAAGACATAATGTGGGTCATACATGAGTGAGTTTGAATTCCAGTTACCAAACTAATATTTCTAAGAATATATGATTTAGTGGGAAAAATAATCATTTTTCTGGTGTTGTTAATTGAAATATTCTGAAGAAGACTTGAATTGAAATTCCAAAATAAATTTATAAATCAGGAGCATATTTTAACTCTATTAACTCAAACTTCTAAATTTATTTATTTTAATTTGGTAATTATATACACATATATATAATAAAAAAGATCATTTGTTCTTTGACTAATTCCAATTGGCTTATAAATATAATAGGTTTAGTTTCTCTAAACAATTCCATTCATATGCTTAGAAAATTAAATACCCTTGGAACCTTTAATTATAATAGCACTTGCCAAGCTAATATATCTGATTCTCTAAAACACATTCATTGTCAGACTGGACAGTTGTACACACTGAACTAGCACTTGAAAAACTCTTATAAACCAATAATAAACAATATTCTCAGAAATGTTTTCATCACACTAAAGGAGTTATATTTTATTTTATGAATAAAACCATATATCTGCTATCAATCTAATAGTTCCAACTAAACATTTTAAAACTAATATGTAACTGTCAAACCTATCAGTTATATGTCAGTTTTAGAATGTTTATTTTTATTTTGACAAGTTATCCTGACACTTAACAACACAAATTATCATAATAATCATGGAACTTATTTCCACATATAATAGGCAGTTATTTAAAATTTGAATTTATTTTATTATTTCTATGCCTTAGTAAGGTTGCACAGTTGTAAATTAAGGAAGCAAATGTACCAAATTAGATGGACTGAGATTTCTGAGTCAGGACTAGTAAATTGTCATTCAGAATCTGAGTTTCATGTAACAGTGGAGGCACACCTGGATACTTTCTGTAGGACCTTCTTGTGATCCAGTCCTTCATTTTAAACCTGATAAATTCTTACCTCTCTTTTTTGTAACAGTCTTTTCAACAAGTTTGAATTGAAATTTCTGAGATTCAGTATGTCATTTAACTTAATTTGTTTCTGCATTCCTTTCATAGAACTGAGCTTATCAACCATTATCCTATAGCCATTTTATTGACAAATGTCTTCAGTGAAATCATAATATTTTGGAGCTTTATGCTTTATGTTAAAACAGAGTTGTGCAATGTTTAGCATTGCTTCTAACCCACAAGATAAAATACTTCAGCTTAAAAGAACAATCATAAACTTTGTGAGTTAGTAGACCTTGTTTTAATTCTAGCCTTGCCATATTCCTACCAGCTGTGACACAAAACAAGTCATTAAATCTCACTAGCCCTCAGTTTTTTCATAATAAAGTGGTTTCTGATTTCTTACATCAATAGGCAGATTAAGCTAATTTTACAAAACATGACAAATTGTATATGCTCAAAAAGTTGGAATAGATATCACTTAGTAGTGTAATTTCAGGTATATATTTTAAAGCTGTCTCTTTTTTTTTTACTTTTATAGTTATAACATCACAATTATAATATTGGGAAGAAAAACCTCACGTTGTTTTCTTGTGCTTAATATAATGCAATTCTGTTTAACTTTGACAGTCTAACACTACACAAAGTACTATTACTTAAATATAGTCTGTTTAGGTAGAAATAATAAACATTTTACATTAACTGTGAAATTCCATGCACAACATCTAAAACACTCACTGATATTGAGGTAAAATTTTGAGTATAGGTGTCTTTTTCCACATCAGAGAGCTTCTAAAATCACAATCATTATTTTTTGTTGTTAAGAAACATTGGATTTATGTTATAAAATGCCAAGCAATATTATAAGCTCTGGTGATAAAATGGTTAAAAGACAACTTCCTCCAAGATCTGGGGCTTTCATACTAACTGTAAAAGGCAGAACATTTATTAGCAATCAAATAAACCAACAGAAAATATCAGATTATAAAAGTTGGTGCAGAACCAAATATAGCCATATGATGCATAAAGTCCAGGTGGTTACTTGGATTAAGTGATAGGCAAAGACTGTTTGGAGAAATGACAGGAAGGGTGTTCAGGGAAAGAGAATCTCAGGTGACAGTGCATCAGATGTAAAGCCATTTAGGTGGGTAAGAACTTGAAACTTTGGGAGTAGGAAGAATGTCATTGGTTCAAGTGGTATGTGAATGGGAGCTGAAGAAAGCTGGAGACAGAACCTTAGGTATTTGTAAGAGAACTGGAGTTTTTATTTTATTTTGACTATTTAGAAAGTTAAGAATATAATTTAGAAAAGGAGGTGGCAGGAAATCACCCACAGGTAATAAAATCATGTGGCTACTGTGTAGGTAGTGGAAGGATGTGATTTTCAAGACTAAAAAGTAAAAATCCTCTCCATCTATTAATCTCCCAGTGGTAATCACTTATAAAGGATTGGTTTAGAAAAACTCTGAAGTATTGTTCTTTCTACCTTGACCTTTCATTAATTATTCTGTCATCTATTTTCAGTTGTTTTGTTGAATTTGTAGATGTGTTTATTTTTGTTATACAGTATTTTAAACAAAAAATATATGTACCATATTGTGAAGTGTAGTAAGAACACCTGTGAACTTATCATCAAACTTAGGAAATAGAGTATTTGCCATATGTTTTCCCTTCTTGAAACTTCTCTCTAAGCAATCCCTGTATCTCCCTACCAGAGACAATCTACTAACCTTTGTTTATCATTTTCATGACTTATTCTAAAAATTTCTTCATCTCTCTAAAAGATGTTAATTACTTCACCTTCTTAAAATATTTCTTTAAAATGGTATCTTATTGTGTGTAATCTTCTGAGACTTGCTTTATTCACTGGCATATTCTAAAGGTTGTCCTGGTCCTTTCCATGAATATTTAAGTATAAGCTTAATGTTACATATTATATATTTTTCTCTGCTTGCAACACTTTACCCTTATCTCCTTTTACTTTTTTCAATTATTATTTGATATAGTGTAACTTCATGGGAAATAGATGGGGAAACAGTAGAAACAGTGTCAGACTTTATTTTGGGGAGCTCCAAAATCACTGCAGGTGGTGACTGCAGCCGTGAAATTAAAAGAGGCTTACTCCTTGGAAGAAAAGTTATGACCAACCTAGATAGCATATTCAAAGCAGAGACATTACTTTGCCAACTAAGGTCCGTCTAGTCAAGGCTATGGTTTTTCCAGTAGTCATGTATGGATGTGAGAGTTGGACTGTGAAGAAGGCTGAGCGCCGAAGAATTGATGTTTTTGAACTGTGGTGTTGGAGAAGACTCTTGAGAGTCCCTTGGACTGCAAGGAGATCTGTCCAACCAGTCCATTCTGAAGGAGATCAACCCTGGGATTTCTTTGGAAGGAATGATGCTAAAGCTGAAGCTCCAGTACTTTGGCCACCTCATGCAAAGAGTTGACTCGTTGGAAAAGACTCTGATGCTGGGAGGGATAGGGGGCAGGAGGAAAAGGGGATGACAGAGGATGAGATGGCTGGATGGCATCACTGACTCGATGGACATGAATCTGAGTGAACTCTGGGAGTTGGTGATGGACAGGGAGGCCTGGCGTGCTGCGATTCATTGGGTGGCAAAGAGTCGGACATGACTGAGTGACTGAACTGAACTGAACTGAATAAGTTCTAATCTCCTAAATCAGGAGCCAAATGATTGAAGTCAAATATTAGTTATACCACTTATTAGGTCTGTGATATTGTACATGTTAACCTCTAAATCTCAATTTTGTATTGAATAGGAGAGTACATACCTCAGGGAATTCTTGGGAGATTTCAGTGAGTGAATACATGAAAAACACATGAGAGAACCTAGAAGAATAAATTGAAATATTTGTTATATTTGTAAAATATATTTTATATACACACACAATAATTATTATATATCAGGTACCATTTCAGGTGAACAAAAAAGGACAGAATTTTTATTTTACTT
The DNA here is from genome assembly GCF_014754425.2 of Oryx dammah. Lineage (NCBI taxonomy): Eukaryota > Metazoa > Chordata > Mammalia > Artiodactyla > Bovidae > Oryx > Oryx dammah. The sequence continues at coordinate 76,904,806 of NW_024070187.1, forward strand.
TTTTCTTTTGGCTGCATGTGGCCAATGGAATCTTAGTTCCCTGACCAGGAATTGAACCTGGGCCCTCAGCAGTGAAAGTGTGGATTCCTAACCATTCAACCACCAGGGAATTCCCAAACTTTCTGGTTTCTAGAGCCTCAAACCTACATGCAGACATTGGACATTACACTTTGGACATTAAATACAAATATATGAAATGACTATATTATAATAATATGTTGTATATAGAAAATGGTAAAGCTATGAGGGCAAAAAGTTGCAAAGTTGAGTGCATGAAATACAGTTCTATATAGGATGATCAAGTTAGGTCTCTTTAAAGAGAAAGTATTTGAGCAAAGATTGAAAGAGATGTAAGAGTTATCCATACCCATATCTGGGGAAAGAGTACTCCATGCAGAAGAAATAATCAAATAAAACCTAAGGCAGAAGCATGCTTGGCTTGTTACGAAAGAGCAGGGGAACAGGTGTGGCAAGCCCAGGTTGAGAGATTAATAGAAGATAATAATAATAGAAGATAATGGGGCCAGCTCAAATAAACATCACCTAAAAAATAGGCAGGGAGGCCTGGCATGCTGCGATTCATGGGATCACAAAGAGTTGGACATGACTGAGAGACTGAACTGAACGGAAAAATAGGCAGGCTTCCCAGGTGGCTCAGATGGTAAAGAATTTGCCTATCAATGCAGAAGGCACAGGAGACATGGGTGTGCAAGAGCCCCTGGAGGAATGAAATGACAACCCATTCCCTATTCTTGCCTGGAAAATTCCATGGACAGAGGAGCCTGGCAGGCTACAGCCCACGGAGTCACAGAGTCAGATACAATTGAGCACACATGCAAAAATGATCATAATTTATTCAACTCTCAGTTGAGATGTCACTTCTTCACTGCAGTGTTCTCAGATTTCCTCAGTTCACTTCAGTCGCTCAGTCGTGTCCGACTCTTTGCGACCCCATGAATCGCAGCACGCCAAGCTTCCCGGTCCATCACCATTTCCTGGAGTTCACTCAAACTCATGTCCATCGAGTCAGTGATGCCATCCAGCCACCTCATCTTCTGTCGTTCCCTTCTCCTCCTGCCCCCAATCCCTCCCAGCATCAGAGTCTTTTCCAGTGAGTCAACTCTTCACATGAGGTCGCCAAAGTACTGGAAGTTTCAGCTTTAGCATCATTCCTTCCAAAGAAAACCCAGGGCTGATCTCCTTCAGAATGGATTGGTTGGATCTCCTTGCAGTCCAAGGGACTCTCAAGAGTCTTCTCCAACACCACACTTCAAAAGCATCAATTCTTCAGTGCTCAGCTTTCTTCACAGTCCAACTTACATCCGTACATGACTGCTGGAAAAACCATAGCCTTGACTAGACAGACCTTAGTTGACAAAGTAATGTCTCTGCTTTCGAATATGCTACCTAGGTTGGTCATAACTTTTCTTCCAAAGATTAAGCGTCTTTTAATTTCATGGCTGCAGTCACCATCTGCAGTGATTTTGGAGCCCCCCCAAATAAAGTCTGACACTGTTTCCACTGTTTCCCCATCTATTTGCCATGAAGTGATGGGACCAGATGCTATAATCTTCTTTTTCTGAATGTTGAGCTTTAAGCCAACTTTTTCGCTCTCCTCTTTCACTTTCATCAAGAGGCTTTTAGTTCCCCTTCACTTTCTGCCATAAGGGTGGTGTCATCTGCATATCTGAGGTTATTGATATTTCTCCCAGCGATCTTGATTCCAGCTTGTGCTTCTTCCAGCCCAGCGTTTCTCATGATGTACTCTGCATAGGAGTTAAATAAACAGGGTGACAAGATACAGCCTTGATGCACTCCTTTTCCTATTTGGAACCAGTCTGTTGTTCCATGTCCAGTTCTAACTCTTGCTTCCTGACCTGCATACAGGTTTCTCAAGAGGCAGGTCAGGTGGTCTGGTATTCCTATCTGTTTCAGACTTGTCCACAGTTTATTGTGATCCACATAGTCAAAGGCTTTGCCATAGTCAATAAAGCAGAAATAGATGTTTCTCGGGAACTCTCTTGCTTTTTCGATGATCCAGTGGATGTTGGCAATTTGATCTCTGGCTTCTCTGCCTTTTCTAAAACCAGCTTGAACATCTGGAAGTTCACAGTTCACGTACTGCTGAAGCCTGGCTTGGAGAAGTTTGAGCATTACGTTACTATCATGTGAGATGAGTGCAATTGTGCAGTAGTTTGAGCATTCTTTGGCATTGCTTTTCTTTGGGATTGGAATGAAAACTGACCTTTTCCAGTTCTGTGGCCACTGCTGAGTTTTCCAAATTTGCTGGCATATTGAGTGCAGCACTTTCACAGCATCATCTTTCAGGATTTGAAATAGCTCAACTGGAATTCCATCATGTTCACTAGCTTTGTTCATAGTGATGCTTTCTAAGGCCCACTTGACGTCACATTCCAGGATGTCTGGCTCCAGGTGAGTGATCATACCATCGTGATTATCTTGGTCGTGAAGGTCTTTTTTGTACAGTTCTACCATGTATTCTTGCTACCTCTTCTTAATAATATCTCCTGCTTCTGTTAGTTCCATACCATTTCTGTACTTTATCAAGCCCATCTTTGCATGAAATGTTCCCTTGGTATCTCTAATTTTTTTGAAGAGATCTCTAATCTTTCCCATTCTGTTGTTTTCCTCTATTTCTTTGCATTGATCACTGAGAAAGGCTTTCTTATCTCTCATTGCTATTCTTTGGAACTCGGCATTCAGATGTTTATATTTTTCTTTTCTCCTTTGCTTTTCACTTCTCTTGTTTTCACAGCTATTTGTAAGGCCTCCCCAGACAACCATTTTGCTTTTTTGCATTTCTTTTCCATGGGGATGGTGTTGAACCCTGTCTCGTGTACAATGTCACAATCCTCAGTCCATAGATCATCAGGCAACTCTAACTATCAGATCTAGTCCCTTAAATCTATTTCTCACTTCCACTATGTAATCATAAGGGATTTGATTTATGTCATACCTGAATGGTCTAGCGGTTTTCCCTACTTTCTTCAATTTAAGTCTGAATTTGGCAATAAGGAGCTCGTCATCTGAGCCACAGTCAGCTCCCAGTCTTGTTTTTGCTGACTGTATAGAGATTCTCCATCTTTGGCTGCAAAGCATATAATTAATGTGACTTCAGTGTTGACCATCTGGTGATGTCCATGTGTAAAGTCTTCTATTGTGTTTATGCAAGAGGGTGTTTGCTATGACTAGTGCGTTCTCTTGGCAAAAGTCTATTAGACTTTGCCCTGCTTCATTCCGCATTCCAAGGCCAAATTTGCCTGTTACTCCAGGTGTTTCTTGACTTCCTACTTTTGCATTCCAGTCCCCTATAATGAAAAGGACATCTTTTTTGGGTGTTAGTTCTAGAAGGTCTTATAGGCCTTCATAGAACCGTTCAATTTCAGCTTCTTCAGTGTTACTGTTTGGGGCATAGAGTTGGATTACGGTGATATTGAATGGTTTGCCTTGGAAACAAACAGAGATCATTCTGTCGTTTTTGAGATTGCATCCAAGTACTGCATTTTGGACTCTTGTTGACCATGATGGCTACTGCATTTCTTCTAAGGGATTCCTGCCCATAGTAGTAGATATAATGGTCATCTGAGTTAAATTCACCCATTTCAGTCCATTTTAGTTTGCTGATTCTTAGAATGTCGATGTTCACTCTTGCCATTTCCTGTTTGACCACTTCCAATTTGCCTTGATTCATGGACCTACCTTTCCAGGTTCCTATGCAATATTGCTCTTTACAGCATCAGACCTTGCTTCTATCACCAGTCACATCCACAACTGGGTATTGTTTTTGCTTTGGCTCCATCCCTTCATTCTTTCTGGAGTTTTTTCTCCACTGATCTCCAGTAACATATTGGTTTCAGATTTCCTAGACAAGGATATATTCTTTTGTTATGTGCACTTATTTCAATTGTGTATCATAATAGATATTAACAAAACCACAAAAATTTAAGTGTATGGCACATTGATTTATCCTTCCCCAGATCAATTATTGGAACATTGGCAGTAACTTAGATACCCTTTGAATGCTTCTTAATCAGTCATCTCAAGACATAATCAGTAGCTTAACTTTTAACAGTATCTTTTTTTTTGCATATATTTGATACTTATTCACATGAAATCATCCAGTACATATTCTTTTATGTTTTCCTTCTTTCCTTGGGCTTTATGTTACTGCAAGTGACTATATTGCCCTTTTATTTTCATTACTATGTGTGTTCAGTCCATTCAGTCATGTCTGATCTTTGTGACTTCATGGACTGTTGCCCACAAGGCTCCTCTGTCCATGGGGTTCTCTAGGCAAGAATACTGGAATGGGTTGCCATACATTCCTCCAGGGGATCTTCTCAATTGCAAGACTGAACTTGTGTCTGCCTGCATTTCCTGCATTACAAGCGGATTCTTTACGCACTGAGCCACCTGGGAAGCCCTTCATCACTATACATTATTCTATGATTTATGTGTCCATCGTACCATTGATAGTCTTTGAATTGTTCACAGTTTTCAGCTATAATTAGTAATGCTTCTATAGAGATTTGTGGACATATTGTACTTTTGCATTTGTTTTATTAATTTGTGTGATTAATCTGTCATTAGTCTAGCAGGACCATGAAAGCAAAGATGTTTGTGTTTGCCTTTCCTCTTTGTATCTTCTACATTAAAGAGGTCAATTAATATGTTTATAGTTAGTTAACCAATAAAACAAATGTGAGAAATTGATTCCAAGTATTTCAGTTTGAATTTTGGAGTATTTTTCAATAGAAACATTTTTTAATTGTCAGGTTTATTGCATTGGTTTTCTTATTGTATTTTTATTACTTTTGCTTTGTTTGTATGTGTAATATGTATAGTTTCTCACCTATATAACAAAATAGACAGTATTTCCAAGGGATAAACATGACCCAATATTCATTAAACCAATCATCTAATATTTGAGGATTAGGTACTCCTATTATTTGAGTTCAAATATATTTGAAACATAACCCTTCTGTGAGCTTGGTTTCACCATTAGTACTAGTTAGTACTAGTTAGTATTATAACTTTTTCATCCTTGGAAAAGCTTCTGAAAATATTTTGTTTCCTGTTCATAAGACCATTATTTCATTTTTGATCCCTAAGTCTAATAAAGTAACTGAACAGTAAACCAGAAAAAAGTTTCGCCCCACAGTGGAAAAATCTTTCTTGAATTATCAGACACTTAGAAAATTGTTTGAGAATTTATATAATGATGTAAGAATTTCAATTCTCTATAAAACTTCCTACTATATGGAAATGAATAAAGATCAACTGACTTCCTTTGTTTACTTCAAAAGATAGAAAAGTCAAGATAGTATGTAACCTGTAAAATTATATTGATCTTCTTACAAAATTTATAGAAAATGTTGTTTAGTAACATCTTAATAATACTCTATATTCTTTTCATCCCAAAATATTTGTTGTTATAAGATTCTGAATTAAGTAAAATTTTTGTTACTAAAGCTTTAATTTAATGCACATTTAAATATTAAATTCCCATAAAATTACAGTGAAAATGACTTGTTTTACCTTAGAAATTAAAATTACTATATTCTATCTAGAGTACACTTCTATGTATCTTCTATGTATCTACACATACATCATATGTATCTTTTAAATTGGCATATCATATTACATTTAGGGCTTCCTTGGTAGCTCAGCTGGTAAAGAATCCTCCTGCTATGCAGGGGACTGACTGCAATACAGGAAACACGGGTTTGATCCCTGGGTCAGTTAAATCCCCTGAAGAAGGAAATGGCAACCCACTCCATTGTTCTTGCCTGGAAAATTCTATGGACATAGGAGCCTGGTGGGCACAGTCCATAAAGTTGCGAAGCATCAGACACAACTGACCAACTAAACTACCACCATTACATTTATTTCTTTTAAATAGTTATAATGACTTCTGGCATATGCATTTAAGAATACACTTAATAAGAACCAATGATTATCATTAATTTAGTTCCTGATATTCTCATGCTCCTGTACTACAAGCATGTGGAAGCTGTGTATTTGCCAGATGCCAGAAATAAAAGCCTCATATAAGCCTATATTACAGAAATTAAAAAAAAGAGTGACTTGTGCGAGGTTCACTGTGTGGTGATTTTATCTCCTTTTTCCTTTTTCTTCATCCAGAGCCGAATTCGTAGAATGTGGAATGATACAGTCCGAAAACAGTCAGAGTCTTCCTTCATTACTGGAGATATAAACAGTTCAGCATCACTCAACAGAGGTAATTAGAAATAATTTTTCATATTTACTCTTTTTGTGATTACTTAAAAAAATTCCTAAATGCATTGCTTTATTTGCAACTTCTGGACTTTGTTCCATGTGATAGAAATGTTGCAAAGATATAAAAAGTGGTTGAGTGTAGCTGTGTATTCCATTATTCATAAGGCTTCTTTTCTCAATCCTGAATTTTCATATCTTTTCTGAAAGTAAGTTAAAAAGTGAAAAATTTCTTTCTCTAATCATCTGCCACTGCTATAAACTGGTGAGTTGTCAGGCCTCATTGGAAGCTTTGAAAATGGGCAATTATGTGGCTATATAGTCTGCTAAGCATCATAGAGTTCCACACTGTCCCAGGTATAGAGCAATTTCTTAGTCTTTGTGGAAGTAAAATTATACTGTCTAATATACTTAAGGCAACCTGTGTATTTTTGGAAAAATCCCATTTAATCTTAATATCAGTAAGATGTGTTCAGATAATATTGGATATTTAAAGATACAGAAGGAAAAACCCACTATATGTAAATTTTATACATATATGTATATAATAATTCTTTCAGTGTGTATATGCTTCTGGTTAAAATTTTTCTGGAATACCATTTAGATTTTAAAACTGATGTTCCCTTAATCTACTATTTTGTTTGTGCTGGATCTTTCTTATTCCCTCTGTCTCTCTCCCTCTTACTTTCTCCCTCTCCTCCTCCTCCCCATCGTAAATGTATGTGTGAGTGTGAGAGAGAGATTAAAATTAAATTGATTGCAATAAAAATGGGTACAAACAATGTTTGCACAGAGCTGGGGTACACTACAGTCTGTGCTGGGAAATCTTTAGAACATAGTTGTATCTTGGGGATGGTGCTGGCATGAGCACATTTTAATCAGACTGTCCTAAAAGAGACATTTTTTGATGCATACATTCTGTGGTTATTTTCATGACTTTTTTATGATCAATATTGTTATTTTTATTAGCTCCAAACTGGAATTGTTTGCTTTAAACCTACTTGTGTCTACTTTTTGTTACATCAAATGCTACTTAGAAACAACTAATTCACTAATTATGGCTTATGATTAAGAATGATTCAAATACTGGTATTCTTGATTACTTTTAGTCAAATAAAAGTTGCATCTTGTTTATATAAAAGAAGTTATAACAAATAGTGTCTAAGTTAAATTTGATTTAGGGATTCATCCATGTTGTATAAATCTTGATTGACTTCCATGCTTATATGTGTGGTAGTGATAAAGTAACTATAAACCTAGTGATGATATTAAATTTTCTACAACAGTTTTGCTTAAGTTAGAACAGTGAGTGCAAATATTCTTCCAAATATGAAGAAAATACATTAAAATAAAACAATTACCCTCTTGTATTTTATTTCATTTTCAGTTTATTTTACATAGTATCTCACAAGTGTTCTCTTTTTAAGTTTACTTTTATGATTAGTTTTATGAAAATTTAAATATGAATACTCTTAACTCTTTGAAATACTTCCTAAATCAGAGCATATATATTATCTACACATGCCTCCAAAGTTTAGGAAATAAATTGCTTTCATAGTGACAGATTTTCTTTTTACTTTAAATAATACATAGAAATAATACATTGAAATAGTATAGTATGCTCCTTTAAGAAAACTATTCTTTTATTCAAAGCTATTCTTATTAATAAGATTTCTTGTTAGGAGTATCTTGCATCTAATGATCACAGAAACCATAGAATGTATTATTTTTACAAAAGATGAGGTTTGATTATAATAATGCACCATTTATTTGCTTACTGTGAAGACAGAGAAAACATGTAAACTACTTGGCTTAGCATTGTGATCTAGATTTATATTGACATTAAAGTATGTAGCTTTATTAAAAATTATTTTAACTGAATAATTTTTATGACCTTGATTTTAAGGTCAATTGCACTATGTAAGATTTTGCCCTTTTTAGTTCCTTCTCAGAAATTTCATCAACTTGGAATATATGCTATGTATGAATAGGTCAATTTAAAATATATTTAAAGAAAATAATAATATTTTATATTGTCTGATTATATATTAAATCTGTTTTTAAAAATCTTTAGTTTTAAAGGATACTTCTTAAAGTTATTGAAGAAAGGGTACAAAATTTCTTGTGATATCCAGTAAGTTATTTGACGATGACTTTGGGGAGAGGGTAAAACTGACTTTATGGTTTGTTTGAAGTATGCCTATGCAGTGATCTTTTCCTTCAGGATATATATTCTTCCTTTCACTCAGTGACTTTAATGGGGAGACATCATAGTGATCTTCCTGATCTCCTATATTAATTTCCTAGTCCCTTGAGTCAGAAACTCCTCATTTTATTCTCATCTCATTATTTTTTATCTTAGATGAGTGCAGTACTTTAAAATTTTATTTCTTCATATAATATCTCTGAAGCTAGTCTTTAACTTCCTTCTTTAATCTTGTCTTATTCCCCAGGGTCCTATCTTCCCTGCATTCAGGCGTGTGTATCATATTTAGGTAGGTGGCATATAAGATTCACCCTTCCAGATAAACACTTCAGTCACCTCAGCAGCATAATTATTTACATCTATGTATTCAAAAGATTATATTCTCTATTATTAAAATAAAAATGTTAGGCACTACATCTTTACATCTTCATATATTCTAACTTCCCATTCATTCTTAGTTTTTTCTTACAGTTATAATTTTTTAATTTCCAACTTCATTTTCCTTTCTTTCTAAATTAGATATTTTAAATCTCTTATGTTTGTCTTTAGAGTACTTCTGACCTTTGAAAACTACAAGAAGTTGTCTAAAAATTAGTCCCATTTTCAATTCAGGATTTCTTTTCTATTCATACCACTGTCCAATTCATTAAAAGAAAATTATCTTAAAATTCTGTATGTCTTATCATCTATTCTTCCAAATAAGAACCATTATTATCATCTTTGAGATTCATTAAGAATAAAACATCTACCATGCAGTGAATAAATCCTTCTCAGTGGTTTATATTTTTTCAAATTATCCCTAATGTTTGGTTCTTGAACCAACTAGTTATATCCTATGTATCAGATTATCTGTCTAGAATCTCCAGTGTGATAAATTTGATTACTATTGGGATTGTACTCCTTGGAATCAAGCAAGACTTTGGAAGATTTATTGATAATTTTAAAATTTATGAAATCATTCTTAGACGTTCTCTTGGGGATTTTGTTATTTGGTCACCTCATCTCTTTAAAAGCTTTCATTACATTGTCCTTGAAATTTCTATATTTTGAAGATGTTTTCCAAGTGTTCCCTATACATTTTCAGACATTTTTCTTCTGATGATTTGTTTGCCACAGTGCTACACACTCATACAAATCCAGAATTTCATGAACCCAATTCCCCAAGTCCCAGAACTAACATCAAGTTAACTTCACCCATTCCACTGTATACACAGGGAGAAGGAGCTTTTTGAGAACCGTGAGGTGATGGTTGTTTACAGAGAGTTTCAGAGAAAGCTAACTCTGATCCAAAACATGTTTCACAAACCCCACCAGATAGTTTGTTCCTTTGTTCATTTAAATATATACAATTTGCATATACCTTGAAGTCATGCTCAGTTCCCAAGCTGCTCCCAGGACAATGGAACACTAATTCAAATTTTTGGTAGCTCAGAATTCCTGATAGTAGTAGAAACAATTTGTAGCTCAGGTTAGGTTTCCCACCTGTATCTCCTACCCAGTCTCTACTGGCCGAACTGTATTCTGAGTGATTTAGATTAGCAAACTTGAGTTTGATCCAAATATATAGCATTTGATGAGAAATATATTCTCTGGTAGTTCAGTTATAATAATTGTTACACGTTTCCACTCTTTTTGTAGATATATATAGAAATTGTGATATTTTCTGAAATGAGATCTTATTAGGCTCTATCATCATGAATAATATTTATATCTCTCCTTTTCTTTTTGTTTAATAAGTGGAATTGACATCAGAAATTTCAATTTAAAAGCAAGGTTTGGTAGGTAGCTGCTACCAATATGTCTGAATTATCAAAAGGTGCCTCCCCACCTCCCAGCTGTGGACTGCAAAAATGTGCCCCATTTGAGTGGGAGAACCACCAAAAATGCATTTCTCCTTCTGGAATAATGACTTGGCTAGTACTGTGAATTTTATTTTCCCTTACTTCCCATTCTCCTTCCCATCAACATCCCACACAATGTAGATCTTTCTTCATGGAGTTATGACCAGTAAAGCTGTATTTATGTAAGCCAAGATTAAGTGTTATATGGCAGAAGACTGTCTAATCTGTAGCTGTATTTTACATAGCAGTTTTGATTATGAAGTGTTAACCTAGGAACTTTCAGTAAATTGCTGAACTTTTCAGTGTCTTTGCAGTAGGGATATAAATAGTACCCACTTCAGAGGGACCTTGAAAGGATTGAGTTAATATATCATAATTGCTTACAACATGCCAGGAACATAATAAGTACTATTATTATTATTGTATTCACAAGTTCATTAATATTTTCTAACAAATTAAAACTGATACTTGCCAATGATCTCAAGTAATCAGATATTAAAATTCATCATTCATTGCAAAGGTTTCTTTCACTTTGTAGTTTCTAGTAATAGGTGGGAAGAATGAGGTAATTACCTGAATATCAAGTAAAAGAAATAATTTACCTAATATGGTGCTCCCCTTGACACTAACAAAAGGAAATAAACTAATAAAACTGAATTGTCTCTTTTGAATTAGAAATTAAATGCAAATTATACCTGTGTAGTTGCATTTTCTATTTTTGATTTGTATCTATATTTTAGCATTGAGGAAATAAATGTAAAATGTATTTTCTCCCTACCTTAGATGGTATAAACAAGCACAACCTTCTCTTTCCTCCAAGCCCTCCTGTGCTTCAGAGGCTTAGAGACACTAGCTCAATGTAGACAGGTCCTCTAGATAACTAGATACATAACAGAGTAGGAATATGACTTGGTCCCTTTTTAAATTCATATCTTCTCAGAACCTATATTGTCTTTCCCAGGAGGTTGGTCACTGGGACAGATGAAGCTTCACAAGAAATTACTGGCTGTCTCCTTAATATTTAGGCTACTAAACATATTTTATTTTTATATATTTAAAGAAAAATGCAAATGAAAAGATATAAGTGGTCTTTCACTGTAATTAATTATTTATATATATTAAAACTACTAGGGTGAATACTCAAACTCATTCACCACCTTATTAATGTCAGTAAGTATAATTTGGCTTACATGCATATGTCTTATTGCCCCCAAAGCCTTGCTGTTTTGAAGGATTATAAAATCATTGGCTGTAAATATTAACCAGATTCTAATATAATCTGATATCTATTTGTGAAATTTGTAGACACTGTTATCATATGCCTAAGAGAACTTGCATAGCTAACAGATCAGACTGGGCTATATAACAAATTACTTTGTTATGAATAAGTATTATGATGACATGAGTGCAAATGCAGTAAGTATCCTATGCATGGACACATTTTTTATTTGAGATTCACCATTTTATTTATATCTAGTATTTTTTACTTTTGTATTTGTGATTGTTAATGAGGCAACAGTGACTTCTGTGTTTCTTTCCTTTCTATGTGTCTTCAATATTCCAAAAGTATATGATAAAATAAGAGTATCTCGTGTTTTAGGAAAATCAATTCAATACACAAAAGCAAAATGATACAGATTTTAAAAGTGAAATATTGCATCAAATAGATAATGTAACAATGCTACTAATAACCTGATTCCTTGATTCCTCAAGGAAGACCAAGTAACTTTCAGAATGAACTTTCCATTGCAATATGAGATATATTAAATATTGATCTCTAATCAGTCTGGGGCATATGTTGTTGCTATCAATTTTTAGCAGGAACTGAAAAAGAAAAACCTTTAAAATGCTTTCCCAGTGAGTCCTACTTATCTTTTGCTCTTAACTTTGTCCCTTTGTTAGGAATCCTTGAAATTGTCCAGGCTTCACAGCCAACTATACAATAGTAAAAATGGTGTTAATTACTATTGTTATTATTATAATTTTTAAAGATCTCTTCATAAAGAAGGTCATTTATGTAGAGTAGATTTCTTATTTTTATAAAATATGATCTTTCTCCCTTTATATTTAATTTATAGTTAGCAGTATCTCTTACTGCTTTGTTATAAACCAAACAAGCCACAGTGAGATACCTTGATAACTTCTAAATATGGTGCTATAGACCATTTCCATTTAGTTTTAAAATACTACTGTTTTCTGTAAGTTGCTGAGGATGGGATTTTTTTTCTTTTAGGGAATAGTATCTTTTTTGAGAACTAAATATGAATACTCCAACTTATCTTCAGAAATTGCTGGTGTTCTTTTCTCTGCTAGAACACAATATGCTCCTTCTTAGCCTTTATAAATTTGAAATTTCTCTGTTATTGTGTGTAACTGTCATTTTCTTATTGTACACTGTTCATTATTTATTATCCATTATCTTTATATCCACGAAGAACTTGGGTTTCTTGGCAACTTGTCCAAAATCATGTGGCTAATAAAGTACTAAATCTAAATTCCAAACAAGGTCTTTCTGACCAGAGAGCCCTACTACAGCAATAAAAATTTTCATTATTTTCTTATGATGACAACTTTTCAGGAAGCTTACTGAGGATTAGAATTAGAGATCTTTTCCAAGAATATATTTCAGAATGATTTTTATTACCTTATATGGAAATATGTTGTTCTTAAAGCACAATTATTCACATCTTTATTTCCTAATTGCCTTGATTCATTTCCTTTCGCTTTATTTTGTTCTAAGCACAGTACTTTAGTATGGATTCATTCATCTTACTCACTTAGGGAAACTGTAAGATATTGTGAGTAAATTGGGAGATGGAGTGACAATACAATTTTTTTATAAAATGATTTGATATTGAATATGCAGAATTACTAAACATAACTGTTTAACTATATATTTAAATATAACTGCAGGACTTAGGTTGCAAGAATTTTATGATCATCCTTTTTTCCTGGAAGTTCTCAAGTATGCAAAATATCAAGAAATTTTATTAGTAGAATCCTTTTCTCTTTTATTTTTAATTTCTTGTGTTTCAGTAAAAGGATGAATATTTTGATTGGGGCAAAGATTGTGTTTAAAAAATCTGGTAAATAGCTTCTGCATATAATAATTTAGTAATAGAACCAAAGATATAACTTTTCCAAATCTCTATATTCCTGAATTTGATGTTCCTTGAACTGTGTCCTCCCAGAAGGCTGTATAATAATACCGAGAAAAAAATTGGAAATTTATTTGAGTTGACTGCAATTAGGTAGTGTTAATGTTGTAAGTTTCCACAGGAGTGGAAAGGTCAATTTTCATTCAATCCCAAAGAAAGGCAATGCCAAAGAATGCTTAAACTACTGCACAATTGCACTCATCTCACACACTAGTAAAGTAATGCTCAAACTTCTCTAAGCCAGGCTTCAGCAGTACGTGAACCGTGAACTTCCAGATGTTCAAGTTGGTTTTAGAAAATGCAGAGGAACCAGAGATCAAATTGCGAAGATCTGCTGGATCATCGAAAAAGCAAGAGAGTTCCAGAAAAACATCTATTTCTGCTTATTGACTGTGCCAAAGCCTTTGACTGTGTGGATCACACTAAAATGTGGACAAGTCTGAAAGAGATAGGAATACCAGACCACCTGACCTGCCTCTTGAGAAACCTGTATGCAGGTCAGGAAGCAACAGGTGGAACTGGACATGGAACAACAGACTGGTTCCAAATAGGAAAAGGAGTACGTCGAGGCTGTATATTGTCACCCTGCTTATTTAACTCCTATGCAGCGTACATCATGAGAAACACTGGGCTGGAAGGAACACAAGCTGGAATCAAGATTGCTGGGAGAAATATTAATAACCTAATATATGCAATGACAACACCCTTATGGCAGAAAGTGAAGAGGAAATAAAAAGCCTCTTGATGAAAGTGAAAGTGGAGAGTAAAAGTTGGCTTAAAGCTCAACATTCAGAAAATGAAGATCATGACATCTGGTGCCATCACTTCATGGGAAATAGAGGGGAAACAGTGGAAACAGTGTCAGACTTTTATTTTTGGGGGCTCCAAAATCACTGCAGATGGTGATTGCAGCCATGAAATTAAAAGACGCTTACTCCTTGGAAGGAAAGTTATGACCAACCTAGATAGCATATTCAAAAGCATACACATTACTTTGCCAACAAATGTCCATCTAGTCAAGGCTATGGTTTTTCCAGTGGTCATGTATGGATGTGAGAGTTGGACTGTAAAGAAAGCTGAGTGCCAAAGAATTGATGCTTCTGAACTATATTGTTGGAGAAGACTCTTGAGAGTCCCTTGGACTGCAAGGAGATCCAACCAGTCCATCCTAAAGGAGATCAGTCCTTGGGTGTTCTTTGGAAGGAATGATGCTAAAGCTCAAACTCCAGTACTTTGGCCACCTCATGCGAAGAGTTGACTCATTGGAAAACACTCTGATGCTGGGAGGGGTTGGGGGCAGGAGGAGGAGGAGATGACAGAGGATGATATGGCTGTATGGCATCACTGACTCGATGGAAGTGAGTTTGAGTGAACTCCGGGAGTTGGTGATGGACAGGGAGGCCTGGCATGCTGCGATTCATGGGGTTGCAAAGAGTCGGACATGACTGAGCTACTGAACTGAACTGAATGTTGTAAGTTAAAGTTATTAGTTTCATGTGCTCATTTCAGGTTCAAAAAATCCATGAAACATCTAATTCAAAATCTAAAAACAAACTAAACTGTCCTTCTCATCTGGAAAAATGCTCCTACTATATTATAAGCATAAATGTTGTGATGGTATAACTGCAATATATAATATCCAAAGTTAATTGATTCATCACTTGTTCAGATTTTTTTCTAAGAAATAGATTATATTAACATATCTGCTGTTCTGAAAGTGAATAGAAGCTAGTTCATTTACATGAAAAATTAAAATCTGGAAATGGGATATGTTTTAGCATAAATAAAGTCTTATTAGATTAAAAAATACTTAAATTGTAATTGCCAATAATTCTGTAGTATCCAATAGCCCCTGTTTATTGTATAGTGAGTCTTTTGTTTCATATAGTTCAATCTTATATACAACATGCCATTTAAAAGTAAGTATTTATGTTATAGGCACTCCTTTGATCTTGTAATAGACTTTCCTCATAACTTATTATTAGAAAGGATGTGGGTTCTTCAAAAACTAAAACAAGTTACCCATCACATTCACAGAGTAATTTACAATCCCAGAAAATCACTGGAGAACTAAGATAGGTTTAAAATGATATTACAGATTGAAGGAAGAGAGTTAGTCTTGATGTAGAAAAATAGAAACAATACGTTTCCTGAAATAGCCTCAGTCTAAACAAAACAGAGCTGAGCTGATTATGATTATATGACAAAATAAGTTTTCTCTGAAAAACATTATCAAGAATCTCTGTATTCATAGACACATTGTTTTAATTCATATCTACTTTTCTCTGTATACTTTTTAAATAATGTGTCCAAATTTAAAATTCAAACTTTAGCTGGTATAGGCTTCACCTTGTGGCTCAGATAGTAAAAAATCTGTCTGCAATACAGGAAGCCCGGGTTTGATCCCTGGGTTGGGAAGATTTCCTGGCGAAGGGAATAGCAGCCCACTTCAGTATTCTTGCCTGGAGAATTCCATGGACAAAGGAGTCTGGCAGACTACAGTCCATGGGGTCTCAAAGAGTTGGATATGACTGAGCAACTAACACTAACTTTCACAGACTTTCTGCATGTGAGTTTAGATAATTTGTACACTATAAGTATGACAATATAGGGCAAAAAATTCTATGAAAAGTCATATTTTCTTCAAATTGGTATTTTAGGTTGTTTAATTAGTATATTTTCCTTTGTTCTGAAATTTGTTTTATTCAGCAAAAAATCACAAGCAGTTTGTGATTTACAAATGAATATAACTGTGGGAATCACATACCACATTTGATACACTACATTCTTACTAAAAAGAAATGTGATTTACTGCTATTTTTCCTGTGGTTAAGCACTTTGGGCCTATTATATTTGGGCTCAGTATTCTTGTTTTGAGTACCTTGCCAAAGTATTCAAAATGTCTAAGTTAAAAGCATACAGAAATAAATGGCTCTGACCACAAAAGATGAGTTTTAGAGATGAATGACTGAGTAGTATAGGTTCATCATTTCTACTTGCAGACCATCCACCTCCTGTTTTGCGAAGCAAAGACTCACCAAGAATTCTGATTTCCAGCCCTGCCACCATTGACTTGAGTAGTCAGAAAACATAAGATCTCTGAGTAGCTTTCTTTCAGCTAATTATGTAAAAAAACAACAATGAATATCTAATAGCATAAGTTTCTTCAATAGAGTACAACCAGGTTGTGTTGCATTGCAGAGCAAAAAAAAAAAAAAATATATATATATATATATATATATATACATGCATAAAATAATACCTTAAAGCTTTTAGAAGAAAATATATTTTAGATTTTAGGTTAAAGGAGTTCTTAAAAATAAAATAACAAACATAAACTACAAGAAAAAGATAGGATTCTCATCTCAAAATTTAAACAGTACTCAAAAAAAGTGAGCTACTGGAAGGAGATGTAAACAGTACATGTAACAACAAAATGTTAATGCCTACATTGCAATGAATGTCTTCAAATTATTATATAAAATTCAACAATCTAATGTGTATGTGGGCAAAAGATATAAATCAATTCTCAGAATAAAGAACATTTACAATCAATAAATACATGAAAAATTACTCCATCTCTCTAGTATTCAAGAAAATGCATAGTATAGGGGTAGTATGATATATTTCATACTCTATCAAATTGGCAAAATGTCAGCCAAACAATACTAAATCCTGGCAAAAATTTAAGAAATATGCACTACTTGTGAAAGTGTGAATTGATACACATGTATTTGAAAAAACTGAAAATGTGGGCAACATATGACCCAGTAATTTTACTTCTAAGTATTTATTGTAGAAAAACTCATGTATCTGGACAAGAAGACATGTATAAAGCCAATTAGCACAAAATAAGGGAAAAGAGAATAGGTAAAATCTAGGCCTCCTGACTCTAAAGCTCTGAATTTACATATTAAAATAGAGGCAACACCTCTACATTCAGAATATTCCATTTTATACTGAACTAACAATAATCCAGTCTTTAGAGACAACATGTCATTGAAATCCATATTAATAGATTTCCAGTGAATGAATTAGCTATTAAAAGAAACTGAAGTATCTCTCAACCATTTGAAAGAAATTTAATAGGCAGGTTGATTAATATTTAATAGCAAACTTGTTGGCTATTAAAAGTGCATAGTGTGATAAATCAAGATGTCAGCTCTTCAATTTATGACTTTGGGAAAAAGTGATGAGTTTCAATAAAACATCTCTTCTTTGACACTTTGTAATTTAATTAATTGTTTGAATAAAAACTGAAAAAATATAAAAATATGGTTTCTATGGCTTTAAAATTTGTATCACTGTAAGGGCACCATGCAGATTATTTTACTTTTATCATTATAAAAATCTTGGTCTTAATATGTCTATCTCTATTTTATAAAATAGCCCTTTAAAATTGATTTAATCATTGCTCACACTGTCTTTCAGCAGATTGCATTTGTGTACTGATATTGTTTTATTACACAAAAAAGCAGAAAAGTAGGAAACAAAATATTTCAAAGAGAAACTGCCTATTGAATCAGTTCTCCATAGTTCTAGAAGTCACTTTTATCTACTTTTATTTTTATTTGTTATATGAATTAATATGTGAATATGAAAAATAAACTAACTGAATTTGCAGAAAAACATTATGACAAAGTAATACACTACTATAAGTTTCCTAATAAAATTTTGTTGAAACATATTTTTGGAGAAGATGCTAAAATATGTTTGAAAGTCATTGACTTAAATATATTTAAGAAAAACTACCAGAGTAATTTTGGCCACCTGATGTGAAGAGCTGACTCATTTGAAAAGACCCTGATGTTGGGAAAGATTGAACACAGGAGGAGAAGGGGATGATAGAGGAGGAGATGGTTAGATGGCATCACTGACTCAATGGACATGAGTCTGGGTAAACTCCGGGAGTTGATGATGGACAGGGAGGCACGGCGTGCTGCAGTTCATGGGGTTGCAAAGGGTCGGACACGACTGAGTGACAGAACTGATAGCTACTGATACTGATCAGAGTCATGTGTGACCTTGAATAAATTATGAATGTCTCTGATCCTGTGTTTCTTTACATATTGTGTGATGATAGTCATTTCAGTTTGGTTCAGTTGCTCAGTCATGTCTGACTCTTTGCAACTCCATGAACTGCAGCATGCCAGGCCTCCCTGTCCATCAGCAACTCCCAGTGTCCACCCAAACCCGTGTCCATCAAGTCAGTGATGCCATCCAGCCATCTCACCCTCTGTCATCCCCTTCTCCTCCTGCCCTCAATCTTTCCCAGCATCAGGGTCTTTTCAAATGAGTCAGCTCTTCACATCAGGTGGCCAAAGTATTGGAATTTCAGCTTCAACATCAGTCCCTCCAATGAACACCCAGGACTGATCTCCTTTAGGATGTACTGGTTGGAACTCCTTGCAGTCCAAGGGACTCTCAAGAGTCTTCTCCAACACCACAGTTCAAAAAAGGTTTAGATAATGTTAAAATCTCATTCCATTGTAAATTCTTGGTTATAACCTTTTTCCATTATTACATTGCAATTGATTAGGTGATACTTATATATGTAAGGTATACTTTGGGTATGTCTGAATCCTTGTTTATTTTATTGGTCGCTTGCTAAAGAAAAAGACATTTTTTTTGTCCTGCATACCACTTTTCTTAAATATTTAAAAAGGAAGTAAAAGCCACAGTACTCCCATTCTTGTATGAGCACAGTTGAGCACACAAACATACACCTATTTTGCATACAATTTTAAGGGTTTCACAACTTTGTAGAGACCATTTCCTGGTGAAAGCATCCTTGCTTTACACTGAAATTAGTATTCTAAATTTCTATAGAAAATATATTATTGGTGAAAATATTTTTACTTATACAAAATGAAGTCTCTGCTGTGGGCCAGTATTATTATCTGAAGACAAAAGCACAAAGACATCACTCAGGCGTAACTCTGCTTTGTGTAAAACTCTGACTTATATGCATTGGTCAATATATATAATGAAAATGACCTCATAGAAGACAAAACAAAACTATGCCAAACCAAAGGAGAGAACCATGAGGGAACTGAATGGAGGATGAGGTATATTAAGGAGTGAGGAATCATCTGGGTAAAGCTATTTTATTGAAATAAATCAAACAGAACATTTACTATGCTGTATATTTATACATCAGAATTTGAAAATTGAGGTATATTGATATGTGATTATTAGAGAATGGTTGTATTCAATTGGTTCATTGGATCACTGTGGTCTTAAATTATACAATTTTTCCCATTTAATATGATCAGTGTGAATGTAAGTGCATTTTTTTTTAATGAAGTGTGAGGGGCAAAAGAGAGTGATAGTTCTAGTTATTTTAAGAGCTTTTCAGTATAGTTTTGTTAGCCTGCTGTCAAGAAGAAACATTGTTTGGATTATGTTTCTGAATCATATAATGTAGATTCAAGTGAGATCCAACTGTGATCTTGTTTCAGATCTGTTCCTTCCTTCACAGTTTCAAAGCAGGTGAATCTGCCTTAGATTTTCAGTCCTCAATTACAGGTATCACATTGAACTAACCTAGGCAGTGCTGTCATTCAGGGCCTCCCAGTGTCAGAACACATATTTTAGTTTCCTAAGGAAAGAAATGTAGCAGGTTTGTGGTAAAAGACTACACATTTGAAAAGAATATACTATTAATCCATTCAAATTTCACTCATTCAAAAACTTTTATATAAACCTCAATATTTAAATTTTTTTATATTAAAAAAAAACCTTAAAATGACTACCTTTGATTTTACACTTAGTCTTTTTCAGTAGCACAGGGTCTGACAAAAAACTGCCAGAAAAACCTCTAAGTTTTCAGTGTGGAATATGAAAATCTTATTTTGTTTTCTATCACGCTTTTACCAAAAATAAAGATTTTGTGCTTAGTCCTCTGTTGACAGCCTTGTTGATGAGTCATGTATGTTGAAACTCAATACTAATTCCTTTCCTATGGTTTTGTTAAAGAGCAACCCCTTGTTTCTGATAGCAAATAATCAATTTGACTAGACTGTAGTCAGGATGTAATGAGTCAAAGAATTAAAGAATAACTATTTTTACATAGCCACTTTGAACTGTTTTACCCTATTTAAGCTTTTTGAGTCATAGCAGTCTGTTCTGTTTTTTTTTTCCCTTCTAATTATTATCTTCAGTTAATATTCAAGTAGCATTTACTATTTACAAATAATTATATGAATATTGTCTTTGCTTTAATAATTTCAGTATTTCATGGCAGGCAGTGCTGTTTTTCCCCCCTCTAATTATTATCTGCAATCAATATTCAGGTAGCATTTACCATTTTCAAGTAATTATATGCATATTAATCTTTGCTTTAATTGTTTCACTATTATGGTCATCAGTGTAGTATTGCAAGGAAATAAATCACAGTACATGGTGAATTAGGTGGAGAAACAGTGGAAACAGTGGTTGACTATTTCTTGAGCTCCAAAATCACTGTAGATGGTTATTGCTGCCATGAAATTAAAAGACGCTTACTCCTTGGAAGGAAAGTTATGACCAGCCTAGACAGCATATTTGAAAGCAAAGACATTACTTTATCAACAAAGGTCCGTCTGGTCAAGGCTATGGTTTTTCCAGTGGTCATGTATGGATGTGAGAATTGTACTATAAAAAAAACTGAGCGCTAAAGAATTGATACTTTTGAACTGTGGTGTTGGAGAAGACTCTTGAGAGTCCCTTGGACTGCAAGGAGATCCATCCAGTCCATCCTAAAGGAGATCAGTCCTGGGTGTTCATTGGAAGGACTGATGTTGAAGCTGAAACTCCAGTGTTTTGGCCACCTGATGTGAAGAGCTGACTCATTTGAAAAGACCCTGATATTGGGAAAGATTGAAGGCAGGAGGAGAAGGGGATGACAGCGGATGAGATGGTTGGATGGCATCATCGACTCAATGGACATGAATTTGGGTAAGCTCCCGGAGTTGGTGATGGACAGGGAGGCCTGGCATGCTGCAGTTCATGGGGTCACAAAGAGTCGGACATGACTGAATGACTGAACTGAAATCACAGTAGGAATTATACCAATTACACTCTTAAAAAATTTACTCAAAGTATAAAACTGCTTATAATTGAAAAAAATGATTTTGTTTTAGTTTTTATAATATCATGTATTTCACATAAATTTTTTCTTTAATTAAGGAAATATTTATTGAGCTTTAAGAACTATCCTAGACATGAGATACAGAGCAGTGAAAAAAACCCTATATTGCGGGGGGGCGCTCTGCAGAAAGAGAGAGGCAGTGGAACTTCCCTCAGCAAAGCCAAGGGGTCCCAAGGAGAGGTGAGCCTGCTGTCCACCAACCCAGCCCCTCGACAAGCGAGAGACAATCAGACGAGACAGGGGTTCCATCTGAGCAGTTCCGCTTTATTGCCACAGCTCTTGGTTTATATAGGCAAGTAGGGGGGTTTTGCAAGGGATTTTCCATAGTTGCACCAATCATGTTAAAGGTCAAATCGTAATATGCCATAGTTGCACCAATCACATTAAAGGTCAAATGATCATGTGCCTTCATTATAACAGGAGTCTATGGTGATCACGTGCTGTCCACGTGCACGGAAATCAAGAGAGCCAATCAAAACCTTTAACATAGACCACGCCCCTATCTCTTTCGCCAGGCGCCCTTTTAGTTTCTAACCGCAAAACCCATTTTTTTAAGGTTTCCCATTTAGGGCCCCACACTATATATTCTCTGTTTTCTGGGGTTTACATTACAGTGAAATTAGCACATGAACAGGATTTTCCCATACATAGTGTTATAACTATCTTCCTCTCCACCTCCCACCATCAATTTATTTCTATCTTCAAACTGACTAACCAGTAGGCTTAACTTTTTAGTGGCAAATTAGTAACAGATGGTTTGTAAACGCTGATCTTCTTGGAAGTCTTCAGCAATTTCACAGTTATTAGAAGGGAAGTTTACAAATCAGAAGTTATTTGGAGGGAAAGGGAAAAGACAGGATGGACAGAACCTTGGGAAACAGTATCAGAATTCAAAGTGACCCAAATAAATTGAAGAAGCAGCCAGAAGCAAACAGAACAGACTTGGGCAAAAGAGAAATGAAATGCAGTGCAGCTGCAGAGAAAGACATAGGCATAACTGTGTACCTAAAAGATGAAGGAAGATAGTTTCTGTGCAGGTGTTTAAATAAAAGATTGGGCATTATCAACAAGCAGAGTTTTTTAGTACAGCCAGTTCTATCTTTCAGAAGTATAACTTAAATGCCTAAATGTGAGTGGGTACTGTGAAAGTAAGTGTTAGTTGCTCAGTCATGTCTGATTCTTTGTGACCCCATGGACTATAGCCCTCCAGACTCCTCTGTCCATGGGATTCTCCAGGCAAGAATACTGAAGTGGGTTGCCATTTGCTTCTCCAGGAGACCTTCACAACCTAGGGATTGAACCTGGGTCTTTCCTCATTGCAGGCAGATTCTTTACCACAGAGCCACCAGGGAAGCCCGAAGATAGGTGTCACTTTCTAGGAAAATTGCACTTGTTTGGCACGCCAACAGGAAACATGGCCTCTTGAGATTACAACAGCTATGAGTGTCCATGAAAAGGTATTAACTTCTTACACAAGATGAATCGAATGAAGCATAATTGTTGAGTTATTCAGATATCGCCCTCAAAATTTCAAACTAGCAAACTCATAGAGCTTATCCAAAACTTTATAATCTTTGCAAAACATTGATCACCAAAGGGCACATCCTGCTCTGTAGTTCCTATAACTGAAGCCATACTTCTTATAACTCTTCGGTTTCAGGACTAAAGTCAGTTTCAGTGACACTAATTATATTAGATTTAAATGGTGCATGAGGTATAAAAATGAATGATAGTAAAAAAGCCAACAATGTAAATAGTGATTCTTTTTCTATCAGGAAGAAAGGTCCTTAACACCAACGATAAAGAGAAAGCTGATTTTAGTTTTAAGTTTAATTTTTTTTTTTAAGTTTTTATCTGGCTTTAGATTCAACAGCAGGTGGATCTCCAATAATGTCACTCATTAGGGCTGTAGTTTAGTAGCTGATTCTTCCTTGCCCTCAGACTTGAAACAGCCTACCAAACTCTTGTGGTAGAGATGGATAGTGTACCATTTCAGCAACACTGTATCATAATACAGCTGTATGGCAATCCATTGCTGCTATTATTCCTGGCCTTTTCTAACTTAGCAGGAATTGATGACAAATAAGAAAACTTTAAAATTCAGTCTTCCTACATTAGTAGATTTCACTGATAAAAGTGCTTTAAATTTAAAATACATTTAAAGATTAGGAAACCCCTAAGAAAAACAGAACAGGAACTTTATGCTAGGAAAGCTAGAACCAAATGGGTTATCTATACAGATTTTGATAGTTTCATTAGAATTCCATTATGGAATTCCACTTTTTGTTCTCTTATTATTAGCTTTTTTGAAAACCAAATTCTAAACAGAAACCAAAATTTGAGTCACCTGCTTCCTGCTTATGCTTGATTCTTTCCAACTCAATTGTTTACTTGTTCTCTAGGTCATCTTTTTTAAATTGTATTTTTATTATTTATTAGTTTTTAAGTTCAGGTAAATTGACATATTAGTTTTCAGTATATGGCATAATTAACTTCTTGTATATATTATGAAAGTCACCACGATGAATCTAGTTCACATTCATTACCATACATAATTAGTTTTCTTCTGATGGTAACTTTTAAGCAGATTATCTTTTACATCGGCATAGGAAAAAAAAAGGGATATTTTCTTTTATAAGCTATGTGAAGTAAGGAAAAAAAGTCACAAGCCATCTTCCCAGCCTACTGTTTGTTTTCCTATTACTTTAAATAATATGTAGAAATGAAGGGAAATCTATAGAAATGCACATGTAAGTCCCAGCAATAAAGATCTTACCCTTATTTGATCTATGAGAAAATATAAAGAGTTTGAATAATTTCATATTTTTGTTTTACCCTAGTTCATTTTAAGTTCTTACACGTTTCATTTTTAATTTAAATTTTCATTTATAGTAACTTTAGAAAACAATTATTTGTATTAGAAGACTAACCTTTTTTATTTGAAAAATGTTGCAATAATAAATATTACATAAATACAATTTATAGGTAGTTTGTTTACAGAAAATGTTGGGCAAATCAAATCCTGTCTCAATCAGTTTATCTTAAATTTGTGCAATATCCATGTTTAAGATTAATCAATATTCAGTTTCTTATCTGAAAGACCACTATAGCCAACTCATTTTAGCTTTCCTTACTAATAAACCATGTATTTAATTCATCAATGAAAAATAATATCCTGATGTACCCATTTTATAATAAGATGAAGATCTGTCATCTCACTGTGTAAAGACATGTAAATGTATATGAAATACAAGTTTAATAAATATTCATCAAGCATATAGTAAGTGAAAAATTGTGTGCTAGTTCTTTGCAGAATGTGTAGGATGTAAACATATGGCTTATTTCCTAATATAACTGAAACCTTTCAGCTCTACAGATCAGACAAGCTTTGTCTGGCCATGAAATTCTCCAGGCCAGAATATTGGAGTGAGTACCCTTTCTCAGGGCATCTTCCCAACTCAGAGATCGAACCCAGGTCTCCCACATTGCAGGCGGATTCTTTTATTTATTTATTTTTTTAATTTTTACTTTACAATTCTGTATTGGTTTTGGCATAGATTGACATGAATCCACCACAGGTGTACATGCGTTCCCAAACATGAACCCCCCTCCCACCCCCCTCCCCACAACATCTCTCTGGGTCATCCCCACGTATCAGCCCCAAGCGTGCCATATCCTGCAGGCGGATTCTTTACTGTCTGAGTCACCAGGGAAACCCAAGACAATGTTTATTGTCCTTTAAATCAAGAGTTCACTTTCCCAATTTTGACATTAAAATATTTGACTGGTAATTTACTGTATAACAGTATGATTTAAAAAAATTAAAACTGCCATGGAAAATTTTCCCTTTTCACTTTTTTAATATTTCTGTGAGCAACTGAATGTTCCTATTTTATGCATTCAGGATAGATTACTTTTTATTTTGAGACAGTTGTAGATTCACTTGCAGTTGTAATGAAATACTACAGAGGTCATGTACCTTTTCCCCAGTTTCCCTCAATAATATCTTGTAAAAGTATACTACAGTGTCACAGCCAGCATATTGACATTGAAACTTCCCACCAATTTTGCTCAGATTTTTTCAGTTTTACTTGTATTTAATTGTATTTGTGTGTGTGTATGTATTTAATTCCCTGTAATTCTATCATAAGAATGAGTGAGTGAGTGAAAGTCGTTCAGTTGTGTCCAACTCTTTGCGACCCCATGAGTAGGTTTGTTTATCCACCACCATAGTCAAGATACAGAGTCATTTCATCAAGGATGCCTCATGTTGCCCCTTTATGACCATGCCCACCTCCTTCCCACTTGCATTTTTCAACCCTGGAAGCCACTGATCTGTTCTGCGTTTCTATAATTTTGTCATTTCTAGATTATTATATACATATTTATTGAGTCATTTGATGTAAATCTTTTGAATTGTCTCTTTTACCCAGTATAATTCTCTAGCAACTCATCCAGGTCATTATGTGTATTGATAGTTGTTCAGCTTTATTTCCGAGTAGTATTCCATGGTATTGATGTGCCACAGATTGTTTAACCACTCACCAGATGAAGGACATCTGGACACTTTCCCATTATGGACAATTAAGAATAAAGCTGCCATGAATCTGTAGGTTTTAGTGCCAGCATGAATTTCCAATTCTCTGGGATAAATAGTAGCTGGGTGGTATGGTAATTGTACATTTAGGGTTTTTTTAAATTAATTATTTTAATTGGAGGCTAATTACTTTACAGTATTGTACATTTAGTTTTATAAGAAAGTCTAAACTACTTTTTAGAATAGCTGTACTACTGTATACTTCCATCAGCAACGTATGAGTGATCTCATTTCTCTTTATCCATGCCAACATTTGATGTCATCACCATTTTGAAGTGTATAGTGATATCTCGTTATGGTTTTAACCTGTTATTTTCCTAAAGCATTCTTTCTCCTTTTCTCACTATGAACTTGTTTGCCGCCTGTGTACTCTTTTCCATGACACATCTGTTTATACCTTTGGCCCATTTTCTAATTGTTTTTGGTTTTGTTTGTTGTTGGTTGTTTTTTACTGTTGACTTTTTGGAGTTCTCCAGAGTCCCAGATATCCCAGATACTAGTCCTTTGTTGGACTGCAAACATTTGTAAATTGGCTTACAAATATTTTCTCCTGTTCTATATGTTATATTTTCATTTTCTAATATATATATATATTTAAATTAATTTACAGTGCTTTCACCCTACCCTTATACAGTTTGTATTTTTCTTTCTTCAGTTACTTTCCTTTATCATCTAGCATAAATACATATAAATCTATAATTTTCATATATGGCCTAATTCTATTTAATAAAACTGTCTTCTAAAGTTTTTGCCTTTTTGGTTAAATTGTTATGAAAGATGGGAAGTTGTAATGCATGCTGACAGTTTGGTAGAGACTAAGTACTTCTATTCATAAAGAAATGAAAGAGTTTAACTTTCTTACTTTGCTATGCCAAAACCCACCAGTTGGAAAATGGAAAATGTAATTATATGTATGGTTGATACCATGAACTTGATATTTTACTTAAAATATTTTAGAATAATATCCTTATGATCATTTTATCAGATTTGAAAGTTCACCTAATGCTTACTATGGTGAACTAACAAGTATGATTGCATTTTATTTTATTTCAATTTGAATAAGTCTCTTCATAGAATTGTAAGTAATGTCAAAATCTTCTGTTGTGTCCACAACTGCTCTCCAAATGAGTGTTTTATCATAAATGTTGCCTTTTATTATTTTCATTGGAAACAACCTAGTGGTTTCTGTGATTGAATGAATGTTTTAATTTTAGCTTT
This sequence comes from Oryx dammah, assembly GCF_014754425.2. Taxonomy (NCBI): domain Eukaryota; kingdom Metazoa; phylum Chordata; class Mammalia; order Artiodactyla; family Bovidae; genus Oryx; species Oryx dammah. Next base: position 76,932,215 of record NW_024070187.1, read on the forward strand.
TCTTTCTGTGTTTTAAACTTTCTTTAAGCTTTTGTGTTTTGTGTTTCATTTATATGGAAGACTATATTTTGCTTTTTTAAAAAAATCTTTCATTTTTAGCAAGCATGGGAATATATTCTTGCTTACACTCTGGGAAAGAGAACACCCTAAATGTGGCTTAACATTATAAATCATCTTCTTTCTTTCCCATTGACTCAGATATGTGCATTGTTGGAAACGTGTGCTTTAATGGCATATATTTTTGAGTCTGACTAGCTGCCTGCCTGTAATCAGGACTATATCAACTGTTATCATTCTAAATGTTTCCTTTCTTTTCTTCAAACACATTTGCCTGATTGACCTTTTTTTTTTTTTTTTTTCTCTGTCTTTCTATGGGGCTGCTCCAGGAGCCATGGCTAATCATCTTATAAGCAATGCTCTGCTTCGTCCGCATGGTACTAACAATCCCTATAATACATTGCTTGGGGAACCGGCGGTCTGTAACAACCCTTCTGTCAGCATGTACAACGCACAAGGTGTGCTGGAGTTTATCTTAATTTTTTCAAGTGAAAGTCCCATTTTATGTAGCTTTTATGGCCACATTCTATTTTTCTTTCCTTCTTCCTGCCTTTTCTTTCTTTTGGAAGCAGACACACAGACTCTTTTCACCTTTCACTCTTCTTGGTGCTTTTATTTTCCATTTTCCTTAGGTTTTCCTTAGTAAGAAATGGATTTTTTTCCTTCTGATAAACAAATGCTTGATTCACCAATATGTGTTTGTTCTCTGTAATGTTATAAAATGTTTTGTGGTTTGTCAGTACTTTTCTTGTTGTTGATTGATTTCCATACTAAATACCTATGTATTCATTTTGAGAAATGAGCTATTTGCCTAAGGTAAGTAAGATAAAGAAGACTTGATTCAGTAATCTTAATGCTATAAGATCAAGAAAGTAATCTTACTCTCTTCTACCATGAAGCACACTCTAGGCACAAATATCAGTACTAATGAAAGCACTTAGATCAACTTCTTGGAAAACACTGAAATAAGCTATGGAGGAAAGAACAGTGAACTGAACAGTAACAGATCAAGTTCTACCCTATCTTAATATTGCCTATATGCACTGACTTAGGAAGGTCGTGAAATGCTTTTTATACTGTGACTGCATGTTAACAGCAAGGGTTTTGGATATGGCTCCTCTGTATATCCTCCAACTTTAAATTATATCTCAGATAAGCATAAGTCTCTTTAAAACCACTTACACTCTAAGCATTTGTATGTGACACTACCTTTTTTAAGATAAAAATATATTGGGGGCACAAGAAATTTAAAAATTCATATCATAAGTAAAGTGACCACAGAAAAAATTAAGTAAAAGTTTTGTAAAAGAAAAATTTTAGTCAGTGATCCAACTATTTAAAATTATATTTGAAAATAACTCACTATAATAAAGAGACTTCAATAGTTCCTTCAAGCTGGACATGATAGATTAGATATATTTTAACTTTCCTAGGCAATCTTGAGTAAAATGTCTATTATCCTTTTTTGGGAATCCGTGTGTGTGTGTGTGTGTGTGTGTGTGTGTGTGTGTGTGTTTCCTTGGTCAGAGGTAAAAAATTACTGGCATGTATGTGAAAACTTGGTGTGAATGTTTATTCCAAAAAAAGCGTGTTTGTTGCAACATGGTCTTTGGATATCTCCCTAAAATCATCTGAGTTTCCTAGGTGACACCTTGTTAGATACAAAAGACGACTATAAATGATTTCAAAAATTTCAAAGCCAATAATTCAGAAGTGACTTCAGGAATATAGTCAAGTTGTTTGTCAGTAGAAAAAATAATTAAGCAAACTGTTAATTGTATCCAGTTACTTAAGATTTACACCTGAGAATCATAGACCTAAAATTAAAAGAAGGGAGAGAACACACTGACTCCTCTTTGCTATACTATGGACATTCTGTCAGCCTGTGCTTAAGTATTTCCTCTAATGACTCCTTTCCTAGCTCAGGATCTTAAGTATTCAATTGTTGAAATGTTCCATTTGTTATAAATATTTTTCTTTCCACCAAGCCGAAATTTGCCTCTGGCCAGGATGCTTAGCTTTGCCTTCTCGAACAAAGATGAGCAAAGCATTTTTCTGCTGTCTGTGGCATCCTTTAAATACTTGAAAGTAGTTAATCTGGCTTCTTTTAGTCACCTTTTTATTCTAGTAAAGCAGCCTTATGCTATCAATAGAAGAAAGTTTCTTCATGGTTATCCCCCTTATATCATTCACCGTTTGCCAATATCCTTATTTCGTTGTAACACTCAGTGATGTGTATATTATACAATGCAACAAATATGGTTTGGCAGAACAGTTCTGCAGACTTTACAGAGGCATGTCTGGGGCTTTTCTTTATTTTCATTAGTCTAAATGACAGATAGCGTGTCATCAGAAGCATTTTAAAGTGTGCTGACATATTAAGTTTTCAAGGATACTAAATAAAGATTTACACTATATTTGCAAATTTTATCTATTCTACATTATTCACCTTACACGAAAAATTGTTGGAAATTGGTTTAAAATAAGTAATATATTTAGAACACATTTTGTTTAGCTCTTCTGACTATTCAGATATAATTTCTAGTGTCATACATAATGAAAAAGTTACAATCATTAATCTATGTTTTCCCTAATTCTTGCCTTCTTGTCTTACTTTATTACTGGCATTCTAAATTAGGAGATTTTTCTAAGGATGGAACACTATTATATAAACACTTTCAAAGTGAATTTTTCATGACAAAATTTAAAATAGTACCATATAAATCCAAAGTTTTATTCCTGTCAAGCCTATTACTGAATATTGCTATTAAGATTATCAATAAATACGCAAAGGTTACTTCTGAATGGATTTGTTGTTTATGCCAGTAAATTACATTCAGCTGACTTTTCTTAAAAACAGAAGTAAATAATTTTATTATTGGTTTTCAGAATCAAAAATGGAATTGTTCAACTACTTTATGTTTTAGTATTTTTTAAGATGTTAAGAAACTATGGTAGTGCTTAAAATGATGTTTTACCACTGACCAAAAATAAAACTTGGTGACTATCATATTGCTACTAATCTTATGCTTTCAGATGAATGCACTTATATTCTTACTGGCAAGGTGAAATCTTACATGAAATATAGGTGGCTCGGTATGTACTGGAGTGGTTTGTGTTGAATTACAACTTGGTTCTGTTCTGTTGGTCCTTTAATTCTGTTATACCAATGCCATCCAAGCAAAGAAGCGTTTGGATTTAAAGTATCCATTTTTGTTTTTGATGCCTTTATTTAAAATATATAAAGATATATTATATTGTTCCTGATGCATATAGACTTAGGAACAAAAATGAATAATATACTTTTGTTAGATTGGATTCAGATTCTCTTTGTGGAAATATTTAAAATTTCATGCATAGTATTTCTGGACCATTATCTTCCTATCAATATTGGATAGTTAAGTTTTTGTTAGATAAATCTTATTATAGATTAACCTGCCAACAAAATGTAATATATAGAGAAGTCATGCTTTTACAAGTTAATTTACATTTTAAGGTGACTTAATTCAATTCTAAAACTTTAAAGAAAGACATATCTTTAGGATGGGATACATGAAGAATACATTATAGTTGTCAAGAATACAAGGTTATAGTATAAAGTATATAATTAAATATTCTGTTACAGCTTTCAGAGTCTAAGGCAGAATGTGAAGAGAAGGAGGTAGAGGAGAGTAGTGCATGAAGTCAATCAAGATTCCCTTTCTGATCCCAGTTCTGCCACTGTTAGCAGAGGGGTGTTCGATAAGTCTCAGTCTCTCTTGGCTGCAGCTTCCTCATCTTGCAAAGCAGGAGCTGAACTTCAGTTACCTCTCCTGTGCTTTCCACTTCTAAAATGTTATCGTTTACAGAAGGGGCCATAATGAGCCTACAAGCAATTTACATCTGTTGCTATACTAATTTGGCTTTTTATTCAAATTCTTCTTCTTTAAAAGAAATTTTCTCTGCATTTTGAAATATTGTTGGTCTTTTGCTGAGAAGCAAATCAGCTTTTAAAGTACAAAAACAGTACCTCTAAAGCAGTAGTTAAATGGTAACAAGTCTGCATCTCTTGAAATTATCTAGCCCAGTGACTTTGCTGGGTTTTATTTTGTGATAATTTAATCCTCTTATAAAGAAAATCAGCAAGAGTGGTTTTTTGACTGGATTAAAATGTGAGAATTTTTTAAAATAATGTTTTTATAGTTGTTTTTAAAGTATTAACTTTTTAAATGTTTGATTGCATATGATTATGCAACAATCCAGAGGAAAACTTGATACTGATTGCTGGTGTTTTTTCCCTTCACATTTTCATGATACAGAATAATGGTTGGATTTAACATTTTTCTTTCTCCATAGTTATACAACTTTTGAATATGAGCTCCAGAAATGACAGTATTGATCAATATTATTTACAAATGATAAAAAGTATTTGTATAGGTACAGTGGGAAAAAAATAACCTTTGTACATGAGAAGATACATAAGAAAACAAACATAAAAACTAAGAAAAGTGTTTTTCTTTTCTCGCTATACAAACTAAAGAATTTACTTATAATCTAACTGAAAAAAACTTAAAGTGATATTCCTTAGAAGCAAATATGTCTTAACACATACACACAAATATATATGTAATATTGAATTAAAGTTGTGGAAAAAGTCATGGCTTGCCCTCAGGATTTTACTCTCTTTGGTTGGTGTGATAATTTTAACTTTAAAATAAATGTGTATTTGTTTGAAATTTACAAACTGACTAAATGCTTATTACTCATTTTATTAGCATGTGTTATGGGGGTTTCTTATTTTCTAACATTTCAGTATTTTTAATTATGATAAGCCATGTAACACAGACTCATGAATTTTGGGGCAGTGGAATTATTTCCTTTGACTCTTTTTTCTGCATATCATCAATTTGCTTTTTACTCATGTTTCTTCTACTGTCGCTGTAAGCTTACTTGTTGTTTTTTCTTTCCTTTTCTCCATGCTGTCGTTTAGAGCCCTACAGAGAGACAAGTATGGGAGTAAAGCTAAACATTGCATATCAAATGTAATTTTTTTTAGTTCACTTTTATTGCATCACATATAGATGATGTAGTTATTAAAAACAGTTCATCTCACAATTTAAAAACTAAAGAACCTATAAATCAACTTATATAAATATATGTTAACAGAGATTAGACGCTTTTGTTGTCTGATTCTTTTATTGTGTCACGTAACATAGTTGTTAAGTCTCATGTAATGTTTGTGTGAGTTAAATTGTTTTTAAATTAAGCATTTATTTTTGCTAAGTAATTCATAAACTTTTAATTTTCATTACTACATTCCATTACACAAATACATGTCACATACAATGTGTCCACCTTCTTTTAGTATGGCTGTTTTCAACCCGTACCTAATGCATTGACAACAGAAATAATAAACACGTTTCAATGCATCAGTTGCTCAACCATAACCATCAAGCATACCATAGCAGCCTCTGCAGCAGCAATCACCCATCACATATGGCCCTTTAAAAAACATTTACTTTTATTTTTTCTTAACATCGTGGATTTGTCTCAAAGATATCTTATAACATGAAAATAAATCGCTTCACCCTATGTCTGTGATGGCTGCTTTTTTAATGTATTCAGTGCATTGTTATTTTTGAAAACTGTGTTACTTGAATACAGAGTATGCATCAGAAGTCCATATAAAAATTGATATATTTGGAACACTTTATTAAATGAACTAGCTCACTTTTGGTAAACATAACTGCATCACAGATATAGAATGAATGCTATATTTTCACAAGTTAATGATGTATTGAGAAGTTTAATGGAATTCTTAAAAAAAATTGTTCTATAAAGAAGTACCCTTATTTAGCAGTATTGGTTAAATGTTTGTGTTTTATTTTATTTTGTGGTTGCATTTGAAATAATTTATGTAACTGTTATTGATTCTTGGATTCTTGTTCATTCAAGAAAATGCAAAAACCTTGAAGAAGCATATGGTCAGATTTATATCACTACAGCTGTTTCTTTCCAGAATAAGATGTTTAATCTCTTTTAAACCCAAAGTTTAATATGCACACAAAGTCATCACTATTATGAAATGGAACCTTAAATACTGACACTATGTTTTTAGGAATTAGATCCCCATGTTTTATGCATTCTTTTGTAAAATTATCTAATGACCCTAACAATTACTAATGGATATATAATAGTAACTAAAGTGCTTATAACAGAAAAAAAATTGGAAAGTAAATCAAAATATTTCTGTTTTGAGAGTTCCCATTTGCAAATTATTTTGATGTGCCATTTATTTACCTAGGCATTATTTCATAACTATATCATTCTGACAAATTTAACATAATCCTTTTGTGGTTTTTGTATAGGGATTTCTCAGTTTTACAAAATTACATACCAAATTATTAGACAGTGCTTGAATCTTCTACTTTGATTAGTATATTCAAAGTGCCACACCATGAATTATGTTAATTCTATACCTATTTCAATGTTAAGACAACACATAAATTTAAAAGGTAATGAATTATTGATTGACTTTGGTGTGTATAAATTGAAAGCTGTGAATGACTACAGAAAAGTTTGTGTTTTTTTCCTAAGTTATAACCAAATATGTTTCAAATAGTGTCAGGAAATGTTTGTATGGAACTTTATAGTGTTTTGTGCAAATTTATAGTTTTAAAATTCTTTTAGAGATTTACTGTAAATACTTATTTTCTATTTATAAGATTTCTATCAATTGTCCAAGTATATGCATATATATTTATATAGATATGTACATATAGATTGAATAGTACTTTTTTATTTCCAAACATTTTATACTTAATTAAAATTGCTACCAGTTTATACATACTTCATAGTCGGGTGTTTTTGCTTCTGTGTCTCTGTGTATGTGTTCTATTGCCAATTGGACATGAATGTCATAATGTTTTGTGATCTTTTTCAGAGGGGCTTCTGAACAATGCCAGGGATACAAGTGTCATGGATACTCTACCACTGAATGGTAACCATGGCAATAGTTACAGCATTGCCAGTGGTGAATACCTGAGCAACTGTGTGCAAATCATAGACCGTGGCTATAACCATAATGAGACCGCCCTAGAGAAAAAGATTCTGAAGGAACTCACTTCCAACTATATCCCATCTTACCTGAATAACCATGAGCGCTCCAGCGAACAGAACAGGAATCTGATGAACAAGCTGGTGAACAACCTGGGCAGTGGGAGTGAAGATGATGCCATTGTCCTGGATGATGCCACCTCCTTTAACCATGAGGAAAGTCTGGGCCTGGAATTGATTCATGAGGAATCAGATGCTCCTTTGCTGCCCCCAAGAGTCTACGCCACAGAGAACCATCAGCTACATCATTACACCAGAAGGCGGATCCCCCAAGATCACAGTGAGAGCTTTTTCCCTTTGCTAACCAACGAGCACACAGAAGATCTCCAGTCACCCCACAGGGACTCTCTCTACACCAGCATGCCAGCGCTGGCTGGTGTGCCCACTGCAGAGAGCGTTACCACCAGCACCCAGACCGAACCCCCACCGGCCAAATGTGGTGATGCTGAAGATGTTTACTACAAAAGCATGCCAAACCTCGGCTCCAGAAACCACGTCCATCAGCTGCACACCTACTACCAGCTAGGTCGCGGTAGCAGTGACGGGTTTATAGTTCCTCCAAACAAAGATGGGACCCCTCCAGAGGGAAGTTCAAAAGGACCAGCTCATTTGGTCACTAGCCTATAGAAGATGACAGAAATTTAAGCCAACAAGACTGCTAACACCTGATAGACTGTGCTGAGTTGATATACACAGTGGTAATAATGTGTGTACTTTTAAATCTTTATGCTGTTCTTGAACGACAAACACAAACTCTCAGACTCCTTTTTTTTTTGTTTTTAAACTGAGATTTTTAGGTCAGCCCAGGGGAGAAAGATAACTGCTGAAATTCCCCTGTGCCCTCTCCTTTCTTGCCCTTCACCCCCCGCACCCAAGATGGAGACTTCATTATGTTAATGAACGAGATTTGAAGAAAATGGCACTCATTGTGGCCTTGTTGAATTATGTTGTGTTTGTTCTAACATCTCTGATGCTCTGTTACTATAATTACAAGGACCTGATTTTTTCAAAGGCCAGAACAGTTGTTTGAAGTTAGTAACAATGCTGCATCTAGACTGGAGTGCTGCACAAACATAAAAGCAAAGCAAACTGTATCACATAGTGGTTTTTAGTCACTCACAACCTGAATTCACCACAGTGGGAATAGCTGTGGTATACAAAATCAAACAACAAAATCAATAATGAAATGGAGGAGAATTCTAGAATTATATGCTAAATGCATATTTTATGATTTGCTGTATTAACTGATGATAAACTAATGGCAGAAAAAAAACTGAACAATTTCTATGTAATGTACAGATACTAGCATTGCACATGTAGTCTGCTTTCTGTTCCTCCAGAATTTGAGTCCTGTTAATGTAGTGGAAAAAAAAAGAAATTTTCTTTTTCTTTCGTGCTGGTCTTGCAAGTTTGTCTACCAGAAGAGCAAAGTTTCTTTCCTTTCTTCTTTCTTTTCTTTCTTCATTTCTTTCTTTTCTTTTCTTTCTTTCGTTCCTTTTTTCTTTAAAATTTCACCTGGCAAAAAATAAATAAATAAATAAATGAAGCTATCACTTTATAAGAATCATTTTCTAGTAATGCAAACAAATTATTTTTTACAAAAAAAATAAAATAAATAAAATTAGACTTCCTTCCCTCACTATATATCTTTATTCAGTCAGAATATTTCCAAGAGCATTTTTGCAAGTTAGAGCAGGAAGAACTTTTATGTTTACAGTGCACATCTGTTGTAATGCAAAGCATATTTGGCAAGCATTTCATCACTAAGACAGTAGCTATGATTCTAGAAGTCAAGAGATGTCAATAGAACTAGTGGGGCTTCTGCATGTGAAAAACGGTATCCCATAGGTGTGAAAGTGCTGAATACTCAGTCTGATCCCCAAGTGGGCACCTGCACTACCAATTTTTAAAGGAAATTCACTCAATTGTAGAAAGAAGCAAAAGGTCAAGTTATTTTGAAGTGATTTAAAAAAGAAAACTCTTCTGTTTATTAACAGGAAAATTATTTATTTGACAGGATTTTAAGTAATGTAGGAATATAAGAAGTAAATTAGCAGCACATATAATTTTTTTTTAAGTTTATGATCCATTTTGTATGGTCTCAAAGTTGGATGACCTCATTACTAATACTTGTTGTAAAAGTGAAACTTGTTTGCCAACCAATAAACAACTGATTGAGATTTAGAAGATATTGTATTGATGTATGTACTATATGATTAATTATTCTTTTCATTTTTCTCACCTTTCTTTCCTTCTGTTTTCAGTATATAAATTCTGCTAATCCTCTGTGGCCCAAATGAGCCATGCTAAAGAAATCAGTCTGCCTAGGTGAATAAACTAAGCACAAAATTAGTTTTTGCAGACAAAGTATGAGAGAAAAATGAGATGGGCATTTTTATGTTGGCTGAAATAAGATGCATAACTTACTTTCAAGCAGGTTAATATATAGATTACTATGTGCTAATTTATAAGCCAGCTTCAGTCACATGGTTTATTATAAAAGTCAGCTTAAATCAGAGATTTAAAGTATTTGGAAAAGAAGGATCATATTTTTTCCTCCCTTGTATTCTTCATTTTGATGTTGAATATTTAAATTCATTCCATTGGCTAAACATACAAGAATAATGGCAAAGAGAATACCCATTTTATAAACATAAGACATTTTTATGCTATTTTTTTGGTTGTTTTTCTGTGTATAGATAAAATGAGAGGGAAAAAGTCCTTTCAAAGAAACTTTCTAGATCTCCAATTACTGAAGAATCTTTACCAGCAGTGTGCAAGCATGGGGACCCTCCTAGGGCAAAGTTAGAATGAATTTGCCAAATTATAATTTCTAATTGTATTATATGATTTCTTGGTGATTTTTTTTCTTTATTTTTTTCAAAAAATTTAAACATCAGCCACCTATAAATTAATTTCTTGAATTAAGATTAGAAAGAGTAGTTTAGAGAGTAGCCAGTAATCTATGTATACAGTTTTAATATAAAACGAAAGAAAAAATTCTGTACTGGGCCAGAGTACATCATAACCTTAAATTAATATCACCTCAAAATATCTTATGCATCATTCCTTTTAGTCACTTGACAGAAATATTTTTTAAGTCTACACATTGTCTCTAAGTTACAGGAGAACCACAAGCTTTATGAGTAATTAGGTTTTCAGTTACCACATATGGCAATATTAGCTCCCTAAAAGGTGGTTAGTCTATCTGGTACATAGAATACATTTGATAATGAAAGAATCCCTTTTAGATATGCTTAAGGCAACTTCAGAAACACGAATGTAGTCTGTGGATTTATGAGTACTTATGCTAGTTTTGCCAATCCAACAGTAATCTATATGAAAACAGCTCCATCAATAAGAAGCTAGTTTCACAGAATAATGGGGAAGCTACCTCAATTCAGCTTGCTGATGATGCCAATTCTGATTTTCTGCTATTGCTACCTCCCTGACCATTATTTTTTGTGTTTCATTATATGGAAATTTGAAGCTGAGAATCTCCCAGCTCTACATAGTCCAAGTTGAAGGAGATCACTTGAATACATAGACTGATGTGGAAAGCCATTCAGTCCTGTTGGTAACCACCAAGCACTTAGGTCAAGATGAAAGGGTCAGATTTTTGAACTTGCATACATCATAATTGGTATGCTTTCAGAGAGACTTAAGATCCCAAAGACTTTCACAAGAAGAGATTATTCCCCCAGATTGAATGTGACTATAGTGAAGACAAAATAGTGGATGAAAGAGTTAATTATGTATACATTTCAATAGAAATTTGTGTATGTCTATCATATATTCCTCTAGTCCTCTTTACACTAGCAAGTGTTGAATTCCTGAATTTGAATCTTCTTTCACGTGCATTTTCATGTGTGGCAATTGATAATTTTAAAATTTTCTTAATCATATTTGGCTGACCCTATATTTTCAGTACTTTTGTGACATTTATCACCCTCTTATTTGCATATTTTGGTGTAATTATCTGATTTTCCATCAAAAAAAATTTTTCACCAAACATACTATACTACACTGCATTATTTGGAGAGCTGGAAGTAAAAGTTATGTCAGTGAAACAAGTTATTATTTCCAAGTAAAAAACATTTTTGTAACATTTTACAATTTTGTTTCCTTTTTGAGGTCTGTTTCACATGATACTTTAATAGGACATTAGCTTACAAACCTCATGTCTAGTTGATTTAGAAAATGTTGGATTGTTGCATAGCCCATGTTCCTAATTGATAATATTTATGGAGAAATATAAATTTTGTGAGGAGAAATAAGCGGGAATTCCAATTAAGTTTTTGAGCATCTTTTGTTTTCACTCTATTGAAATTAACAATACTATAGTTAAATAATAATTTGTTATGCTAAAATAATCATAATGGAAAAAATAACTGGCATGAAAAATTATCTTGAGGTTAAAAATAGTCAATATAATGTAGTAATTAAATGCAGGTAAAGGACACCCCTTTACCTCCTGTAATACAAATTTATAATGACTGAAATTAAAATGTAGTTATGATTTGTATTTTTAAGATACCATTAGTCTAAAAATGTTGACATTATGAGGAAAGGTTTTTAAGATTTCATATTTAAATTTTTAAATATTAACTTAGTTGGTATAACAAAAGTTTTCATAATAATGGAAAAAAGCATATATTATAAATGAATTATTTAAGAACCCATAAACTTAAAGTCAGGCAATATCTGCAGCTTTTTCCCTCAAACCTGTTCAAATCCATTGTAATTTGCCTGCTTTAAAAAATGACATTAAAAACTTCAAAGACTAACTTTTTGCTCAATTGTGGAGACCAAAAGGGAGAGGAAAATATTTCTTCTAGGTTGTCTAAAGATCAACTTCAAAATCATCACCTCCTATTAATGAAAGAATAACTCATTTTTTTAGTTGTCCATCAATACTGTACCAAAGTGCAACTGCTTATGGCATTTTTCAAAAAACACTGTAGAACTAGTATGTAATCAGTTCATATTTAGAGAGATAAAACTTTAGAAAGAAAAAAAAAAAAAGAACCCAAATCCTAATTTGATTTGATTTTGAGTAACTCTGAAAATACTGACAAGAATGTCCTTTCTTCTTTAACAAATATATATTTTAGATAAAATAGCAATATATATGATATCCCTAATGTACTATAATAATGGTATCAAGATATTAATAATTAATTAGCTCATGTTTAGCAATTCTTAATTATAGCTCACCACATAAGTAATTATTATGCATTTCTAAGTAATACTTTAAATATGTCTTTTGTTAGATTTCTACACATAAATTAGTAACATGGAAGCACAAAAGTGAAGCAACAATGTTGCAGAATAGCTTATGGGAGCATTTTTGTGCAAATGAATTCTACATGAGAATCATCTTTGAGCTTGTAAAATAGATTTGATGGATCCCAACCATAAATTCAATTTTGTAATCAGTAGTAAAAAGGTCCATATATAATCATCTGAAGAATATTGACAAATATCTAAATTTTCATTTCTAGACTAAAGTAAGTTCAAGTGTCAATAGCTTCTTCTTTCCTGCTTAGGCCATAAGAGGAACTTTCCTATTTGCTAATTAACTTGATTACTTCCTTTTTGCTTTAAAAAGGAAATCAGTCAACTTTCATCTGTACACATACTTCCATATGCCATTTATTTTATTTCTTGTTTGCTGAGGAAATAGCTTGTTTACATTATTGCAAACTTTGTGATTTTTGCAATGAAACAGGTAGTTGTTTTGGTTTTGCATCTTCTCATTTGAAATAAAGTTATTGCCATTCCCTATTCTTAAGAAGTTAAAAGCCAGCAATTCTTTAATATCTAGGATCTTTAAGTTATTATTCAAATGTGTTGATTTCAATATTTCTGTCTCTTAATAGGACATCACACAAATCATTCTAAACTCATATCCCCTTAGAGCATTTCAAAGGTAAATACAAACTATGATTTTTAAGAAGGCATGTGAAAGGAGAACTCTGATTTATGTGAAGAAGTCATAGAAGACTATTTAAGGAAACAAACCTCTGTTGAGGTAATAAAGTGTTTTCAACCACAATATGAACAGAAGAGCAGAACCAAGTTGAATTCATGGTGAGGTAACTAGAACTAAATTAGAGATAGAGAGAAAAGTTATCCAGGAAAAAATAATAAAACTACTTAGAGTGATAAAAATCCTAAACACTGTACCAAATGTTATTGATGTATTGAAAAAAATCAAATTTAGGTTTACCATATTATAATTTTTACTACAGAAAACACTAAACACTTTTAACCCTCTTTAGATATTTCTTGTTTAGTCTTGTCTCAAGGAAACATGAATATTTTATAAATGTCTCTTAAATAGAAGTATTTTTGCCTCAATTAACATTCACACTGTAGTCTGCTTGCTCTATTGTATGTCAATATAATTAATGCTACTAGTAGCCTTGTACCTTTTAGAGCTTTATTATGAATCTTTCTAATAAACATTAAATTAACATTAAATTGGAATTATGTACATTGTGCAAAACAATTCATAACCAAGCAATAATCATTAATTCATTATAAATATATATATATATGATTAAACTTTGAGACTGAATAATACAAATAATTACAATGCTGAAAATAGTACTCTCAAGTCCTTCTCTCTCTTCAGTTATTGTAGTCAATTCATAAAATTCTGCAGACAGTTGTACACATGATGTGTTATCAAAGTACTCCATAATCCAAGTATGTCTAAAAGTTCCCAGTGCTTCTTTCATTCTAAAATGCCAAAGGAAAGAGCTTGAAAGAAGAAGAAAGTAATGCCTTCTAAGGATCTTATTTAGATAAACATTGTCATTCAGAATGAATAATTTTAAAAGGAAAATGTTCCATTTTGTGGTCTGAGGGAGAAGTTATTAAAGTTTACAGTTAGCCCAATGTTGGATAATTTTAAATTTTAAAGGAGTTAAGTTTGTCTCAATGGCCCAAGAGTGCAGAATTTCACAATATATTGGCAAGGAAATAGGTTTAAAATCCATACCTAAATTGGCTTTTAAATGTTAAGAATTCCTCTGATTCTTCTGAAAGTGGAGCAGGTAAAATAGAGCCAGATTCAAAACGAACTATATTGGTTGACCTCAAAAAAATGACAAAATAACAACAACTCTTTAGTAGTAGGTAGAGGTCTTTGGGGATGGAACTCAGGATACAGTGACTAAACAGAATGTCTTCTTATGCTGACCACTGCCTTGTCCTCTAGTACATTTTTTAATGCCTTGAATTTCAACTTGTCACCATGTCTTATGTTTTGAATGACATCATGAATCAAGAGATTAGTAAAAAACATTTAAAATTGGTTTTCATGCCTCATTTGAAAATAGAGATTTCCTTTACCATCCTAAGTAATATAAGATGATACATCTTGAAGCAGCTGTGGACAATCAGAATGTGTTCATTTATAAACAAGTCTTATTTGTATATTCTAACACTGATCTTTGCCTATGAACTACAAAGTCAAGAATTATAGAGAGGGTCAACTTGATTTCCCTTAATGGCTTCTGTGAATATATTGGAAAATGGAAGGATAATTAGAAGAGTTTTTTCATACTGTTTTCCCACTTGCCAAGCATTAAGTCTAATTCAAAATACATCTTTTGAAAAATGATAGTTTATTTTAAAAACTAACAACTAATGAACCATTTCTCATTGATAAGAAAAATCACTTTTTTAGAAACTAGAATATAGCTATTGCAGGCTTTGGTCTCTTACATTCTCATATATTTACACATGGCATTAAAATTATCATATACACCTACCAGATTTCAATCTATTGGATTTTTTTCCCTTGTACAACGTTTCCAACTTTTTTTCCCCCTTAAATCTTCTGTACAATCACATGTAAAATCATAAGCTACAAACCTCAATAAAAAATATCAGTAAACAATAAGTGATGTAGTCACTGTTATTATATGGTAAGACCCAAACTTTGGTTTGGGAACAGTATTTCAACTGCAGGATAATAATTGAAACATGGACCCTTACTATCCCCACCCCTTCAATCTCCTCTGACAAGCTGAAAATAAAACAATGAACTATTTTGTTTATGTTTTCGGAAAACTGCTGCCATCTGAGGTGTCTATGAGTTGATTCGTTATTTCCAGGAAAACAGAAAATTAAATTTAGAACTTAGTGTTTGCCCTTAAAGTTTGCCAATGATGTGATATAATCAAATGCAGTCCTATATCTGCTGCCTGATCAATTTCTTTTTCCTCCTCTCAAACTGGCAAGTAGGAGAATTAGTCACCAATGAAACTTTGGCCCAAAGAAGAATTAGGTTCTCTGTGGAAGGTGTTAGTTGCTCAGTTGTGTCGGACTCTTTGCGACCCCATGGACAGTAGCCCACCATGAAAGGCTCCAGGCGAGAATACTGGGGTGGGTAGCCATTCACTTCTCCAGAAAATTCTCCCAACCCCGGAATTGAACCTGGGTCTTCTGTATTGCAGGCAGATTCTTTACCATCTGAGCCACCACTATTCTTCTTTTGAATAAAAGGCGTGATAAATAGTAAATGTTGTAGATCACAAAGGTAGACATTATATAATCATCATTCTGTACTGTCAGGGATTCTGATTATTTGGTTTACTAACTCTTAGCATCAGTACAAATTTCAGCTAGAGGAAATGTAATTTAGATGCCTCTACTTTGTAATATTGAAAATACATTTTCATAAAAAAAAAAAGTACTTTGAAAAGGAAACAGAAATCAGGAACTCTTGAGTGGCTAGTGTGTCCCTGACACTTTACAACGCCTCATTTGATCTTTCCAATCATATGGTGAAATGGATTTTTTCACACAAAGGAAATTGAAATTCAGACCTCAGAGTCATAGAACTAGTGAATTTTGAACCAAAATCTCTTTTTTGGTTCAAAAAAATAGATTTTGGGGGGTCTAAAGTCTATTGTATTAATCTCATCAACTAAATGATTAGTTGAAAAGAGGTGGCTCAGATGGTGAAGAATCTGCCTGCAATGCACGAGACCTGGGTTGGATCCCTGGGTCAGGAAGATCCCCTAGAGAAGGGAATGACAACCCACTCCAGTGTTCTTGCCTGGACAGTTCCATGGATAGAGGAGCCTGGTGGTCTACAATCCACTGGGTCACAGAGTTAGATATGACTGAGTGACTAACACTTTTACTTTCACTTCTTATTTAAATAAAGGAGTGAAAACAGATATTCAAGGAAACTTTAAGAAAAATGTTACGCCTGCTTTTTAAAGAGCTCAGACTTTATGCAAACTCCATTTTACTAAGCAGTTGGCAGAAATAGAGAAGTGTCACTGACTGTACACTTGAAAAATTACTTTTCTAAGAATAGAGCATCTCATCTCTAAAGTAAATGCAACACCTAATTTGTATGGGATGTAATTGACACACATGATATTCTCAAAAAAAAAAAAAAAACCCCTCTTACAACAGATTTTTCATACATAATAAACTCTTATGTGTGTGCTGTTTTTCAGCAAGTCTCATTTGATGAAAAAAATGTCTTTGAGTTTACATGTTTTGGGGAGATGTCAGGCTAAACAAGGTAACATAACTTTTTATTATAAGATTTCAGAGAATGTGCTGCAAAGTAAAAGAGGAGTATTGTGTTGTTTCCTAAACTTATTTGGCCCTAAAATCCTCAAGGAATCTGAAGAGCAACAATTTAAAATTATTAACCTATGGAACTCACTTGGTAAAACACTGCCCAAGATATTTTTGTTACAACTGCATTTTTTATTTTCCCTGAGTATTTTACATCAATGAAATGCTGTAGGCGTGACTCCTTCAATATTAATTGGTTTTATAACTCATCATAAAATAATGTTACAAAAGTATTGGCCCTAAATATCTGGTCCCATTCTGCAGGTGGAGAAAGAACAATTAAGATGAATGACACCTTAAGAATTCTGCCTAATCATAGAATCCCTTTATTTTAATATACCTTCTTATCTTCTAACATCAAATATCCATTTGGCAACAGACACTGGAGACAGAGTTTTTACTCAACAATCATGTTTCTCATTTACAAAGAGAGACTAATTCAAATCCCTATGAAACACAATAATTCTGCTACATTTCGTTCTCTTATTTTGAAGAGGATGATTAAACTTATCTTGCTATTTTCATATGTTATTATAAAGGTCAATAAAATAGTTAGCTCAGTATTTCTCAGCCCTGTCATCAATGAGAATCACCTAGAGTATATTAGGAAAAGAAAAGAAAACAAACAAACACACACCTCATTCCATAGCAATTAAATCTGATTCTCTGGGTGGTGACCAAGTATAAATTAATCTTCAGGGCCCACAGTTTAATAAATATTGGTAAGTATTAACATTAATAAGATGTTTAAATATGCTCAAAATATTATAAAGTTTCTCTTTAAAGCAGAAATTATATACAGAAAATTACAAAGAATTTCTTATCCTCAGGTGAGTCTGATTAATCATCTAAATGGTTTTTCTCTCAACTTATGAAGATAATTTATATATTGTTCAAATATAAATCAACTGGATTACTAAGTATATTTTTCATTATTTAATTCATAGTTGAAAAACTCTTGTTCAAAATATCTGGGTTTCTATCACCATTTTCCAGTCCTTGAATATTATCATATACAAAGAAGTCAGTTATTAGCTTTAGATCATTCAGAATTCAAAGATAAATACCAGGAATTAACTGCATGGAACAAAAGTATCTTCAAGTTTTCCCTGGAAATTTGACTACTACCAAACCATATATGTACCTGGCATTTTGCACAGCTATTTACAAATCCAGCTATTCAAAAATCTACTCACTGTAAAAATGAGTTGCTTATAAAATGATGAAGGATATAATTTTTTATTATTAACAATGCATAACAGATAGTAAATTAAGTTTCTTCAATATAATGCCCAGCTAATATTTACCTGTTGGTCATCCAATTCACATTTTTATTTTAAGTTCTAGTAAACAACTAACATTGATTCCTAAATGTTTCTCTAATCAGGTATAGCATGGAGGACCGCATGGAAGGTAAGAGAAAAATCAGTAACCATTCATTAGAAATAACCTCTTAGGTTGGGTTCTCACAGCCACTAGTATTCTCCTTCAATGGTTAGCAATAATACATAGAATTACTACATCTAAATTACCAACCTACTTAACGCATAACTTTCATAGATAAAATGATAGGATGTCAAATAGTTTTTTTACTCTAGTGACAACTGACAGATGTTAATGTCTGCTTGGAACATACCTTTTGAAAGCTGCATCTAAGATTAGTAAGAAGGAATCCCATAATGAATTTTTTACATCTGCTATAGTAAGGGGGAAAAAAAAAACACAGGGGTAATAAATTAACTCATGTGCAATTTACATATTTATATAAACATATAGTATATAAGAGAGTCTGGTGGGCTCTAGTCCATGGGTTGCAAAGAGTCAGACATGACTGAGCAACTAACACTTTCAATTTCACTTTTCATCTCTTATATACAAGTTGTTAATACAAATATCTGATACATATTTAGAAGAATCCAGAGTCCTAGCTCCTTTTTGATGACAGCTATTTCAGTTATGCAATGATAAAAAATATTTTAAACGGGGAGCAGAAATATTATTTATAATCATTCACTCTACCTCTTTCTCATGTTTGCTTTATATTACTTATTGAGCTATGTTTAGAAAATTTCCATTCCCAATATTTTCACAAAGCTATACGTAAGCTCTCCTCTCCTCTATCTAGTCATTACTTCCATCTTACCACATGCCTGTCTGGTCTCCCTCATATTCAGGCTATATTCTATCTAATCTCATAGAAATATGAGATCTCTTTTCTCTTTAATATTTTCCTCCTTATCAATTTCATTCTCGGTCTCTCTGTTATCTTTACTCTTAGCCTTACTCATTTTCCCCTCTTAGGTCTGTGTTTCACAAACGTCATTTCTGCCTTATCTGATGTTTCTTATCAACAGCATGTTCTCCCACTCCGTCTAAAGATTTACTCATCACTGAATCCTTTCTTTTGTTTCCCTTCTTTTCCTTTCAATATTCCCAGACCCAATTTTGTGTTAGTCCTCAACCCAAATTTTTTTTCTAGGTCATTTTCATCCATCTCTCTGGACTTCTTTGCTCATCACTTTAAGCCATTTGTGTCCCCAGTGTACAGGGTAAATTCACAGAATTGCAGACTTGAGACAACTCTTGAAATCATTTAGTTCCATCCTTTTACTTCACAGATAAGTAAACTGAGGACTACAGAGGTCATGGAAGTGTTCAATGTCATAAGATTCATGCTGGAGCTAATTCTTGAGTCAGGGTTTCCTGATTAGCACATTTTACACTATGTTATTTTTAAAATGTTTTCCTGGTTTACCCTTCCTATGACAATATGTTTACCTCACATGTGATATAGTTTCTCCTCTCTTACTATAATTTCAAGATACTTTTTTTTTAAGAAACAGAACCAAAACTCAATCTTTCTTAAGCTAAACAAATAAAAAAAATCAAATATTTAATGGGATTTATTGATTCATGTAATCATGAAGGAAAAGGGTGAAGACAAACCTAATTAGGAACCAGGACAATGAACACAGTAAAGACTTGCTCTGTGTCTTATTTGTATCTACTTTTCCCTATGTGCTAGCTTGATTTCCCTACTGAGAAGCAGTATCTGATGGTGACTGAGTTTCCAGACTTTGAGTCTACACTGCTTGAGTTAAAAGCCTGCTTCTCCATTTTCTAGTCCTGTGATTATGAGCAAGTTCTCTATAGTTCAGTCCCCTCCTCTGTTTCTATAGTGAGATAATACAGTAAAATTGTAAGTTAATAAAATGCTTTTAGAACAGTGCCTTACATGTAATACATGCTTAAGAACTGTTTCCTATTCTTTCTGTTGCAACAAGACAGTTTCTTTTTATCGAGAGTCATGTTTGGCAGCAGCTTTGGACTTTGAATCAAACAGAGCCATGAAAATCTAAAAGTGCATTTGGTTAGAAAAATCACAAGGAAGGATTCAGATTCATCATGCTTGGTTCTCATAGCTTACCCTGGACCAGTTTTCCCTCTGGGATTATGTACCATGGTTGGGATAGCCTAGGTTACTGTTCCTATCTCCTCTAGGACAACAAAGTCTTAAGAGGAGCTAATGTGAGGGGGATGCTGGAAAAACACACTTGGAGTAGAATCAGTTCTTACAGTGCTGTGTCTCATCCAGTCCATCTGATACATGGGCCTTGTAAATGTCACTCTTTCACAGCTAAATCCTGCTTTACATCTGACTGACCTTAACTGATTATTTTGATTTAGTTTCAGTTCTATCTCACAAAAGCACCTAGTAAACCCATAATCCAATCAATATTACAAAAGTGGCATATTTCCCTCAGTTACAATTAATTTCTCTCCTCTCCTTAATAAGTCTAATTATAAACATTAGAAAATCAGAAGTGAATGTTTCATTCTTTTATTCTTCTCTCAGTCGAGTCCTGAATTTTACTTTGTAAGTTTGAAAATTTCAAGTAGAGAAATACTATTTTTTCTAACACTTATGTGTCCTTGAAAAGATAATTAAATTGGATTTGATGAAAACTCTTTGTCAAAAAAGGGTAGAGATGAAAATGCTATTAGGTTTAATCCAGGATTAGCAAGAGACAGCCAGAGAAGTTGTTATTCTCATCCAGCCTGAAGGTTTAAAACTGAAGGATACACCCCACTGCAATACATACATCTGTACAAAAGAATAATTACATTTCAATTCCAACATGCTGCCACCAGTTGAAAACAATCTTTCAGATAAAATGGTCAGGAGTTTTCCCAAAGTATGCCTTGCACAAAAAGCAGTTTATTTGAATATGGAGTGCTGATCTTACCTTCAAACACACATACAAAAACACAACTATTGGAGGGAAAATGAGGAGAAAAAAAAAAAAATATATATATATATATACGTGTGTGTGTGTGTGTGTGTGTGTGTGACTATGCTAAGTTGCTTCAGTCATGTCCTAATTTGTGACCCCATGGATTGAAACCTTTTAGGCACCTCTGTCCACGGGATTTTCCAGGCAAGAATACTGGAGTGAGTTGCCATTTCCTACTCCAATATATATATAATTCTAGCAAACAAACGCAAGTCCTAGCAGCTTTCCACCAATTTCACTGCTGCTACTGCTAAATGACTTCAGTCATGTCCAACTCTGTGCGACCCTATGGACAGTAGCCCTCCAGGCTTCTCTGTCCACAGGATTCTCCAGGCAAAAGTACTGAGTGGGTTGCCATTTCCAGTTTCACTAAGGAGGAATATATATGTGTCATACTCTGCAGTGTTCTATATTCTTTAGGTTAAAAAAAAGATCCAACCCCTTGTATAAAGCCATAGGATTTTCAGTTCTACCAAAATAAGTCAAAAGTGAAACACAATTATAGTCCTACCTCTTCTGCTTCATGATCCATATGACTGTATAGTTGTGTTTTATTTATCAGTTTCTTCAGTTTTAAGTGAAAGTAATTATTGAGATTTTTATGAATAAACAAACTAGAAGTGCTGCTAAATTTTGATTTTTCTTTTGAAGCATTTCCAAAAATATTAAAAGCTAGACAAAAATAAAAACTAATTGAGTGGTCTCATTAAAAAAAAAATAATAGTTTGAAGTGTTCCAAATCTGAGATGCAAAAACTTGGATATACATCGGAGGAAATTACTATTTCCAGTAGACTTAATTTCAAACAAGCTAGAGGGGAGACCATCATAAAGAAATGATGCAAATCTTTAATTAGAAAAAATTAAAGCCTAATAGTGATTTAATTACAGATAAGATTAAATTTTGTCATTTAAAAATAAAATTCAATTGAATGTTAATGCTCTATTGGGAGTTTGCCAGATCTAAAAGCCTGGATTTTGGAATTTTGGAACTTGATTACTACAAAAGACCTCATCCTTTATCTATACAGGCTTTACATTAAAGCAGGTGCATAATCTCAGTATGCTAAAGTTTTTAAGATGATAAAATGTTTACCCATTTCCTGTCACCCTACCTAAATACTAACAATATACAAAGTCAACACATACTTTCACTTTTCTTGAGGGAATATCAACTTCAAAAACAATGGGAAAATACTGAGGATTAAATTACACTTGGGGCTTATAGAGTTGCATGCTCCAAGTTTTTGAAAACACTTTCAAGAGAAGGGAATGCAGAAAAGGATTTTTTAAATATAAATTTATTTATTTTAATTGGAGATTAATTATTTTACAATATTGTATTGGTTTTGCCATACATCAACATGAATCCACCACAGGTACACACGTGTTTCCCATCCTGAACCCCCCTCCCATCTCCCTCCCCATACCATCCGTCTGGGTCATCTCAGTGCACCAGCCCCAAGCATCCAGTATCATGCATCGAACGTGGACTGTTGATTCGTTTCATATATGATATTATACATGTTTCAATGCCATTCTCCCAAATCATCCCACCCTTGCCCTCTCCCACAGAGTCCAAAAGACTGTTCTATACATCTGTGCCAGAAAGAAAAACACCAATACAGTATACTAACACATATATATGGAATTTAAAAAGATGGTAACGATAACCCTGTATGCGAGACAGAAAAGGATTTTAACTCTCAAGACTATTGTAATTTAAGCATATTGTGCTGCAAATAAATCCTGATGTGATTGTCATGCAAAATAGATGCTGTAAAGACCATTCTTTAGAGGGTAAATATAAACTGTCTATGCAAATAATAAAACCTTTTTGATTAAATGAGCTGAAGCTCGGCTGTATCCTGAGTTTTAGATTCTTCAGCAATTATGTCCCTCAGTTCAGTTCAGTTCAGTTCAATTGTTAAGTGGTGTCCGACTCTTTGCAACCCCATGAATCACAGTACGCCAGGCCTCCCTGTCCATCACCAACTCCCGGAGTTCACTCAACTCATGTCCATAGAGTCGGTGATCCCATCCAGCCATCTCATCCTCTGTCGTCCCCTTCTCCTCCTGCCCCCAATTCCTTCCAGCATCAGAGTCTTTTCCAATGAGTCAACTCTTCGCATGAGGTGGCCAAAGTATTGGAGTTTCAGTTTTAGCATCAGTCCTTCAAAAATTATGTTCTTGGTGAGATTTAATTATCTCATTAGATATTTATTTACTACTATATATTAAGATCCAGTGCACCATTATAGTTTGTGGACTAAAAAATACATAACTGCTACTAGATAGAAACAACTTACCAAAATAAGTATTTCCCATTATTAATATTTCACAAATATTTAACAATATCCCCAGAACAATCAGTTTGAAGTACATTAAGCAGGCTTGTGGATGGAATATAACATAGAGGAACAAAAGATTGTAGAGGGTCACTTACAGGTAAGTGACTTTTTAAGTACATCCTGCTAGGGTTATTTTTTTTCTCTCAAAAGCTACCCTACCGTGGCAAAAGAATGTTTAAGATGTTAAAAACTAAGACACAAAGGACTAGAGATAAAGTTTTTGAATAACTATTTCCTTTTTGTAGTTCTTAGAGGAAAAAAAAAATTGATCTACTGACCTCAAACTAATCATAATGGTCCTCCAGTAAATGAATGTTTATCTTATACCTCTTATTCAAAGAGTTTGGAAACATTATCAGGCCTTCAAAATAATCTCTATCATGATGATATTTCTGCAGTAATGAAGTGTAAGAAAGTCAGTGTTTCCCAAACTATTCCGATAATCTTCGGTTCTTTAAGATATGTATGTGTGTGGTGGGGGAGGGGAGGTGGGAAGGAGGATTTTCTGTGAGTCAAATACATTCAGATTAAACAGACTGAAACACATTTTTTAACCCAAGGTATTCAAAATCTGTAATAGTGTTGTGTTTTCTCCAAAACAGCATAAACTAAATATTCAGTTCAGTTCAGTTCAGTTCAGTTGTTGAGTCGTGTCCAACTCTTTGCGACCCCATGAATGGCAGCACGCCAGGCCTCCCTGCCCATCACCAACTCTTGGAGAACACTCAGACCCACGTCCATCGAGTCAGTGATGCCATCCAGCCATCTGATCCTCTGTTGTCCCCTTCTCCTCCTGCCCCCAATCCCTCCCAGCATCAGAGTCTTTTCCAATGAGTCAACCCTTCGCATGAGGTGGCCAAAGTACTGGAGTTTCAGCTTCAGCCTCATTCCTTCCAAAGAAATCCCAGGGCTGATCTCCTTCAGAATGGACTGGTTGGATCTCCTTGCAGTCCAAGGGACTCTCAAGAGTCTTCTCCAACACCACAGTTCAAAAGCATCAATTCTTCGGTGCTCAGCCTTCCTCACAGTCCAACACTCACATCCATATATGGCTACTGGAAAAACCATAGCCTTGACTAGACAGACCTTAGTTGGCAAAGTAATGTCTCTGCTTTTCAATATGCTACCTAGGTTGGTCATAACTTTTCTTCCAAGGAGTAAGCATCTTTTAATTTCATGGCTGAAATCATCATCTGCAGTGATTTTGGAGCCCAAAAAAATAAAGTCTGCCACTGTTTCCCCTGTTTCCCCATCTATTTCCCATGAAATGATGGGACTGGATGCCATGATCTTCGTTTTCTGAATGTTGAGCTTGAAGCCAACTTTTTCACTCTCCTCTTTCACTTTCATCAAGAGGCTTTTTAGTTCCTCTTCACTTTCTGCCATAAGGGTGGTGTCATCTGTGTATATGAGGTTATTGATATTTCTCCCAGCAATCTTGATTCCAGCTTGTTTCATCCAGTCCAGCATTTCTCATGATGTACTCTGCATAGAAGTTAAATAAGCAGGGTGACAATATACAGCCTTGACGCACTCCTTTTCCTATTTGGAACCAGTCTGTTGTTCCATGTCCAGTTCTAACTGTTGCTTCCTGACCTGCACACAGGTTTCTCAAGAGGCAGGTCAGGTGGTCTGGTATTCCCATCTCTCTCATAATTTTCCACAGTTTATTGGGATGCACACAGTCAAAGGCTTTGGCATAGTCAAGAAAGCAGAAATAGATGTTTTTTCTGGAACTCTCTTGCTTTTTCCATGATCCAGTGGATGTTGGCAATTTGATCTCTGGTTCCTCTGCCTTTCCTAAAACCAGCTTGAACATCAGGAAGTTCACAGTTGACATATTGTTGAAGCCTGGCTTGGAGAATTTTGAGCATTACTTTACTAGCGTGTGAGATGAGTGCAATTGTGTGGTAGTTTGAGCTTTCTTTGGCATTGCCTTTCTTTGGGATTGGAATGAAAACCGACCTTTTCCAGTCCTGTGGTCCCTGCTGAGTTTTCCAAATTTTCTGGCATATTGAATGCAGCACTTTCACAGCATCATCCTTCAGGATTTGAAACAGCTCCACTGGAATTCCATCACCTCCACTAGCTTTGTTCATAGTGATGCTTTCTAAGGCCCACTTGACTTCACATTCCAGGATGTCTGGTTCTAATTGAGTGATCACACCATCGTGATGGATTATGGTGATATTGCATGGTTTGCCTTGGAGATGAACAGAGATCATTCTGTCGTTTTTGAGATTGCATCCAAGTACTGCATTTCGGACTCTTTTGTTGACCATGATGGCTACTCCATTTCTTCTGAGGGATTCCTGCCTGCAGTAGTAGATATAATGGTCATCTGAGTTAAATTCACCCATTCCAGTCCATTTTAGTTTACTGATTCCTAGAATGTCGACATTCACTCTTGCCATCTCTTGTTTGACTGCTTCCAATTTGCCTTGATTCATGGACCTGACATTCCAGGTTCCTATGCTATATTGCTCTTTTCTGCATCGAACTTTGTTTCTATCACCAGTCACATCCACAGTTGAATATTGTTTTTGCTTTGGCTCCATCCTTTCCTTCTTTATAGAGTTATTTCTCCACTGATCTCCAGTAGCCTATTGGTCACCTACTGACCTGGGGAGTTCCTCATTCAGTATCCTGTTATTTTGCCTTTTCATACTGTTCATGGGGTTCTCAAGGCAAGAATATGGAAGTGGTTTGCCATTCCCTTTTCCAGTGAACCAGATTAGCCTAGCTTTAGGAGGAGTTTCCTTTAAAGGTTGTAATCATTATGAAAGTGAAGTGAACTGAAGTGAAGTGAAGTCAAGTCACTCAGTCATGTCCAACTCTTTCGACCCTGTGAACTGTAGCCTACCAGGCTCCTCCATCCATGGGATTTTCCAAGCAAGAGTACTGGAGTGGATTGCCATTTCCTTCTCCAGGGGATCTTCCTGACCAAGGGATTGAACCCAGGTCTCCCGCATTGTAGGCAGATGCTTTACTATCTGAGCCACTGCTAATTCGCTTCAGTGGTGTCTGACTCTGTTCGACCCCATAGATGGCAGCCCACCAGGCTCCACCGTCCCTGGGATCCTCCAGGCAAGAACACTGGAGTGGGCTGCCATTTCCTTCTCCAATGCATTAAAGTGAAAAGTGAAAGTGAAGTTGCTCAGTCGTGCCCGACTCTTACCGACCCCATGGACTGCAGGCTGCCAGGCTCCTTCGTCCATGGGATTTTCCCGGCAAGAGTACTGGAGTGGGGTCCACTGCCTTCTCTGGTCTGAGCCACTAGGGAAGTCCATTATGAAAATGACAATGCACTGTTTAGTCAAAAGATAGTGAAGTTCAAGTAAAACCTGATAGCAACACAAATCCTTCTTGTCTCATGAATGAAAGGTCTTTATATCAACATTTGACTACTCATTTAAAAATGAGCACTAGATAAAGTTTAGCAAGATTCATAATGGAAACACATCAGGAAATGGCTATTTAACAAATACTGAAGTATCTTAATAGGGGGTGTGATGATCAGGTATGTGTTCTTTGTCCTCTTGATAAAGCCGTACCATTTTACCCAAAGATGTCAGTAAGGTACAACTCTGTCCCAGTAACACAGGACACACATCATAGGACACAATCAGTTGCAAATGATACACAATTGGTTGGTAAAGTCACTTTAGGGTAAAAGTATTCCTTAGATGGACATTTCTGAATGTCTCTGCACACATACAAGTAACTCTGTTACTTGAAATTAAGAGGAACAAACAGAAAAAGTATAATTATGTGTGCTAGCAAGTGAAGAAACTAGTTTTAACAAATGATTACAAGGAAAAATAGTGAAGATATTTACAGCTTAATGTATAAGTATTTAAAAGTGACTGAAGAGGGGTGGTCCTAAGATGGTGGAGGAATAGGACGGGGAGACCACTTTCTCCCTCACAAACTCATCAAAAGAACATTTCAACGCTGAGCAAACTCCACAAAACAACTTCTGAATGCTGGCAGAGGACATCAGGCACCCAGAATAGCAGATCATTGACCTCAAAAACAGTCCTCTATTTCTCCTTTAATTTTTATTTCTATAACTTACTATTACTTTTCAAAAGAATAAAAAGACCCTATTTTTTAAAGCAAACGCCATATATAGTCTTTGTGTGGTTGTTGTTGTTGTTGTTTTTTTTAATAATTCTTATGGCTTTGTTTTTTTGTTTTGTTTTCTTTCTTCTTCTTCTTTTCTTTAATATTGTATTTTTGAAAATCCAACCTCTACTCTAGATTTTTAATCTTTGCTTTTTGGTTCTTGTTGTCAATTTTGTACATTTAAAAACCCAAACTTCACTACCCAATTTTACCTGAGAGCGAGATTACTGGTTTGACTACTCTCTCCTCCTTTGGACTCTCCTTTTTCTCCACTAGGTGGCCTCTGTCTCTTCTCTCCCCCTTCTCTTCTCTACCCAACTCTGTGAATCTCTGTGTGTTCCAGATGGAGGAGAACACTTAAGGAACTGGTTACTGGCTGGATCTGTCTCTCTCCTTTTCATTTCCCTCTTTTATCCTCCTGGCCACCTATGTCTACTTCCTCCCTGTCCTCTTCCCTGTATAACTCCGTGAATACCTCTGAGCAGTCCAGACTGTGGAGCGCACATAAGGAAGTGATTACTAGCTAGCTTGCTCTCTCCTCTTTTGATCCCACCTCATCTCATTCCAGTCACCTCTAACTATCCCCTCCCTCTTCTCTTCTCCATGTAACTCAGTGAACCTCTCTGGGTGTCCCTCTATGTGGAGAAACTTTTCATCTTTAACCTAGATGTTTTATCATCAGTGCTGTATAGATGGAGAAGTCTTGAGGCTACTGTAAAAATAAAACTGAAAACCAGAAGCAGGAGGCTTAAGTCCAAATCCTGAGAACATCAGAAAACTCCTGAATCCAGGGAACATTAATCAATAGGAGCTCATCAAAAGCCTCCATACATACACTGAAACCAAGCACTACCCAAGGGCCAACAAGTTCCAGAGCAAGACATACCATGCCAATTCTCCAGCAACATAGGAACACACCCCTGAGCTTCAATATACAAGCAGCTCAAAGTTACTCCAAAACCACTGACGTCTCATAACCCATTACTGGTCACTCCATTGCACTCCAGAGAGAAGAAATCCAGCTCCATCCACCAGAACTCCAACACAAGCCTCCCTAACCAAGAAACCTTGACAAGCCACTGATACGCCACCCACAGTGAGGAAACTCCACATTAAAGAGAATGCCACAAATTCCCAGAATATAGAAAGGCCACCCCAAACGCAGCAATATAACCAAGATGAAGAGACAGAGGAATACTCAGCAGGTAAAGGAACAGGAGAAATGTCCACCAAACCAAACAAAAGAGGAAGAGATAGGGAATCTACCTGAGAAAGAATTCCAAATATTGATAGTGAAAATGATCCAAAATCTTGAAATAAAAATGGAATCACAGATAAATAGCCTGGAGACAAGGATTGAGAAGATGCAAGAAAGGTTTAACAAGGACCTAGAAGAAATAATAAAGAGTCAATATATAATGAATAATGCAATAAATGAGATCAGAAACACTCTGGAGGCAACAAATAGTAGAATAATGGAGGCAGAAGATAGGATTAGTGAAATAGAAGAAAGAATGGTACAAATAAATGAATCAGAGAGGAAAAAAGAAAAACAATTTAAAAGAAATGAGGACAATCTCAGAGACCTCCAGGACAATATGAAATGCTCTGACATTCTAATTATAGGAGTCCCAGAAGAGGAAGACAAAAAGAAAGACCATGAGAAAATCCTTGAGGAGATAATAGTTGAAAACTTCACTAAAATAGAGAAGGAAATAATCACCCAAGTCCAAGAAACCCAGAGAGTTCCAAATAGGATAAACCCAAGGCAAAACACCCCAAGACACATATTAATCAAATTAACAAAGATCAAACACAAAGAACAAATATTAAAAGCAGCAAGGGAAAAACAACAAATAACACACAAGGGGATACCCATAAGGATAACAGCTGATCTTTCAATAGAAACTCTTCAGGCCAGGAAGGACTGGCAAGACATACTTAAAGCGATGAAAGAAAATAACCTACAGCCCAGATTACTGTAACTAGCAAGGATCTCATTCAAATACGAAGGAGAAATCAAAAGCTTTACAGACAAGCAAAAGCTGAGAGAATTCAGCACCACCAAACCAGCTCTCCAACAAATGCTAAAGGATATTCTCTAGACAGGAAACACAAAAAGGGTGTATCAACCCGAACCCAAAACAATAAAGTAAATGGCAATGGGATCATACTTATCAATAATTACCTTAAACATAAATGGGTTGAATGCCCCAACCAAAAGGCAAAGACTGGCTGAATGGATACAAAAACAAGACCCCTATATATGCTGCCTACAAGAAAACCACCTCAAAACAAGAGACACATACAGACTGAAAGTGAAGGGCTGGAAAAAGATATATCACACAAATAGAGACCAAAAGAAAGCAGGAGTGGCAATATTCATATCCGATAAAATAGACTTTAAAACAAAGGCTGTGAAAAGAGACAAAGAAGGCCACTACATAATGATCAAAGGATCAATCCAAGAAGAAGATATAACAATTATAAATATATATGCACCCAACATAGGAGCACTGCAATATGTAAGACAAATGCTAACAAGTATGAAAGGGGAAATTAACAATAACACAATAATAGTGGGAGACTTTAATACCCCACTCACACCTAGGTACAGATCAACTAAACAGAAAATTAACAAAGAAACACAAACTTTAAATGATACAATAGACCAGTTAGACCTAATTGATATCTATAGGACATTTCACCCCAAAACAATGAATTTCACCTTTTTCTCAAGTGCTCATGGAACCTTCTCCAGGATAGATCACATCCTGGGCCATAAATCTAGCCTTGATAAATTCAAAAAATCAAAATCATTCCAAGCATCTTTTCTGACCATAATGCATTAAGATTAGATCTCAATTACAGGAGAAAAACTATTAAAAATTCCAACATATGGAGGCTGAACAACACGCTTCTGAATAACCAACAAATCACAGAAGAAATCAAAAAAGAAATCAAAATATGCATAGAAACAAATGAAAATGAAAACACAACAACCCAAAACCTGTGGGACACTATAAAAGCAGTGCTTAAAGGAAAGTTCATAGCAATACAGGCATACCTCAAGAAACAAGAAAAAAGTCAAATAAATAACCTAACTCTACACCTAAAGCAACTAGAAAAGGAAGAAATGGAGAACCCCAGAGTTAGTAGAAGGAAAGAAATCTTAAAAAATAGGGCAGAAATAACTACAAAAGAAACAAAAGTGACCATAGCAAAAATCAACAAAGCCAAAAGCTGGTTCTTTGAAAGGATAAATAAAATTGACAAACCATTAGCCAGACTCATCAAGAAACAAAGGGAGCAAAGTCAAATCAATAAAATTAGAAATGAAAATGGAGAGATCACAACAGACAACACAGAAATACAAAGGATCATAAGAGACTACTATCAGCAATTATATGCCAATAAAGTGGACAACGTGGAAGAAATGGACAAATTCTTAGAAAAGTACAACTTTCCAAAAGTGAGCCAGGAAGAAATAGAAAATCTTAACAGATCCATCAAAAGCAAGGAAATTGAAACTGTAATCAGAAATCTTCCAGCAAACAAAAGCCCAGGTCCAGATGGCTTCAAAGCTGAATTCTACCAAAAATTTTGAGAAGAGCTAACACCTATCCTACTCAAACTCTTCCAGAAAATTGCAGAGGAAGGGAAACTTCCAAACTCATTCTATGAGGCCACCATCACCCTAATACCAAAACCTGACAAAGATGCCACAAAAAAAGAAAACTACAGGCCAGTATCACTGATGAACATAGATGCAAAAATCCTCAACAAAATTCTAGCAATCAGAATCCAACAACACATTAAAAAGATCATACACCATGACCAAGTGGGCTTTATCCCAGGGATGCAAGGATTCTTCAATATCCACAAATCAATCAATGTAATTCACCACATTAACAAATTGAAAAATAAAAGCCATATGATTATCTCAATAGATGCAGACAAGGCCTTTGACAAAATTCAACATCCATTTATGATAAAAACTCTCCAGAAAGCAGGAATAGAAGGGACATACCTCAACATAATAAAAGCTATATATGACAAACCCACAGCAAACATTATCCTCAATGGTGAAAAGTTGAAAGCATTTCCCCTAAAGTCAGGAACAAGACAAGGGTGCCCACTTTCACCGATACTATTCAGCACAGTTCTGGAAGCTTTGGCCACAGCAATCAGAGCAGAAAAAGAAATAAAAGGAATCCAAATTGGAAAAGAAGTAAAACTCTCATTGTTTGCAGATGACATGATCCTCTACATAGAAAACCCTAAAGACTCCACCAGAAAATTACTAGAGCTGATCAATGAATATAGTAAAGTTGCAGGATATAAAATCAACACACAGAAATCCCTTGCATTCCTATACACTAATAATGAGAAAGTAGAAAAAGAAATTAAGGAAACAATTCCATTCACCATTGCAATGAAAAGAATAAAATACTTAGGAATATATCTACCTAAAGAAACTAAAGACCTATATATAGAAAACTATAAAACACTGATGAAAGAAATCAAAGAGGACCCTAATAGATGGAGAAAGATACCATGTTCATGGATTGGAAGAATCAATATAGTGAAAGTGAGTATACTACCCAAAGCAATCTACAGATTCAATGCACTCCCTATCAAGCTACCAGCGGTATTTTTCATAGAACTAGAACAAATAATTTCAAGATTTGTATGGAAATACAAAAAACCTCGAATAGCCAAAGCAATCTTGAGAAAAAAGAATGGAACTGGAGGAATCAACTTGCCTGACTTCAAAGCCACAGTCATCAAGACAGTATGGTACTGGCACAAAGACAGAAATATGGATCAATGGAACAAAATAGAAAGCCCAGAGATAAATCCACACACTTATGGACACCTTATCTTCGACAAAGGAGGCAAGAATATACAATGGATTAAAGACAAACTCTTTAACAAGTGGTGCTGGGAAAACTGGTCAACCACTTGTAAAAGAATGAAACTAGATCACTTTCTAACACCACACACAAAAATAAACTCAAATTGGATTAAAGATCTAAATGTAAGACCAGAAACTATAAAACTCCTAGAGGAGAACTTAGGCAAAACACTCTCCGACATACATCACAGCAGGATCCTCTATGATCCACCTCCCAGAATTCTGGAAATAAAAGCAAAAATAAACAAATGGGATCTAATTAACCTTAAAAGCTTCTGCACAACAAAGGAAAATATAAGCAAGGTGAAAAGACAGCCTTCTGAATGGGAGAAAATAATAGCAAATGAAGCAACTGACAAACAACTAATCTCAAAAATGTACAAGCAACTTATGCAGCTCAATTCCAGAAAAATAAACGAACCAATAAAAAAAATGGGCCAAAGAACTAAATAGACATTTCTCCAAAGAATACATACGGATGGCTAACAAACACATGAAAAGATGCTCAACATCACTCATTATTAGAGAAATGCAAATCAAAACCACAATGAGGTACCACTTCACACCAGTCAGAATGGCTGTGATCCAAAAGTCTGCAAGCAATAAATGCTGGAGAGGATGTGGAGAAAAGGGAACCCTCTTACACTGTTGGTGGGAATGCAAACTAGTACAGCCACTATGGAGAACAGTGTGGAGATTCCTTAAAAACCTGGAAATAGAACTGCCTTATGACCCAGCAATCCCACTGCTGGGCATACACACCGAGGAAACCAGAATTGAAAGAGACACATGTACCCCAATGTTCATCACAGCACTGTTTATAATAGCCAGGACATGGAAACAACCTAGATGTCCATCAGCAGATGAATGGATAAGAAAGCAGTGGTACATATACACAATGGAGTACTACTCAGCTATTAAAAAGAATACATTTGAATCAGTTCTAATGAGATGGATGAAACTGGAGCCGATTATACAGAGTGAAGTAAGCCAGAAAGAAAAACACATATAGTATACTAACATATATATGGAATTTAGAAAGATGGTAATGATGAGCCTGTATGCAAGACAGCAAAAGAGACACAGATGTGTAGAGCGGACTTTTGGACTCTGAGGGAGAGGTTGGGATGATTTGGGAGAATGGCATTGAAACATGTATACTATCATGTAAGAAACAAATCACCAGTCTATGTTCGATGCAGGATGCAGGATGCTTGGGGCTGGTGCACGGGGATGATCCGGAGGGATGATGTGGGGTGGGAGGTGGGAGGGGGGTTCATGTTTGGGAAAAAAAAAAAGTGACTGATTGATTGATGCGATAGGTTCGCAAACAGATTACTGCCAACTGAAAGCCAGGCAGATGCTTTCCTTTTCTGCAAATGGTCACCTTCCAAATTAAATGAAGACAACCACAGATGTCTTTTATAAGCATCAGTATTTTCATGTGCAAATGATACAAACTTATAAAGCACCAAAATAGCTACATAAGAAAAATCCCCAAACTAGTATTGCAAATACAATAAAACATGTCTTATGGCCTGTTTCACCTCATCCAGCGTTAAAAAGTCCTTATAAGACCTTCAACATTAGGTACCCGGTTCCCTCTAAATTCATCTTCTATACTCCTCTCTTCATTCTTTCCCTTTGGCTACACTGTTCTTGATGCCAGTCCTCAAGGACAGAAGGTGTGTTGTTGCAAAAAAAACCCTTGCAATTGTTGTTCTTTCTGCTGCAGGTCTCTTTGCTGAGAAAATCCCCAAAGATACCACCCACATTTCCTCAGTGAGGCTTCTGCAGGCCAGCCTATCTAAAAATTCAGCAATCTCCTCCTTCCACTCTTCCTCTGTTTAATTTTTCTTTTGACATACTGTCATTTTTACTTATTTATCTGGCATCCTATCTGTCTCTCCAGATTTTATTTCCATGAAGGTCGTGATTTATGTCTGTGCTATTTATTAGTGTATTCCCAGTACCTGGAATAGTATATGGCATGTGGCAGCACTAAATAAATATTTGATAAAGGAATAGGTCAATGACTGGATAGGCAGTAATGAAAAACTTTAAAATAGCATATTATAAAATTTGCCACTGGTATCAATTTGGTGTGTATTCCTTCTAAAAATTTTCTAAGGATATGCCAATGTGTATACACAGCCTAGGTATACATTCATACATGTATATGTATGTTTACATGCAGATATAGGCATGCTTTATACTTTATGTAATTATATATTCTACGTTGACTTACATTTATATATTAGCATTTAATATGTTACTTATTTTCAGCAAAAGACTTTTTTTTTTTTTACATTTTGAGCAGTTCAATGACAGCTTCCTATGCGATACATGAGTGTTTCTATTATGTTTTATAACAGTAAATTTTTCCAACCAGTTTCAACCTCCAATTTAAGTTAATTCTAGCTTTCTGTAATTCTTTTTTACACATTCTTTACACTATATTAATGTATCTATAGATAAACTCCTAGAACCAAAATTGCCAAGTCAAAGATGTGTGCTGCTTTAAATGTGTTATAATAAATAAACATAAACCCCCAAGTACTTCCCAACCTCCACTATCATCAAGCATTGGCCAGTGTGTTCATCTATATCTATACATCTCCTTCCTTCCCATTTTATTTTGAAATAAATAATTTTTGTGATTTACTTTCCTTCTCATAAAGCAACTCATGCAATTATATCCATACATATATGTCTCTTTAAGAAATTACTGTTTCATTTAGACATAACTGTGATATCATTTACATGCCTTAAAATAAAAGAATAATTCTTTTAAAATTCTCAAATACCTAGCAAGTGTTTATATATTCAACTGCCAATTGTTTTACATGTTTTAGAATCAAGAATCAGTTAAGTCACTCACTAAGGCTGATTAGGTCTTTAAGCCATTTTTTCCCCTTGATTAAAAAAAAAAAAATTTGTTTTTTGTTTGTTTGCTTTGTTATTTGTTTATAACAATCAAGATTTTACTTGATGCATCACTATGATGTCTTTTGCTAGTTTCCTCCACTCTCTGCACTCTACAATGAGTGTTGGGTCCAGAAGCTTGAGTAGAATCATGTACAGTGATTTAAGCAAGATTACTTCATAGGTGATGTTTCACTCCTTTCTTTCATCAGGAAGCAAATCATATCTGTTTGTCTCTCTATATATAGTATGAGTAGCCATTGATAATGCCATCAGTATTGATGTCAATATATGTGCAGTCGTTTTCATTATCTGAGGCTTATTTCCCTAATGGATTTCTCAAAAAGGGGCATGGGCATGAGAACAGAGTTCATAGAAGATTTAAAAAGCTGAACTGTGACTTTTATACTAAAAAATTTGGCAAGAAAAACGGAGTCAAATTTGCTTTTCTTGAGTATCTGAAATATGATGAATATACTGAGTAGTATATTCAAAGACAAAGGAGTCTTGAAGGTCTTTTGGCATAAAATGCTGCTATTGAAAATTAGGTGACAATCAGGTCTTCTTTACTCATATGTAGCTTGGTCGTTTTGACTTAATGTTCACAGGACTTTTTTTGCTTAAAATTTCTATGATGTTATTAAAATATGTCTTCAAGGGTAGCCATTCTGGGTCAAGTTTTTCAGTATGCATTCCTTTTCAATATGGCTTGCATTTTCAGATAGTTTTCCTGAATTATAACTTTTGTTTTGTTTTGTTTTTTTCATTTCTTGGAATTGATTTTGTTTTTGTTGAGGACATCTATTATAGCTTACTTCTATTTCATTCCACTGTTTTTTTCTTCAGGGATTACTATTATAGATATATTGAAACATATTTACCCACATCTTTATCTGTGTTTTCCTTAATTTCTTATTGCTTTCCTCACTTTTTGTTTTTGCAATTTTCCTTTTTTCTTTGTATTTCTTTTAAGAAGTTATCTATTGAGTTTAGTAGCTCAGATATTCTTTATAATTATTTTTATTACTGAATATATTTTTCTATTTTTTTTAAGTTCAATCACCTTGTCTGAACTTTTAAAATCCTAATATATATTGTTCTTTCACAACTTATTATTTTATTATTTATTCCACTTTATTTTAAAATTATAGGTTATAATTTTTATCTTTTTGGAGCATATCTGTCCTGCTTTAATGTCTGTGGGAAGTTCTGCTCCACATTCTTTCCTTATTTCCAAAAGTTTTGTATGAGTTTCAAACCAATCCCTGTCTGTGTCCCATTTTTATCTGAAATTAGTTTTCCTAAACTTTTAGAAAGGAGAGGTGGATCAGAATTTTTGTTTTAGCTTTGTAGTTTCAGGGGTCCTTCTCATTGCCATAAAGTGTTATGAGAAATATGATTTTCTGAACTCTTCTGATCTGGCACCCTTCTATTTTTATTCAGACCTTCACTTTTCTTATCTTGTCCCTGTCTTGCTCACTTGGAATCTATTCCCCAAACTTTCTTCTCATTGTGGGACTTTGTTCTAGATGGTAGCTTCACCTGGTTAGTTTTGAATGTTCACAGAAACTGTACTGCTCCATCCTGTCAGAACTTACCATGGAACTTGTGCACCCAAGAATTGGAATATGCAAAAGCTCCCCCACTTTTAGCTTCTGTGCTTTCTGGTAAAAATCTTTTGTAATTCTGGCATTCTCCTCCTTTCAGATCATTCAGATTCCCATTTGCTTAATTTTTGTCCCTTTAATGAATGCTATGAATTATAGTTTATAATTATTGGTGATCTACTCCTATCTGCTAGTATTTGGGAGTCCATGGAAATACTTTGTCAATTTTATTGTAGCTGCTAGCTGTGAGGTTTGGGGTTTTTCTATGTAGTTTCTGCACCTCTTTTTATGATGGGATTTTGGAAGGTCCAACATTGCACCATTACAAACATCATTTCATAATATTCTAGCAAAGATGGTACGTGGATTTTTAATTTTGACAGGTGGGACAAATTTCCGTTAACAAAGTCTTAGTCCTTGTACTCGCACATATAGTTTATGAGAGTTTCTTTCCCCATCCCATGGCTAACATTAGATGTTAATACTTTTCATCTTTGGCAGTCTTTCAAGTGAACAGTTGTAGATCACCATATTATGTTTCCTTGCATGAATGCAATTTATGAAGAAAGGGTATTGAGCTGTATTCATAGATATACCGGACAATAAGGTTTATTTCCTGTGAACTAATGTTTTAAATATCATTTGAATGTGTTTCTAACAGGGCTGCCTGGTCTTGTTTGTACTGGTTTATTAATTTAATATATCAATAAATTGGTTAAATCATTTAGAGAATTTTAATGTAATAATTCATATTGTCTTAAGTGTTCCATGTCATTTGTTTTTCACAGATCATTTTGTTGTTTAAACCTTATTATCCAAATATTCTGTTTTCTTCCATGGTATGAAATTCCACATATATTATTCTCAAATTGCAGAACTGTATTTGGATTAATTAACAAGCATTTAATTCTGATTCACTGACATGCCTGCTTACTCTTTTTTCTATTAAAATCCAAATAATAAATTGTAAAATTATTACAACATATAAGGTATAATGTAAAATTATCTGTACAACATATTTTAATCTATAAGGACTATGTTCCTCTAAACATTTTTTCCTTAATGTTTCTTTCCATTATGTGAAACTTACTTGTAATTTTTGCTTTTTAAGAAAGTAACTGGCTTGCCTGAGGATACATATCTCAGGGTGGGCAGAGGCAGCATTTGAAATAAAATCTGCCTGGCTCCAAAATTTATACTCCATATACATAGTTCTTGTTTTTAAAAAATTCAATTCATTCAGTAAGGAAAACAACTCTGTGGCTTGTACTATGTGCCAGATTCTGTGTTAACTGCTAATGCTACAAAGATAAATTATTTTGTTTTGGAGCTTGAGAGCTTATTGCCT
Organism: Oryx dammah; assembly: GCF_014754425.2. Lineage (NCBI taxonomy): Eukaryota > Metazoa > Chordata > Mammalia > Artiodactyla > Bovidae > Oryx > Oryx dammah. Next base: position 76,970,553 of record NW_024070187.1, read on the forward strand.
AATATCCTATTGTAATCCTTTTTTATTGCCAATTTCCCTCCAGAAAAATTATATATAAATCTTTATAAAATCTTTTAAAACCACAGAAGTAGTCATTTAAAATATCATAAATACATCAGTTGGGCACAGAGACAGTTTCTAAAATAATTTTTGTTTGGAATCATTTTTATGGGAGCAGAATACTTAAAAGCAGAAGCAAGCTTTATATTTTAAAAATAAGAGTAAGTATAATCTCTCCTACAAAACAGCCCCTTTAGAGTTTACATGTAAAGATCCTAATTCATGTTTCCTAATTCTCCTTTAAAGATTGTCTAAGCTATTGGAAAACATGGCTCAAAAACTTCAAAAGGTTTCAAATCCTTCCTCCTTATATTAGTTATTTATAGCTGCATAAAATATTACCCTGAGATTGCCTTAAGACAACAATATTTATTATCTCCTGGTTTCAGTAGGTCAGGAATCCAAGTGAGGCTAGGCTAGGTATTCTGTTTCAAGTTTCAATCAGTCAAGATGTCAGTCAGAAGAGCAGTTATTGTCAGGTTCAACTGACAAAGGGTCCACTTCCAAGCTCACTCACCAAATTGTTGGTAGGATTTAGGGCCTTGGTTTTTCACTGGCTGTTGGTCAGTGGCTGCTTTCAATTCCTTGCCACTTGGACCTCTCTATAGTGCAACTCAAAACAGGGCACCCTGCTTCATCAGAACTACCAAGCAAGAAGACAAGAGAAAGGTGTGTCAGCAAATTGCAGACAGATTTGAATCTAGTCTTGGTAGTACCATCCCATGTACTTTGCTGGGTTCAAATCATTAGAAGCAGATTACTAGGTTCACCCCACATACAAGTAAAGGGGATCATAAAATGATATAAATAACAGGAGGCAGGCATTACTACAGATCATCTTAGGAGTCTGCTTACAACTATTCTCTCTGTACTGATTCTGCTACCCTGACTTGTCTGTGTAACAGTCATAGAAGAGAAGAAATAATTTACAAATTATTATCAATAAAATTAAATCTAGATATTCTTAGAATAAAGTTTTGTCAATATATTCTTTAGTTTTGCTATTACTGATAAAAGTTAACAGCTATTTAATGACTTACTGCATGGCTAGTGGCGAACTAAATTTTGTACAAGTTTATCTCTTTTAGTATTCACATAAGGTTACTAACAGTCTTAAGAGTTAGGTGATCACTATTCCCCCATATTATATTTGACAAAACCAGGGCACAGAGAATCTCAGTAACTTGGCTCAAGTCATACAACCAATAAAACAACTATCTCCAACTCCACAACTGCCTTCACTACATTATAAACAGAAAAATGTGTTTATTTTTAAGCTCTCTCTAAATATTGTGAGCTGGAAAGTCTCTACTACATTTTTGGTGACTAATTTTGAGATCAAAATCATCATCTAGGTAGGACTTAGGGTATCTGTTTGAAAAAATAAATAAGTAAAAGCCAACTATTAGTTAAAGTTCAGATATATATCCTATAGTAAGACTTTGCTGCACAGAAATTTTATAAGCCTACAGCAGCTATTAGCCTGAACTGTGAAAAAATCTGAACAGACACAAACCATTTGCAGATAATTATGCTGTCATTCCCACTTCATTACTTTTAATAGAATTGAATTTGTGGTGCTCATGCCCAGATTCATGAGTGCACCTTCAGGATGAAGACACGTCAGGTGTCTTTATTCCTAGGTGAATGGAATGCTTTTGGGAGGAAGTCACTGTGCAACACAAAAGACACATTCATTAAACTAAGGGACTATCTTCATTAAAATAAAATAATTTTAAAAATGGCTTCAGATGACCCTGTATATCTAGCCTGACTCTAGGTACAAGAGATGTGATGATAGAAAACAATTATACAATGGAGCTCTCAGGGCAAATTTGATATCTGTTCCAAGAAACCCTTCTCCTCCCATCTTCAATCATTCTCAGCATCAGGGTCTTTTCAAAGAGTCAGTTCTTCATCAGGTGGCCAAAGTAATGGAGTTTCAGCTTCACAACCAGTACTTCCAATGAATATAGAGGACTGATTTCCTTTAAGATGGACTGGTTGGATCTCCTTGCAGTTCAAAAGACTCTAAAGAGTCTCCTCCAACACCACAGTTCAAAAGCATCAATTCTTCAGCACTCAGCTTTCTTTATACTCCAACTCTCACATCCATACATGACCACTGGAAAAATCATAGCCTTGACTAGATGGACCTTTTTTGGCAAAGTAATATCTCTGCTTTTTAATATACTATCTATGTTGGTCATAACTTTTCTTCCAAGGAGTAAGCATCTTTTAATTTCATGGCTGCAGTCACCATCTGCAGTGATTTTGGAGCCCCTCAAAATAAAGTCTGACACTGTTTCCACTGTTTCCCCATCTATTTCTCATGAAGTGATGGGACTGGATGCTATGATCTTCATTTTCTGAATGTTGAGCTTTAAGCCAACTTTATCACTCTCCTCTTTCACTTTCATCAATATGCTTTTTAGTTCCTCTTCACTTTCTGCCATAAGGGTGGTGTCATCTGCATAACTGAGGTTATTGAGATTTCTCCAAGCAATCTTGATTCCAGCTTGTGCTTCTTCCAACCCAGAGTTTCTCATGATGTACTCTGTATATAAGTTAAATAAGCAGGGTGACAATATACAGCCTTGACGTATTCTTTTTCCTATTTGGAACCAGTCTGTTGATTCATGTCCAGTTCTAACTATTGCCTCCTGACCTGCCTACAGGTTTCTCAAGAGGCAGGTCAGGTGGTCTGGTATTCCTAGCTCCTTCAGGATTTCCCACAGTTTATTGTGATCCACACAGTCAAAGGTTTTGACATAGTCAATAAAGCAGAATAGATGTTTTTCTGGAACTCTTTTGCTTTTTCAATGATCCAGTGGATGTTGGCAATTTGATCTCTGGTTCCTCTGCTTTTCCTAAAACCAGCTTGAACATCTGGAAGTTCACAGTTCATGTACTGCTGAAGTCTGGCTCGGAAAATTTTAAGCATTACTTTACTACCGTATGAGATGAGTGCAATTGTGTGGTAGTTTGAGCATTCTTTGGCATTGCCTTTCTTTGGGATTGGAATGAAAACTGACCTTTTCCAGTCCTGTGGCCACTGCTGAGTTTTCCAAATTTGCTGGCATATTGAATGCAACACTTTCACAGCATTGTCTTTCAGGATTTGAAATACCTTAACTGGAATTCCATCACCTCCACTAGCTTTGTTTGTAGTGATGCTTTCCTAAGGCCCACTTGACTTCGCACTCCAGGATGTCTGGCTCTAGGTGAGTAATTACACCATCATCATTATCTGGGTCATGATCTCTTTTGTACAGTTCTTCTGTGTATTCTTTCCACCTCTTCTTAAAATCTTCTGCTTCTGTTAGGTCCATACCATTTCTGTCTTTTATTGAGCACATCTTTGCCTGAAATGTTCCCTTGGTATCTCTAATTTTCTTGAAGAGATCTCTAGTCTTTCCCATTATTTTGTTTTCCTCTATTTCTTTGCATTGATAGCTGAGGAATGCTTCCTTATCTCTCCTTGATATTCTTTGGAACTCTGCATTCAAATGGGAATATCTTTTGTTTTCTCCCCTTGCTTTTCACTTCTCTTCTTTTCACAGCTGTTTGTAAGGCCTCCTCAGAGAGCTATTTTGCTTTTTTGCATTTCCTTTCCATGGGGATGCTCTTGATCCCTGTTTCCTGTACAATATCACTAACCTCCATGCATAGTTCATCAGGCACTCTATCAGACCTAGTCCCTTAAATCTATTTCTCACTTCCACTGTAAAATCATAAGGGATTTGATTTAGGTCATATAGTTGTCTCATTGGAAAAGACTCTGATGCTGGGAGGTCGCAAAAATTCGATTGGCTAGTTTCCTGTGATTATGGTTTCAGTATGTCTGCCCTCTGAAGCCCTCTTGCAACACCTACCGTCTTACTTGGGTTACTCTTGCCTTGGACGTGGGGTATCTCTTCACAGCTGTCCCAGCAAAGTGCAGCCACTGCTCCTTACTTTGGACGACTCACCCCTCCTGACCTTGAACATGGAGTAGCTCCTCTGGGCCCTCCTGAGCCCGCACAGGAGGGATTGGGGGCAGGAGGAGAATAGGATAACATAATATGAGATGGCTGGATGGCAGCACTGACATGATAGACATGAGTTTGGGTGAATTCTGGGAGCTGGTGATGGACAGGGAGGCCTGGCGTGCTGCAATTCATGGGGTTGCAAAAAGTTGGACATGACTGAGCAACTGAACTGAATGGTCTAGTGGTTTTCCCTACTTTCTTCAATTTAATTCTGAATTTGGCAATACGGAGTTCATCATCTGAGTCACAGTTAGCTCCTGGTCTTGTTTTTGTTGACTGTAGAGAGATTCTCCATCTTTGGCTGCAGAGAATATAATCAATCTGATTTCGTTGTTGACCATCTGGTGATGTCCATGTGTAGAGTCTTCTCTTGTGTTGTTGGAAGAGGGTGTGTGCTATGACTAGTGCATTCTCTTGGCGAAACTCTATTAGCTTTTGCCCTGCTTCATTCCATATTCCAAGGCCAAATTTGCCTATTACTCCAGGTGTTTCTTGACTTCCTACTTTTGCATTCCAGTCCCCTATAATGAAAAAGACATTTTTGGGGGGTGTTAGTTCTAAAAGGTCTTGTAGGTCTTCATAGTACCACTCAACTTCAGCTTCTTCAGCATTACTGGCTGGGGTATAGGCTTGGATCACTGTGATATTATATGGTTTGCCTTGGAAACTAATAGAGATCATTCTGTCGTTTTTGAGATTGCATCCAAGTACTGCATTTCTGACTCTTGTTGACCATGATGGCAACTCCATTTCTTCTAAGGGATTCCTGCCCATAGTAGTAGATATAACAGTCATCTGAGTTAAATTCACCCATTCCAGTCCATTTTAGTTTACTGATTCCTAAAATGTCGATGTTCACTCTTGCCGTCTCGTTTGACCACTTTCAATTTGCTTTGATTCATGGACCTGACATTCCAGGTTCCTATGCAATATTGCTCTTTACAGCATCGGACCTTGCTTCTATCACCAGTCACACCCACAACTGGGTATTGTTTTTGCTTTAGCTCTATCCTTTCATTGTTTCTGGAGTTATTTCTCCATTGATATCCAGTAGCATATTGGCACTGACCTGAGGAGTTCCTCTTTTAGTATCCTATCATTTTGCCTTTTCATACTGTTCATGGGGTTCTCAAGGCAAAAAATACTGAAGTGGTTTGCCATTCCATTCTCCAGTGGACTACATTCTGTCAGACCTCTCCACCATGACCCGTCTGTTTTGGGTGGCCCCACATGCATGGCTTAGTTTCATTGAGTTAGACAAGGCTGTGGTCTGTGTGATTCGATTGGCTAGATTTCTGTGATTATGGTTTCAGTATGTCTGCCCTCTGATGCCCTCTCTCAACACCCACTGTCTTACTTGGGTTTCTCTTACCTTGTTCATGGGGTATCTCTTCATGGCTGCCCCAGCAAAGTGCAGCTGCTGCTCCTTACCTTGGACGAGTCGCCCCTCCTGACCTTGAACATGGAGTAGCTCCTCTGGGCCCTCCTGCGCCCGCACAGCCGCCTCTCCTTGGATGTGGGGTTGCTCCTCTCGGCTGCCCTCCCTGACTTCGGATGTAGGGTAGCTCCTCTTGGCTGCCGCCCCTGACATTGTCCATGGGGTAGCTCCTCTCGGCCACATTTCCTGCATGTGAGATGAGTGCAATTGTGTGGTAGTTTGAACACTCTTTGCCATTGCCTTTCTTTGGGATTGGAATGAAAACTGACCTTTTCCAGTCCTGTGGCCACTGCTGAGTTTTCCAAATTTGCTGGCATATTGAGTGCAACACTTTCATAGCATCACCTTTTAGGATTTGACATAGCTCAACTAGAATTCCATCATGTCCACTAGCTTTGTTCGTAGTGATGCTTTCTAAGGCCCACTTGACTTCACATTCCAGGATGTCTGGCTCTAGGTGAGTGATCACACCATTGTGGTTATCTGGGTCATGAAGATCTTTTTTGTGTAATTCTTCTGTATATTTTTGCCATCTCTTCTTAATATCTTCTGCTTCTTTTAAGTCTAAACCATTTCTGCCCTTTATTGTGCCCATCTTTGCCTGAAATATTCCCTTGGTATCTCTAATTTTCTTGAAAACATCTCTCATCTCTCCCATTCTGTTGTTTTCCTCTATTTCTTTGCACTGATCATTGAGGAAGGCTTTCTTATCTTTCCTTGCTATTCTTTGGAACTTTGCATTCAAATGGGTGTATCTTTCCTTTTCTCCTTTGCCTTTCACTTCTCTTCATTTCACAGCTATTTGTAAGGTTTCCTCAGACAACCCTTTTGCCTTTTTTTCCTTGGGGATGGACTTGATAACTGCCTCCCGTACAATGTCACGAACCTCCGTCCATAGTTTTTTCAGGGACTCTGTCTATCAGATTATATTTTTCTGGAAAATTATACTTATTCTCTTCAATAACTAGCTGTACTTTTTGACATAAAGTCTATTTTGTATTATTTATTCAACAACATCCACTGTCTTTCTTAAGAATATTGTGAATTATAACTTTTTAAGAATTCTTTTTTTCTCAAGTATCTATTTTCCAATTCTAAACCTTTCTCCTATCAGTAACAAAGCCCTTTGAAAGTCCTTAAACAATGTATTCATTTACCTTATGTTTTGGTTAAATTAAATAGCATGGCCATGGAACTCTGGGGAATTCAGCTAAGGAGATAAGTATTTTGGGAGTAGAGAATTTTGTTTATGTGGTTAATAGAGTTACTTTCTTGGATTTTTAATTCTTGTTTGCCTTGTTGGTATGGGAATGCCTTCTAAGAGTTCTCCAGTCTCATATGGTATAGTCTTACCTGGCTTCACCACACAGAACTTATGGCCCTGAGGCTGAGCTGCCATATGAACTTGTCCTACAGTCCCTAGCAACAAAGACATATGTGAAGTGGAGGAGAAAAATGTTTTGAGAAACATGAATGTAGGAACTTACTTATATATATATAAAAAAATCTTCCAATCAAATTGTAAGTACAGGATGTTGTCCTTCTTGGTGCTTATTCAAAACAGAAGCTCTGTCCTGTCTGGTACATATCCAATAACTTACATGTACAGTTATAAATACACACTTTTTAAAAAAGTACCTTACACAACAGAATTCAGTGTTCGGTAGGGCACAGACCTGTAAACATGCTGTAAATAAGCACACCAGCATGTCCACCCTTGTTTTGTGCATCTCAACACATGGGAGCACATCTTAGTATATTTGATGCATTTGTCTTTTAAGTTGCAGTTTTATGGCTTATGCTAAAAAAAGAAAGGTTTCCTGCTGATGTGACCCAAAATACTAACACTGATGAATATACCATAAAATATGCCACACAATGAGTTTATAAGTAATTTGGTTAATGAATACATAATTCTTTAATATATTTCCCTGTACAAGAAGATTTTAAAGGCTCCGAAAACTCACAGCTCATATATAAAGCAAACAGATAGGTTTTCCTAATTTTAACAACAATAACAAAAAAAAGTCTAAATGATATTCCTAATGATAACCCATAAAATTGAAACTTTTCTACTTTATCAATATTAGAAACAAACTTCAATCATGCTTTAAAAATTGGAATTGCTTTTCTTTCTGTTCACTAAAATTTTCCAAAATCTTTATTCTATGAAAAGCAATACAAAATATTCAGCCAAAAAGTTTAGGACACATAAAGATATGTCCAAAGGAGACTTCTAAAGTTCATTTGTTTGTTTTAGCTTATGGTATTTGTGATGTGTGTGTGCTAAGTCACTTCAGTTGTGTCTGACTCTGGGTGACCCTATAGACAACAGCCCATTAGGCCTTTCTGTCCATGGGATTCTCCAGGGAAGAATACTGGAGTTAGTTACTTTCCTCCAGGGGATCTAACCCACTTCTCTTAAGTTTCCTGCATTGGCAGGCAAGTTTTACCATGAGTGTCAGGTGGGAAGCCCATTTGTGGTTTTTGCCAGCTCTTAAAATTTAATTTGTTATAATTTTTCATTCTAAATAAATATTAAATTTTATACCAGATTTGTTATTAGTTATTCTTTATCTCTTTTCCTTAGAGAGAGAATCCCAAATTAAATAAGCCCCTAAATTCTTACAAAATCTGTGTTTCTGTCTATCATTTATTTTATTTTTGACACATAGTATACATAAAAGTATTTCACTGCAAGGTTTTTTCTGTATTTCCATGTCCACTGCTAATATTTTTATTGGTCATGTGAATTTTTTTTCTTTGAAAAGTTTCCATCCATTTTGACTTATTTTATCATTTAAAATTTTTTCATATTTTACTTTGTGAAAGTCTTTTTATATGTAACATCTGAATACTTTGTTAAGTATATTGCAAATGTTTTATCCCACTTTGCAACATTTTGACTTACTTTAAAACATCTTTTGATAAATATGTTCTGTTTTGATATAGTTAGATTTATGTCTTTTTATTTATTTATGGTCAACTCCTTTTTTCTAAAGGTTTTATGTTTTTTTTTTTTCCATTTTTACCATGACTGACATGTCGCAAAAACAGTGAAGACTAACCTGGCTACCTTTGCAAGACTTGGCAATGATTCAAAACTAGTTTAGTTTAAAAAAAAAAAAAGAACCATATTTTGTAATTTATCTTCAAGGTCTTCAGGAGAAGGTTTGAATTCTATACTTTATTACTAAAGCCAACAATTCAAGACCAATATATCTCTCATCTTAAAATAATTATTATTTTATTTATAATAATAATTATTAAAATAATTTTTAATAATAACTTTCTGTCCAGAGGTTTAAAAAAAAAAACAGGAAAGAAAAGAAAAATAATATTTCCCACTGGCTGGCAGTGTAGCCATCGCCTCAGCTCTACTTGGCAGTGACAGTGTTTTCCATTAAAGGCTCTGTGGGGGCCCAAGGCCCTGTGGGACTGTGGCTGGTCCCTTGACCTCTTTGCTGCGGGCTCTCCCCCACCAGGCTTTCCTCCTCCTCCTGGGCCAGCGGACCCTGAAAGGCCATGACAGGGACACATACCCTGACCCACTGACCTCTGCAAGGACCAGAGGACCCCTGACTCTGCTTGCAGGCACTAACTTCTGAGAGTTAGGACATTCAGAACAGGAGTAGAGTGGGGGAGATGGAAAGGGGTGCAGAGTCCAGCGGAGACCAGCCAGACTTCATTTGGGAGCATTTTCAACAAAGGAGAGAACTCAGTACTGAGAAGGTAAGCATCTGGGAGACTGGGCACAGCCACAGATAGGTGGGTGTCTGGAGGCAGGGACAAGGGCTGCTCTAGGAGAGCCTGTATTCCCAGGGACCCACTTCTTGAAGCCTCTCTGTTTCCCTTCAGCCTTAGGCTCCCAGGAGATGCACACATCAGCAACCCCCAGAGTCAGGGTGGATGTTGAGCGTGGGCAGACCTGCCTCATCCACACTGGGGGGGTCCTCAGAATTCTGGGCAAAGCGGGGCCAGGGATGTCACCGTAGCAGCGGAGGACTGGTCTGGTGTTAGGGCCTGCATACTGGCCTTTGCTGCCACAGCAACCAAGGAGTTTGACAGACTGCTCCTGTGAAGCTCTGCCTTGTAGGGAGGGGCAGGGCTGCAGCTGGTTTCTAGAACCCTCAAGCTTCCTGGTACCTGGCTGACACAGGATGCAAAACTTCTGGGGGAGTTGAGGCAGGGGAGCAAGATAACTGGCCAGTGGGGTTAAACACACCAAGATGGGAGGTCAGGGCAGGAGCCTGCTCTGCCTTCTGTACCTGCACACCCACAGGGTGACACAACACATTTGTCACCAGCAGTAGGTGGCAAACATACCTTGACCTGTTCTACCATAAATAGGGTGTTTTCTAAAAGGAGTCCAAGGCACCGGTCTTCCCACAGGCACCCTCAGACAGTGGTGCACCAGCCTCTGCTCTGTCACCCAGGGTGTCCCTTAGAGACACTGATTGACAAGGCAGGACCTTACTCACGTGAGATGTGCAGATTTTGGGGGTCTGGGGAAGGTCCCAGCCAAAGTGACTGGCACATCTGTGCTTCCAAGCTTAACAGGAACCGGTCCATACAGTAAATAGAAGTGGAGACTCTGAACACAACACGCTTTCCCCACCTCTGCCCAGGGTCCTACCTGCGGAAAGGAAGAGGCAAAAAGTTCTGAAGCGGGAACACAGGTGAGGGCAGAACAAGATTAAAGATATTTAGCATCATTTTTCTGGACATGAACACTAACCCTTGACTCAGGGATGCAGACACAGGGGCCTCTCCAGATCCCATACTCTGGTTGGACTTGAATATACCATGTACACCAAGCCAGCCAGGGCCCTGGGGAAGAAGCCCCAGAAACATGAACACAGAGCTGGTTTTCCAGGAGCCTTGGGGGAGGGGAGCTGGGGGTCCCAAATTTCAAATTTCTGTGGTTGTTTTGTTATAG